>NC_044553.1:13669669-13985817 GCF_007565055.1 Rhinopithecus roxellana | reverse complement strand
GGTCTCCATCTAGAAGGAGGAAACTCAGGCAGCTTCCCAAGATAGTAAGCAGTTGTTCTCGACTATCCCATAAGACAGAGAAGCAGGGACTCCAAAACAACCCAACCCCTGCTGCCCAGATCTTAAATATGATAGCTCAGAGTTAATGGCATGTGGTGCTCATGAAAGATCTAAAAGTTACCATCAGCACAGTCTCCATCCCATGCTCACATCTCAAAGATGCAAATGTGAGGCAGCTCTTGATGCATCTGGAGTTTATTGACTTTCCTGCTAATTACCCAATTTCTCAAGTATTTGTTGAATATTTAGTGTGTGCCCAACATTCTTTCATGGAGGCATAAGAGATTCAAAATTGGTCCTTGTCCTTAATTACGGTATTGCTACTCTTGTTCATTTATTCATTTAGTCACTTAAATATTTCTTGAGCATGCGTAGTTGGAGATAAGACATATGCACATTAAAGTTATTAAACACAGTAGAGCATAATTAGATGTTATCTTTAGTTTCTCCTCAAGGGTCAGAGAGCTCAACAAATGCTCATGAAAAGCTACTAAGTGCCAATACTGGAGATACAGAAATAGCTAAGACAGAGCCCTGACTATTAAGAAGCTGACAGCCAGGAAGAAAAATGAATAAACCAGAAATTACAGTAGAATATGGTGTAGTTAGGTAAGTGCAGTGTGCACAGAGGAGGGAAAATGGCCAAGGAATGACCCTATGGGTAAGTGACACTTGAACTGAGTCTTGAAGCTTGAATATGAGTTCATAGAATGTTGGCCCAACTGCTGGGTAGGGAGAAGCGGTCATCAACCAGGCTAGAGAAAAAGGACAGGCATGAGACTTGAGACTAGCTTGTAATAGCCTGGGAAGTTACAGCTCCCTCCTCTCTGACAGCCCCACTAATGCCAGCTCCTTCCCCAAACTTTTTGTTTTTTAGAGATGGGATCTCGCTCTGTTGCCCAGGCTGGAGGGCAATGGCACAATCATAGCTTACTGCAGCCTCGAACTCCTTGGTTCAAGTGGTCTTCCTGCCTCAGCCTCCAAAGTTACTGGGATTATAGGTGTGAACCACTGCATCTGGCCTCCAACTTTGATCTCTGCCTCCTCTGCTCAGTGGTAGTACCTCAGACTCCAGCTTTCTGCAACACAGTGAGGACATTGTCACTGTGTCACTTGAGATGTTGTCTCAAGGAAAAGCTGGAGATTATGAGGCTGACCTTGTAAGATCTTAGGAACTGCACTGTTGCACTGCACAGTGACCAGTACCTGAGCTCAGTTGCCTCATATGCTTTGTCCAGTTTTATTTTGTTTACAGTGGGAGGGAGGCCAAGTTACTTCATCTAACTGGAACTCTCCCACATTTCTTGACTAACTTCACTCGACTTTGATGTTATTTACCTTTCAGTTCCTCAAGCCCCTGCCTCCATTCCTCTTCCTTCCACCTCCTTCACCTCCACTCTACTGAAACTACTTTCATTAATCACCTGGGAGGTCCTTATTGCCATAGCAAATGGGCATTTCTTTCACTTTCAATCTCCTTGTCTTGTTGGCAGTCGTGGAAGTGATTAAACAGTAACTCCTTTTTTTTTTTTTTTTCTTTTTTTTAACTCTTCTCTTAGATTCTCCCAGCTCTATGACTCTGATTTTGCCTTTGACGACTACACTATTTTGTTTGCTGGCCTCAACTTCTTCCACCCCTTGATAACAGCATTTCCCAGGACTGTTCCCCGGGCTGTTCATCCTGGACCTGCGGGCATCTTCTCTACACTCACAGCTTTAGAGAGTTTATTTCTTACCCCGCCTTCCATTGTCTCTTACATGGGAATACACCCAGCTTCGTATGACCAACCCTGTTTTCTTCACCCAGACCCTTGTTAGATTTCTCCAGCTACCTAGTAGGGATTTGTACCTGGATATCCCACCTCAAAACAGATCTGGCTTCTGTCTCATTTTAAACCTTATATTCTTCTCTCCTTTATCTACTGAACTCTGTCTACACTATACCGGCCTGCATTTACTTGCTAGAACACACCAAACTCTCCCCACCACAGGGTCTTTGCATGTGCAGTTTCTGCTTCCTGAATCTCCCTTTCCTCTGTTTATGCCTCAGCCTTTAAGTCCCAGTTTGCCCATAATCTCCTCAGAGAAGTGTCCCTGCAGGACCTTATGTAACTAGACACCACTCTGCTTTTACCTATCACTACTCACTCTTGCGTTCTTCACAGAACTTAGAACTTGTCATTATTGGCTGAGGTATTTGCTTACACATGCTCTATCCATATGTTTATGTGTTTTTTCACTTACTTTAAACTTACAAAGACTGAAACCATGTCTGTTTTATCAATTCGGGTCTGCATGGTACCTATCACAGTGCCTGGCACATAGGAGATACTCAGTAAATACACTCAGTAAATATTTGTCAGATGCATGAGTGAGATCATCACCAGACTCACTCTCCATTTCTTCTCTACAGGAGGATCTTCCACCCCAGGTTTTCTGTGCCAGGCATTGATGTTGGAGACACAAGCATATATAGCATGGTCTTCCATGCTCCTACAACATTTGGCTCATATATTAACAAGGAAAAATAAAGTTGTGAGACAAAGTGAATTCTGAACTGAGAGAAACCGATGGGTTAGGTTCTGTGGTTATAGAGTTTTTAAAGTTGAAAAACCAAAGTTTGTCTTACAGCCCAAATTGAACCTCATTAAGGCTTAGCTTCACCATTATTGAGTCCAGATGGTATTGTTGCCTTCACAGACCCCAAGCAGTCATCAGGCTGTTTTCCTGCTGATTTTGACCTGTTTCCCAAGAAGTGGTTGCCCTGTAAGAGTTGTTCTTACTTCTGGGCTCTTCCAGTTTCTCACACCCTCCAGGCTCAGAGTCCTGCAGATTCTCATTTTTATTAATCCCAGGATTTGTCATTATATTAGCACATTTTGTGTTGGGTTATAATTTACCTGTTTTCCAGTCTCTTTTCTCTAATATAGTGTGAACTGAGGCAGAAACTTAGTCTTATGGTCTAGTTCAATGTCTGGAACATAGAGACTCTTCAATAAATCCTTATGAATGAATGAATAAGTGTTGCCAAATCTCCTCTAGCCAAAACAAACAGTGACAAAGAAAATTATCCTCTGGGCTATAGATGTGTGGGTCAAATTTCCCCTAGAGTTTTTCTCTGATAATTGGATAACTTCTATCCTCACATGGCAGCTCCTCTCTACAGTCCTGGAGGCTGGAAGCATGTGGCAGCCAGTCATTCATGAATAGCCAGCAAGGGCTTCATGTGGGCAAATGGAGGGGTAAGGATGGCAAAAGGAGATAGATTCAAGGAATGTTTAGAAGGTAATGCCAGCAGCATTTTTACCTTATTCTAAAGCCCATGTAGTAAATTTAAGTCATCTTCCAGACAGTGTGAACATCAGAAGAATTATCTTTCACTCTATCAGATAAATTTAGGATTTTGAGAGGAGAGCATGCATAACAAACTGCAAGAGCTGCCTCTACAAAAAACATTTTAAATATTCTATGCTCAACTGTCAGCAACAGCACATTAAGCATTCTAATACTTGTATAGCTGCCATAATTCGCCTCACATGGGTGAATATGGTACTCCTGGGAGGTGACTTACTCTCCTTTGCTTACCAAAGGAACAGAACAAATACTTTAATATCATTTTTTCCTCATCTCTGGCTAAGAAATGACCCTTATGGTGGGGATTTTGATTAAACATTTGCAACAATCATGGGAGCAGAGAGGTGATAAACATGCCAAAGCAGTTTCTCTGAACTCAGGGTAGCAAGATTTCCAGGAGCTTAATGAAAGCTTTACATTTTATTCTATTAAATTACAAAACCATGCCTGATTTTTATAAATCTTTTGTACTGTGAATAAAAGATTATTTTTTTCTGATAAAACTACCCTGAATTATCTGAATCTTCCATATGCCGTCTTTTCTCCCATCCATCCATCCATCCATCTGCATACATGTCCATCCCCACCTCCTACATAACAGATTTGAGATGGTTTATCGACTCCTTAAATTAACACAATTTCTGTGTTTTCAAAATCTCTGCATAGAAAAGTGTTTCCCTGATCTTTGCATTTGTGTCCTGTCTATACTTCCTGCATGCACTTTCTCATCCCCCACTTGTTTCTCAATAAAGGCCAGTCTGGCTTTTGCCCCTGCTACTCCACCAACAGTGCTCTTTCCAAAGTCAGCAATGACTGTCATGTCGCTAAAGTCACACTTGTACCATAGCCACCTTCTCCCATTCTCTTCCTTTGATTTCTGTATTGTTATAATTTCCTGGTTTTTTTTCTCATCTTTTGGGCTGCTTTTTTTTTTAATAGGTTCATATCCTTTTAATTACTGGGTTTCTTGAGTCTCAGTCCTTGTTATCTGCAGTTCTCAGTCAACATTTTCCTTCTGGGTGATATCCCCTCCTGTATGAGTTTGCTAGGGCTGCTGTAACAAAGTTCCACAAACACGGTGGCTGAAACAACAGAAATAGTTTGTCTCATAGTTCCAAAGGCTGGAAGTCCGAGGTCAAGGTATCCACGGGGTTGCTTTCTTCTGAGGCCTGTGGGAGGCAGTCTGTTCCACCACCTCCCCCATAGCTTCTAGTGGTTTTTTGGCAATCTTTGGCATTCCTTGGCTTATAAAAGCATCCATTCTTTCTCTGGCTTCATCTTTACATGGTGTTCTCCCCATGAGCGTGTGTGCCCAAATTCTCCCTTTTTAGAAGGATGCTGGTCATATGGAATTAAGGCCCACTTTAATGACCTCATTTTAATTTGATCACCTCTGTAAAGGTGTTATCTCTAAATAAGGTCACATGCTCAGGTACTGAGGGTTAGAACTTCAACATGTGAATTAACGGAGGGGAGAGAGAGTGGAACACAATTCAACGTATAAGCCCTCCCATAGCTTCGATGACTTGTCCATATACTGATGACCCTCAAATCTGTCTACAGCCCAAATCTGTCTTCCGAACTCTAGACCCATGTGTCCAACTGCCCACTGAACATCTCTCCTTGGATGAGTTTCATGCACTTAAACTCACCACGTCTAAGACTGCATTCATCACCCTTCCCACAAACCAGGTCCTCCTTCTAGTTCTGTGAATGGTGTTTTATCAATTCAGTTGTCCAAGACAGAAACTGATGCTTATTCTTGACCCCTCTTTCACCCTCATTTCTACACCCATGTCCAGTTATTTACCAAGTTATATCCATTCCATCTCTGTGATACTGTTCAACTTACCTCTCTTCAACCTCATTGCTGCCACCTCTTCAAGGCTACTATAATCTCTCCCCTAGACATCCAGTGTTCTCTTAACAAGTCGTTTTACCTCCAGTTTTACTTCCTCTCAGTCCACTCTCCACGTTACACAGTGATCTTCTAAAAACTCAAATCCGATGATTCCACTTCTCTACTTAAATCCTTTCAAATGGCAGTGAGTGCCTTGGAAGTGGGCTTTGACCCAGATTGGTGTTAGGTTTTGAACTGGACTTTAAAGGGATGGTAGGACTTAGGTAAGTGAGGAAGAGGCTCCTATGAGTGTGGAGCTGGGACTCACCATTGTGGGTTTAGGTCCAATAACTATTTCAGCCCATCTACCTGGCAGTTGTGGATACCCATAACAATTGTGAAAACAAACTGATGCTGGTTGTTTAGCTTATATCCCTGGAGGCAGAAACTTGCCAATAGTTTCATTTAGATTGTGGCTTAAATCACAGCAGAGCTGCCTAAGCAGCTGTCTCTGCCAGTTCCTGACTGGCACTCCTCCCCTGGGTGACAAATTTGTATATGCTAATAGCATTAGCTGTACCCTGGCATGCTCGTCTGCCCATTTATTTCTTTCTGCTAATGAACAAGGCATAAATATTTTGTGAACTGAGCCATAGGGTTACAGTTTAAAAGCCCACTTCCCCAAAGAGAAGATACTTATGGACCATTAGTACTGGCAAGGGGCTGTGCAGTGAATTGCCTCCCAGAGTAAAGGCTGGCTTGTCCACCCCTTGGCATTTAGCACTCTTTATAGAAATTGCTTGTATAATTGGCTTTCCCCCTCCTGGACCATAAAAAAATGAGGGCAAGCACCATGCCTTCTTGTTCTTCCCTGTGCTTAGCAGAGGGGCAGGCACTGCTAGGCACACAGTAGGCATCCGTAACTTATTAATTAATGAGTCATCACAGAATAGGCCAGTAGCCACAGGTTTCTTGATTTATTCTAAATTGAGTTTTGAACTCTAATGAATTATGAGACTGCCTTATTAATGCGTTGTCAAATCTACCAATCAAGAAAATCACCAGGGCCATTTGGAAGAGGTGTTCCAGAGCAGCATAACCAGGGAGGAATTTGTAAGTAGAGAACTTGTAGTTTCTATAGTCCATAGGGAGTATTTGTCAAACTTGTCAGAGTGCTGGTGACATTGCAAGAGGATGGTGGTGATGTCACAAGGTTCACAAGGATTTTAGTACTCTTTGTATACACTTGTATGTAGGTAAATAACCTAGTTCAAGTTACAAGGAAACCAAGAATTTGGGGCAAAAGAAACAAAGGTTCAAATAGAAGAAAAGTCACTGTGAAAGCTTAATAAAAACAAACAGGGTGATTCAGGGAAGCAAGCTCAACATATGAAAATCCAGAAATAGAAAACAAATTAAAATCAGTTGCTTATTTGAGTAAGATATTATTTCAAGCATAAGCACTCCCACTGCATCTAAAATGAGTTTTAAAATGCCATTAAGTTATTTGTATGTGTTTTTGGAGAAATAGATATGTATTATAGAAAGCAAAGTAGTCTTATAGTCTTAATGCCAACATCTTGCCACCTAAAAGAAAGAGATATTTATTCAAAGGTACAACATTTGGAACTTTGTTTAATACTCTGGGAATAGCTAAACTATAGATTTATACCAGGCCAAAAAGCACTTTTAGTTTTGTTTTCTTCATACAGCATAGACTTTTCTTTTTTCTTTTTTCAACTTTCATTTTAGAATCAGGGGATACATGTGCAGGTTTGTTACAAAGGTATATAGCATGATGCTGAGGTTTGGAGTACAAATGAATCTGTCACCCAGGTAGTGAGCATAGTACCCAATAGGTCATTTTTTCAACCTTATCGCCCTCCCATCCTTCCCCCTCTTGTCTTCCCCAGTGTTTATTGTTCCCATTTTTATGACCACGTCTACACAATGTTTAGCTCCCACCTACAAGTGAGAACATGTGGTATTTGTTTTTCTGTTTCTGCATCAGTCCACTTAGGGTAATGGTTTTCAGCTGTACCCATGTTGTTGCACGGGAGGAGATTTCATTCTCTTTTGTGGCTGTATAATCCATGGTGTATCTGTATCACTTTTTAAAAAAATCCAACCCACTATTGATGGGCACCTGAGTTGATTCTATGTTTTTGCAATTGTAAATAGTGCTGCGATGAACATATGGATGCACATATCTTTTTGGTAGAACAATGTATTTTCCTTTGGGTATATACTCAGTGGTGGAATTGCTGGGTTGAATTCTAGTTCAACTCTCAGTTCTTTGAGAAATCTCCAAGTTGCAGTCCACAGTGATTGAACTAATCTACATTCCCACCAATGGTATGTAAGTATTTCATTTTTTCTGCAGCCTCACCAGCATCTCTTATTTTTTGACTTTTAACAAAAGCCATTCTGACTGATGTGAGATGGTATGTCACTGTGGTTTTGATTTGCATTCGTTTGATGATTAGTGATGATGAAGATTTTTTCACATATTTCTTGGCTCCTTGTATGTCTTCTTTTCAGAAGTGTCTGTTCATATCCTTTCCCCATCTTTTATGATGTTATTTGCTTCTTTCTTGTTGATTTGAGTTCCTTATAGATTCTGGATAATAGACCTTTGTCAGATACACAGTTTGTGAATATTTTCTCCAATTCTAAAGGCTGTCTGTTTACTCCCTTAATAGGTTTTCTTTCTGTGTAGAAGCTCTTCAGTTTAATTAGGTCTTATTTGTCTATTTTGTTTTTCAATTGCCTTTGGGAACTTAGCTGTAACTTCTTTGCCTAGGCTAATATTGAGAAGGGTATTTCCTAGGTTTTCTTCTAGGATTTTTATAGTTGGAAGTCTTAGATTTAAGTGTTTGATCTATCTTGAGTTAATTTTTGTATATGGTGATAGATATGGGTCCAGTTTCATTCTCTTGCATATGGATAGCCAGTTATTCTAGCACCATTTATTGAATAGGGATCCTTTCCCCCGTTGCTTATTTTTGTCAGTTTTGTCAAAGGTCAGGTGGTTGTAGATGTGCAGCTTTATT
Organism: Rhinopithecus roxellana; assembly: GCF_007565055.1. Classification (NCBI taxonomy): domain Eukaryota; kingdom Metazoa; phylum Chordata; class Mammalia; order Primates; family Cercopithecidae; genus Rhinopithecus; species Rhinopithecus roxellana. The sequence goes on along the minus strand of NC_044553.1, from coordinate 13,977,510 downwards.
TCTGGGTTCTCTATTCTGTTCCACTGGTCTATGTGTCTGTTTTTGAACCAGTACCATGCTGTTTTGTTTACTGTAGCCTTGTAGCATTAGTTTGAAGTCAGGTAATGTGATACCTCTGATTTTGTTCTTTTTGTTTAGTCTTGCTTTGGCTATTTGGGCTCTTTTTTGGTTCCATATAAATTTTAGAATAGTTTTTCCCAAATCTGTGAAAAAATGCCATTGATAGTTTGATAGCAATAGCGTGGAATCTATAAATTGCTTTGGGCAATGTGGCCATTTTAATGATATTGATTCTTCCAATCTATGAGCATGGGATGTTTCTCCATTTATGTCATGTATGATTTCTTTCAGCAGTGTTTTATAATTCTCCTTGTAGAGAACTTTCACCTCCTTGATTAACTGTATTCCCTAGAACACAGCATAGCATTTTCTTATCTATTTTGCTTCAATTTAGTTGGCTGATCTCTTTGAGAAATGTTCTAAAGTGAATCTTAAATTTAGTTTTGTTTTCTTGGGTTAAACTGAATTATTTCAGAACCATTAAGACTAGCCTTTTCACTGTATGAAAATGAATCTCCACTTGCTGTTGGCATCATCATAGTGACTGCAGTGATATGGGAGAGAAGTGATGTTGGTACATCTAAGAGATTCTCTCTACCCTCAGTTGGGAATCAACCAGCTCTCTTACACAAGAAAACTTGCCACCAGGTGCTCATCAGTGGCAACAGCCAGCTACACTCCCTTAAAGATGTCTGTCACTGGGCTGTTACAGGGAAGCTGGTGGGAAATTCAGAAAATTTTCCTAAATGCTCTCAAGAGGTCCCTGTCTGAGAACTGTCACCCATAGAGATAGTTGTAATACAAAGATAACTAGTGAGTGAAGACATCAGAAAGAAGGGGAATAGATGAGGAAGGGGCTGCAGAGTTGGGTGCATGGGAAGGTCCTATAAAGTAGGTATCAGACAGGACTTTTGGTCGCAAGCCACTGAAATGCTACCCTAGGGCTGTTAAGCAAAATGGAGATTTACTGACTGGCCTTGGGAGGAAAGGGTCACAGAGCCTTGGAAAATGTGCAGGAACCAAGTGGCCTTCAAAGCCATACAGCTGTAACAGTCTGGCTGAGATGCTGCCATTTCCATCACTACCCAACATCCTGTTGCTACTGGTAATGTAGGACTTTAACCATCCTGGCTTCCAGGAGATTCTAAGACTGGATAGGAGCATCCGATGGGCTGAAACCAAGTCATACCTACACCTTATTGCCAAGAGCAAGCAGAATTATTTGGCTTCCTTCAGCTTCCATTGTAGGATGTAGGGCACTGGCACTGTTTCCCATTAAGAGTTATATAATGAGGGAGGGGGAACTCCCCCTAAACAGGAAGAGGGTTGGGTGCTGGGTAGCTAAACACAGGACAGAAGTCTAAGATAGCCATATTAAATATATTTTAAGGAGTTGATAACTGGGCTGAGATTTTTTTTAAATTTTTGTTTGTTCTTTTGCAATGAAAAGCACTTATTATTATGTGGGAAATTATTTAAAGACCAGGACTATCACACACAAAGAAAACTTTAAATGCAATTTTGTGGTATTTCTGCTGATTCATATCTAGAATCAGCAAAACAGATTTAAAAAATGTTTCATAAGTATCTTAGGAATACTTAAACATCCATTTCGGATTTCTATAAATGTTCAGCCGAAATTATCAAAGTTACTCCACAATCTAATTCTACAGATGACAGAGGTGTAAAGAGTAACAAGGCTGAGTAGACAGGTTCTAGGTCTGGACAAGGTAAGAGGTAGCTGGAATTAGGAAAACAACTTTAGACTTAATAAGACCTGGGTGTGTTTGGAGCCACAGTTGAGGGAGAGGGGTTATTCTTGGGCAGGACTGAGGGTTAAAGCTTGATGCTGGAGGGAGATACAGGGTCCGAAAGGATAGAAACAAGCAAGTGTTAAGGATAATATTTTATTTGGGGTAAGGGAACCAGAGAAAATGTGTCTTGATCCCAACCACTTCTTTAGTATATGAATCCAAAACATGTGCTTGACAAGTATAACCAGGGAGCTCCTCTGGCATTTGGAGGCCCAGGGGAAGTGGCACTGTAGTTGCATTGCACAAGGTCATGACAGGGAAGAATAATTATAATTGGCTTACATGTACAAGGTATGACCATTGTGCATTGTTTATGTTCTTAACACCATTATTATTAATACTATTATTAATATTCTTTCTACCATCATCATGTGAATGCCAAGATCCTAGCCAAAGAAAGATTCTACTACAATACAAGTTTCTAAAGGGGACATTCCAGCTCCCCTAAAGACTACATTTTGGATTAACAACTTCCAAACAGTTATCTTCCCTCCAGGTTCTCTCTGTAGTGAGTATCCTACCCTCTCTTGCCAATTTTGCCTTCCTGAAATTCTGCTTTCAAGCCATCATCCCTCTACAAAACACCTTAAACACGTTGTTTGCTCTCCACAATTAAAAGGGCAAAATCCACCCTTTCCTGTGCTGGAAGCTGCCCTAGGCTCTCCTCCTATCCAAATCTTGCTTTGCTTTTTGATCTGTTTGAATCCATTGTCCTCCATGAAGGTTTTTTGTTTTTTTTTTTTTTTCCTTCCAGGCTGAAATAAATCTCTCCACTTTCTGAATAATAATTATCCTTATTTTCTGTGCTACTGAATTGCTCACCTTAATGTATTTAAGCATTTGGGGAAATATATGTTATCTTCCCAGCAAGATTGTAACATTTTTGCCTCCAGAAGGAGCTCAGTAAAACTGATTAGGTGAGACAGAAGAGCAGTGAGAGACACTGGAGAGAATATGGGCTTTGGAATTGGACACACCTGAGTTTTCATCAACACTTAGGCTATTGGAAATTCACTTTCCTCATCTGTGAAATGGGGATAGTAAAATACACTCACAAGTATTGTGAGGTCTGGAGATAATATACATAAGGTTTTTTGTGCATAGTGGGTGCTAAATTAAATAGTAGGCATTTTTATTTTTACATTGTAAAAATAGGTAGCAGTGATATAACCTTTAATTTCAAAGTTGGTTTCAGGTAGAGAAGATAAATTGTATTCTAGATAGATTACTACTATTTTAGGGATAAGATGTTTATAACAGAAATATAACCATTAGTACTCCTTTCTTTCAGATATAGATTTTAGATAAATAAAAAATGAATTAGAAATTAAAAGCTTTTTCAAATACTACATGTTCTCTCTTATAAGTGGGAGCTAAATATTGGGTACTCACGGACATAAAGATGGCAGCAATAGACACTGGGGACTACTAGAGGGAGGAAGGGGGAAAGGGTTAAAACTTAATGTTGGGCACTGTGATCAGTAGGGATGGGATCATTCATACCCCAAACCGGAATCAAGCAGTGGACCCAGGTAACAAATGTGCACATGTCCTCTGAATCTGAAATAACAGTTGAAAAAACATTAAAAGGTATTTTTCATGTTGTTTTAATATGCATGTAAAACTACCTAAATAATTCAGATTTATATTCTCAAAAATTTAGCTTTCAGATAATATACATGTAATTATCATTTGTAAAAAGATAAGCAAGTCTTGAAAAACTTTTAAAATATAAATATATGGCATACAAAAATATAGATAATAATATAACCAACAGCCAAGTTATTTTAAAAATATATTTATTTATTAAATGAATTAAGAGCTGTTAGAACTATAAGGAGTAATACCTGATAAGTACAATGGAATTGTGCTGAGGAGTTACGGCTTTCAGAGAATAAATTGAAATGAAAAGTTTCTATTGCTTGTGCATTGGCTATCCACCATGCTGACCCTTTTCAGTTATTTCAAGGCTATGTGTTTACCTAAGAAGAGGGTAACCCTTAAACCAGATTTCATGTGGGTTTCTATGAAAAACCTACCAAAACTGATGACAATAAATAATCCTACTACAAGGAAATATTTGTTGGCACTGAAATCAACAGAATATGAGTTTTAAAATAAGATGAAATATAACTGTTCATATAATATTTTGTTGAGTTATTGCTATTTTATCTCTTTTTGTAAGAAAAAATGACAGAGTAATAATTATGGCTGCCAACCAACATCAAGTGAAAAATCCAGGGTTACATTTCTGTCTTCAACGTTTCTTTAGTGATTATAATATCTTAGTCATGGAAAAGGTCTTGGATCTTCAAAAGAAACACACTTATAAAAGAAGAGTTGAAAATAGCACTAGTTTTAGGGCCAGTATATAATTTACATGAGCTTGTTTGGAAGAATTATCAATCAATCATAAAGCTAGTAGGGGGTTAGGAGATCATATGATCTAACCCCTGACTTTGTGTCATAGCATTGTTGTAGAAACAGAATATTGGACGGCTTTTCTTTATTCCTCCAGATCCTCTTTCCACTTTTTCCCCCCAACTTTCTCTGGGGGCTGAACCTGTAAAGAAAGAGGCTGTCTTATCTCCTGGTTTTGGTTTATTAACCAACAGGGAGTTCCTGTGGGACATCAAAGGAAGGGAGTATTCCCAAGACCCCTAACTGGGTGCCTGCCTTAATTAAAGGTCATGACCCAAGTCAAGCAACCCTCTCCTTCCAGATTTTTTTTTTTTTTTCCAGGACAGAGTCTTGCTCTGTCGCCCAGGCTAGAGTGCAATGGCATGATTTCAGCTCACTGCATCCTCCGCCTCCCGGGTTCAAGAGGTTCTCCTGCCTCAGCACGATAATTTTTATATTTTTAGTAGAGACGGGGTTTCATGATATTGGCCAGGCTGGTCTTAAACTCCTGACCTCAGGTGACCACCAGCCTCATCTTTCCAAAATGCTGGGATTACAGGCATGAGCCACCGTGCCTGGCCCCAGATTCTTCTAATCACTCTGTCCCTTCATCCCTTCAGGCCTAGGTTTAGTAAGAGCTGTAGTTAAACCTGAATACTGCCCTACCTTCTATGATTTCTCACATACAGTGTTTCTCAAATTTTAACTTACATTGGAATCACCTGAAAGGCTCCTAAAACTATAGGTTACCCTACTGCAGAATTTGACTCAATGGGTCTGATATTGGCACTGAGAATTTGCATTTCTAACTAGTTCCCAAGTGATGCTAGGGTGGGAGGCTTAGAGAGCCACTGCCCTATGGCCCTATACCTTGACCACCTTTTCTAAAATTGTCCTGTTTTGAGTTTGCCATATCTTCCTTCTGGAACCCTATCCATATAAGTGGCTATAAAAATGAGTTGAAAACAGACCAAGTTGTCTTATGGTTAAGCATAATTTGCAGGTAAATGTTTGAAAAATCTTCAGGTTGAAGAAGAGAAAGCTGTGGGAATTTAGGAAATCATTTTGTCTAATCCTTTAATTTCAGCAAGGAAAGAATGTGGACAAAGTGAGGTCAAGTGATTTATCTGAGGTGACATAGCCAGTGGTATCCTACTTTCCAGGGCAGCCTTTCCAGGATACATATTATGCTGCCTCTTGTCATAGCACAACTACCCCTTCTATACACACACACACACTCCCTAGATTGTGTTAATCGCTTCTGGGTATTCATGATTTCTGCCTTTAGGTTTAGGCACCAGATCTACATAGTGGTGTTTGCCTCATGATTTGGGGCAAATAGGGATAAGGTCTCTGGCTCAGCTTCAGTATAATACTTAGTAAAGCCAGATGTTTTGTTGACCTTTTGTGCCTATAGGAGATAAAAGCCAATAGTAAGGCCTTTGAATGATAGCTGGGACTTTGATCTATCTGTATCTTCCAAGTCATCTTGCACTTGTTCTCATGGAGACATTTGACTCTTTGCTTTTTACCCCCAGTGCTTTCCAAAGACCTTTTCCTAGTTAACCTTCATCAATTTGGCTTTTCAAGTTTTTATCTGAGAACACGTCTTATACTCAATCTGTGTGAGCAGTTGTTTTACTCAGTGGCTCTAGTTCTTTTGCTTTGAAGTTCCTAAACACCCAAGGCACCTTATTCTCAGCTCCACTCCTCCTTTCCTGGGAGCTTCAGCCTGTTGCAATGTTCCCTCAGCTAGTCACAGAAATTGGATGAGTCATCAGTATAATATTCAAGTCCCTTTCTCTGGATTTTTGACTCTGTGCAGCTAGATTTCTCTCAGAAGGCTAAAGCTGTGAGATTGGAAGTGTGGGAGCTTCAAACAACCAAATTTTCTGCAGAGAAATGTAAGCAGCAGCCAACTGAGAAGAAATGAAGCTGGTACCCAGCAACGAGAGATGGAGAAGATGAGACTGATTGCACCAGGGCCCTCGTTCCAGGTGTTCCTGAGGTTTAGGGACACTTAGCTCTTCTTGTCTCTTTAGGTTACTAAGCTCCTAAAAACTCCCCTTTTAGCTTTAAACCAATTTAGTTTGGATTCCTAGTATACTAAGTCAAATATTCTATTTAATAAATGACCCCAATAGTCATTTTTGTTTACCAGGTCTTCCCAGGTTTAGACAGCCTGGTTTCTTGGCCATTGTATACTGCCTGAATCTCAATTAGACAGTTCCTTTTCAAGTAACAGGTGAGGGTAAAAGAATGGGATTTCCGATACTCTTGTGTACTGAGATTTCAGCATCTTAGAGCTGATTGTCTTAATATTAAGCTTCATAGCACATACCTTATGCCTCTGTTTATGCTTCTACGGTTTCCTCTAACTGTATTGCCTATTCCCCAACCTAAAACTCTGCCTGATTAAGTTCTATTCATCCTTCAGACACCTTTGATGTAACCTCCCATACAGCCTTCCCTGCTCCAGGCTTCTGAATGAATCCCTCACTGCCTTTCTTCCTGCTCCCCTGGCTACATCAAATTGTGGCTAATTGGTTACATGTCTGCATCATGCTTAACTGAGAGTTCCATGAAGGTACAAACTATTCATTTGTCTATCTCTGCTTCTAACACGATACCTGCCCCATAATAGGGGCTTAATAACTACTTATTGAATCAAATCGAATTTGGGAGCATGCAGATCCTGACCAGTGCATATAAAGAAATCATATTCTCCTTCTGGACCAAATAAGAAAAATGGCCCAAGATGGTCCCACTGCTATGGGTCAGGTGAGCAGATGACTTTAAGGGGGATAGGGGACCATCTGGTGTGACAAATGAGATACCACACACACATTACTCCTAATACAGTTTATTCACAATAGTTAGTAAAGTCAGAATGCTGTTTCCTAACTGGATTTGCAATCTCTGGTTCCACTCAGGCACTCATTGTTGCATACAAAACAGAAAATAATAGAAATGATTTATTTATGACACTTGACTACATCCCAGGCGATGTTCTGAATGTTTATATTTGTCAAGGTTGCCTTTAGATTAACTAAATGGTACAAGACCATAGAGGATGGGACAATGTTTTCGCTTCCAGGATCAGAGATAATTGTATCAGGACTTGGGCCAGGTCTCCAGGTCTGGCTCTGAAGTTTAAAGTTTGCATTGTTTAAGACAGTGATGAACTATTCTTGGATCTCTTCCACAAACTGACCAGTGGGAGGCAGCTGGCAGCAAGCAATGGGCTTTGCAGTATATCACATAAGGAACAGGAGGTATGGAAGCCAAGACATAATATTTTAGTGAAAATGAGAAAGGAAGATAAATCACTGGTGTGGCTTATACAAACCATGAGATAAAATATCTAGCAAACTCAAGTTGAGAGACTATAAAATACTTCAACAGGTCTCTATAACTGTCAAGGTCATGATAAACAAGACTGAACAACTGTCTCAGACCATAGGTGGATAAAGGAACATGACGATTAAATGTAATGTGGTACCCTAAATAGGGTCCTAGAAAAAGGACATTTGTGATAAAACTAGTGAGATCCAAATGAAGTTTGGAATTTGGTTAATAGTGATGTATCAATGTTAATCTCTTAATGTTGATAGATGCATCATTTGGATAGGAAAATTGGGGCTGAGGGGTGGGAAGTTGCAGGATGGGCCCTCTGAGCACAGCACCCTGTACGACTATACTGGCTGCAGACCCATGAGGCTGACCTGGGGTTGGAGATTCTTGGACCATTAATCAGAATTGGGAGGGGGGTTGGCTTGTGGAGGATTTTCATCTATAACACCGAATAGAGGCTAGTAGTGATTGAGAAGACACAACGAAATTAAATTTTAGTGATCAATCCCATGGAAAAGTGTATAGTCAGTTTGTTGGAAACACTGTTGGCAGTTTTACCAGTTAGGAAATTGACAGCCTTAGGAAGAAAAGGGTGGAGTGGAAAATCACAGAACACTGTGCCTTCCTTGCCTTAAGCTATTTGACTGTGTTAAGTGTTAATTCTGAACACAAGTACCAATCCAAACATCATCGTCTAGTGTTCATTTCTAGCTAATAGATTTATCTAAAAGAGTCTTTATCTTATAGGCACAGACCTTGCCATAGCATTTTCTTTTTACGAGCCCCTTTTATAGAATTTGAAATAAGCTCATTAGGACTGTGATTGTTGTGACCATATATTTTACTACTCAGGCCTTTAAAATCTACTTCCGCTAGCCTGGCCAACATGGTGAAACCCTGTCTCTACAAAAAAAAAATACAAAATTAACTGGGTGTGGTAGCACACAGCTGTAATTTGAGCTACTTGGGAGGCTGAGGCAGGAGAATTGCTTGAACCCAGGAGGCAGAGGCTGCAGTGAGCCGAGATCACACCACTGCACTCCAGCCTGGGCGACAGAGTGAAACCCTGTTTCCAAACAATAAATAAATACATAAAATCTACTTCCAGTTTTTTCTTCAGGCAGTTCTCAAACTGGTGTACTCTGTCTTCCCAGGTACCTCCAGATCATCAGTCACTCGATGTAAACCAGGAGCCAACTGCCCCAGTTCACACAGTGGCATCAGTAGACAACTGTCCCCGCTATCTGTCACTGAAGATTCCTCTGCTCCTATTCTTGAACTTCAGAACCGAGGATCCTCAGGAGTTTGCGGACACAGAGTTGAGAGACAGAACAGATCAGGTATGTGGGTGACCTCCTCTTAAATAATGGTACATCCTAGTAAACTTCTAAATAGAAAGATCTCACCATTGTCACAGAATGCAGAGATGTTACGTGGAGTCTTATGAGTACATGTGGGGAAGATTTATCAAGCTAAAGGATAAGGAAGAAGGGAGATATATAGATACAATCTATTAGTGGCACTCTATTATACTCGACAGTATGGCAGAGAAACTGAATGCCAAAACCTGTAGTTGAGTAACTTAACACATGGTTAGACAATGACTCCTGGTGAAGTTTACAAGGTAGTTAGTTTTCTCATCTTCAAAATATCAAAACCCTGCATCTTTTAATCTCAGCCTGGGGATTCAGTAACAGCACAATGTGCCCATCCTGAAAAGATTGAAAACACCAGCAAAATCACAGAATCTGCTTTTGTCCTCATCAGGACTATTAATCCCTGGAGCCCTTTTAGTTTTCCCAGTTTTATACTTTCTGCAGGAAACTTCACTGGCTTCCCTGATCAGCATTTTCTGATCAGTTGAGACTTTAGCTTTTCCTCACATCCACCTGACCACTCACCAACTCCTGGGCTACTGACAGGAATTGCTAGATAAATCTTGTAACTATGCTCATGAGTTTCCCAGCAAAATTTATAGTTTTTAAATGCAGCTGGGTCCACTAGGCTGCTGGCCAGTACTGTTACTTATTGGTAGTGGATATCTTATTGCCTTCCTCAGGGAATGGACTCAAGTCCCCTGTTCATATTCATTTCCTCTTATTGTATGACCGACCATACTTCCACGTTCCTGAAAAGAGCAAACAGTTGTACACTTACAAATGCATTTGTCTACTCCAGAATGTCTGTGCTTTTACCAGTTACCATCACTGTGGGATGACTTGTGGTATGTGTGTCTTTCTACCTTTCCAATTTTAGCCCCCCTACCTGTGTCCATGATCGCCCCACCTACATCTCTTCTGGCCCATTTGTTCCTCTCCATTTGTTTCCTCTCTGTTCTCTCCATTTTTCCTTCAGCTTGGCTGGCAACATACTAAAATCTCTTTCATCCTCTAAAATAGTAACAGCAGCAGCAAAAACAACAAAATACACCACCAAAATAAGTTGGTAGTAAAAAGAACAACAACAACAACAACAAAATAACCTCCAGAAATTTGGAAAAACTGCCTTAAAAAAAAAAAAAGACAATTCAGAGGATTCAATTAGGGGTGGGGGAAGGGTAAACAGAGGAAGAGAGATGTGAAAGCTTCTTCAAGGGTCCTACTCATTTGAGAATGTATTTTTTATGAGAAAATACATTCTTCAAAAACAGTATTTTAAAATGATATCTCAGACATTATGTGAACCCCAAGGCTAAAACTTAAAAAAAGAAAAATAATGGCATCTTAAATTTTAAAAAAGTTTTAATTGGCTTTAATAAATTGTAATATTCCTATTATCCCAGTTGTTTGCAAAACAAAGTGTTCCAGTTAATTAAACACACTAGTTAATAAAGATATGCCCTATCTATCATACACAGATTACAAATTTCAATAGACCATACCATTAAAGATCATCTGGAACATAAGTTACTCTTTCTGTGATTATTGGAAGCACTTGGGGATATTCCAGTGCACCAAAGAGAAGAAAAGAATAATCTGAAGAGAAGCTCACCATGCTTTCATGGATATTATGGTACTTAATCTCAAAATAAATTCTATGAGATAGCTATTATCACTGTTTGACAGACAAAGAAGCTAAGAAAGGAATTTAAAAATGTACTCAATGCCATACAATGGCAGGGCTAGGATTTAATTTCATGTTTCCAAATTCCAGTGGCCTCCACTGTCAATTTGCATGACTTGATAAAGGTACACAGAAATTGATAGAATCCTGGTAAACCAATTTTATGATAACAAAATCTAAGCAGGACTATAGAAAATCATGTTAAAAGTGGTCAGAAAATAAAAGAGTTCTGGATACCTAATCTTTCTGTGCTTTGTAAAACTGAAGAATTGGCAACAGTCAGTCTAGTTAACAGAAGAAGCCTAGAGTCAATACTATGAAAAGATGTAGGTGACTACTGGTGTCATCAAAAGCATACCCATAGTACAGTGGTGATGCAGACGCATTCTTCAAATAAGGTGACAGTAAAGGCAGATATTGTCTCAGAATCTTTGTAGAGTTATTCCTCCTTTATAAGACAGTCCCTGGGAATCATGAGATCTGAAGTGTAGTAGGGTACACCTTTCTCTTAAGTATCGCTTTCTAAATTCCATGCAGGAGTGCCATTCCTGTCAGGAAACAGAACTTTTTTCCCACACTAGTCTGAAACTTGCTGTGCTTGAATGGAAAGCTAAGGGCTGAAGTCCTAGCCATGCGGGTGCTCAGAATAAAGTCTAGACCCTGGAGTCATACTGATTCGGTTGGGTTCAACCTTGGACAACCCTTAACACAAGTCTCAGCTTTTTCATCTGTAAAGTGGGAATGATAATACCTACTTAGTAAGTCAGGTTTGTGTTCCTTTCTTGGCCTCTCAACATAAGATTCTCTCATTCTATCCTCTTATTTATCCGAGTTTTCTTTCTACTCTCTGTATAAGCCACATGGTCATGGAGGAAATTTGCAGACCTGTTATCAAGAGATGGTGTTGTCTGTAAAGAGCTGAAGGAGCTGAATAGCTCACACTTCCAGACTCATCTCAGTGTCACTGCATCGTGGACATTTTTTCTGATCATATCGCCCCCAAACTCCTCAACAGTACTTGTCTGGCCTTGTATCTGTCCGAGTTGGCTCTTATCACACTGTGTTGAGTGTGTTTCTGGCTTTCCGCTAGACCGTGGGCTCAAGTCTTTCATATTCAAACCCTTAGGATCCAAGTAGCTAACTAGCGCCTGGTAGAGTCTCCATAAGATTCTGTTGAATGAATGAATAAAAGATTGCCAGTTTTCATCTTCTGGATGCCGAGGCTCTGAGAATTCAGTACTGTTTATAAGGCTTACAAGTCATGCAGTGGTTGCCATGTTCATAGTTACTTGGTTTATACTCCCCAGTGGAGAATTCACTTTCAAGACTTTCTGCCAGGTGCGGTGGCTCAAGCCTGTAATCCCAGCACTTTGGGAGGCCGAGACGGGCGGATCACGAAGTCAGGAGATCGAGACCATCCTGGCTAACACGGTGAAACCCCGTCTCTACTAAAAAAAAAAATACAAAAACTAGCCGGGCGAGGTGGCGGGCACCTGTAGTCCCAGCTACTCCGGAGGCTGAGGCAGGAGAATGGCGTAAACCCGGGAGGCGGAGCTTGCAGTGAGCTGAGATCCAGCCACTGCACTCCAGCCTGGACAACAGAGCGAGACTCCCTCTCAAAAAAATAAAAAAAGACTTTCTTCTCCCTTCCCCCCAGTGATTATATCAGAAAGCCTTAACTAGGTAAAGGTTTTTTTTTTGGTTTTTTGTTTTTTGTTTTTTTTTTGAGACGGAGTCTCGCTCTGTCGCCCGGGCTGGAGTGCAGTGGCCGGATCTCAGCTCACTGCAAGCTCCGCCTCCCGGGTTCCCGTCATTCTCCTGCCTCAGCCTCAGCCTCCCGAGTAGCTGGGACTACAGGCGCTGCCACCTCGCCCGGCTAGTTTTTTTTTTTTTTTTTTTTTTTTTTTTTTTTTGTATTTTTTTAGTAGAGACGGGGTTTCACCGTGTTAGCCAGAATGGTCTCGATCTCCTGATCTCGTGATCCGCCCGTCTCGGCCTCCCAAAGTGCTGGGATTACAGGCTTGAGCCACCGCGCCCGGCCCTAGGTAAAGGTTTTTAACACAGTGGGGCAGCCACACCTGGCTCATTAAGCAGTAGGAACACATTCAGCAGCAGAGCCAGCAGGTTCTGGAGACACAAAGTGAGCGGGCCCCACACACTGCCATTGGCAATCTCCGGGCTGCGCGACTTTAACCCTCAGCATAGGCCTCGTGCTTAAGTGGGGTTCCCTGGAGACACAAGAGACTCTTGTAGACAATTACCATCTGGGATCTCAACTCAGGAACTCAGAGTGACCTCTGTTCCTGTTTAGCTTCCTGATAGGTACATGAATTCATTATGTTAACTTTTTTCCATGAAGGGAGACAGCCTTCATGATTATCACTTTTAGAGAGTTTTGGCTATTTTAGAGTGCTGTAAAATTGCTGCTACATTTTCTTAGTAAACGTACAAAGCAGAATTTGTGTTCCCAGAAATATAATAAATAGTCATTTGTGATGAGGTGGGAAATGACTGTGTAGTCAGGACTTGCTCTGTTCTTGGGACACATTACTTTTAATTTAGTAATCATCTCTGCTGCATTTTTTTTTTTTTTTAAGAGACCAGGTCTCCCTCTGTCACCCAGGCTGGAGTGCAGTGGTACAATTATTGCTCACTGCAGCCTCAAACTCCTGGGCTCAAGGGATTCCTTTGGAGTTGCTGGGACTAAAGGTGTATGCCCCACCCCCCTGCTAATTTTTTTTTTTTTTTTTTTTTTTTTTTTTTTTTTTTTTTTTTTTTTTTTGCATAGACAAGGTCTCGCTTTGTTGCCCAAGCTGGTCTCGAACTCCTGAATTCAAGTGATCCTCCTACCTTGGCCTCCCAAAGTGCTGAGATGACAGGCATGAGTCACAACACCAGGCCATTTGCTACAACTTAAAAAAAAAAAAAAGGAAAATGGAAACAAATATTTATTTCTCACTCCCTTTTCATGTTGGTGCATACAGAGCAGCTTGGGCTGCATTCTGCTCATTTCCCCATACAGACAGAGAACAGTTTCTATTGGTGTTTTACATTGTAATGACAGAGGGGAAGAGCAAGAGAGCTGGTAGGACCTTGGGATGCTTCCTAAGGCTTCTTATGGGAGGTGTTATGCCTCACATCTTCTCACATTTGATAGGAGAAAGCAGGGCACAGGGCCAAGACCAGTCTTTGGGGGCTGGGATGGGTACTGCTCTTACAAGGCAAGGGTACACTGGAGAACAGCATAGCATCCACCAAGTCCATGAGCAACCTCATGGACTGGATGGGGACTCAGATGCTTACTGTATTGGGTAGAGCAGAGAGTCCAGAGAAAAAGTGAGCCGAAGTTACCAGTCTCCTCAAATGATGGTAGAAAGGAAAAACACTGGTAATTCTACTGTCTGCCTCTTTGGTTTCATCCGTCTTTTTTAAGGAGCTGATATATTTGATTGCTGTTTCATAACCTGCTTTCCACACATTTGTATTCCTTTCCTGTTTCCAGCAGACGATGGGACACAGACTCATTCTGAAAACAGCAGCCAAGAAAACAGAATCAAGGCTCGCTGCCTGTCCTGCACGTCCATGGTTCTGAAGGGCATCTGGGGACTCTTGATCATCTTGTCAGTATCATCGTCTTGGGTTGGAACTACACAGATTGTAAAAATTACTTATAAGAACTTCTATTGCCCATTTTTCATGACTTGGTTTTCAACAAACTGGAACATTATGTTTTTCCCAGTCTATTATTCTGGTCATCTAGCCACTGCTCAAGAAAAGCAATCTCCAATGAAAAAATTCAGGTACGTTTCATGTTAACTGGCCAATAAGAGATTATTGAAATGTTTTATGAAAATATGCCCATTTTTATCTCTTGGGAATATGAGTTGAGTTTTTTGGGGTATGTGAAGAAGCAAGATCTAAGGTTGGTGATGAGCACTAGAAGCAGAATCAGTCCTTCCTTAAAAATATAAATGTGTCTATAACATGGCAGGCACTGTACTGGTGCTTTTGCATGTCTTACGACCGGTGGTAACATTTACATTTTAAGGTGATGTTATCTCCATTCTAAGACAAGAGGAAACAAATTCAGAAAGGTTGAATGACTCATCCAAGGTTATACACTTATAAATAATAGAACCAAGATTTAAATCTAGATCTATTTCTGAAAGTCGTGTTTTATAAGAACATCCTAGTGCATCAAGCCCAGAAAAAAAAATGGTATTAATAAGATTGTTACACAAACATTTGCTCAATATTCCTGACACTGAGATGCCTAGCAGATGACATAGCCTGATTTCATGCAGTGGGGAGTTTGGCACTAAGAAACTTGAAAAGATGCCATTCTTTGCTGGCTAGATGCACATGGGGGCTTTGTCTGTTTCCTTGCTAACCATGAACAGTGGTGGTTGGGCTTAAAGTCTTATGGTTCCAGTGATTGTTCTGTACTAAACCTGGCTTCTGTAACCCCCTCTTGGATAGCTCAGGAAGCTGACAGGGCTGATGTTACCCAGTGCTGCATGGCACACAAGGGAGGCAAAAGCAGCATTTGGGTCCAAGTACCTTTGCTAGTGGACAGCTCCACGAAGAGGGAAAAGCCTGATGCTGAGAAGTGACTTCCAGGAAAATTGCTCTAATCACCCAGAAAAAAAAAAAAAAAAAAAAATAGGGACATCAGTAGACGGCAGATGGAAGAAGAGTCCTCCACATGGACTTATTCCTTAGCAGAATAAATTTGTCTTCCAGGGGCCAAAATCTTTCTTGCCCCTATACCAAATGAAAAGAAATTATTACAGTTGGTACATTAGAAGACTCTTCTTATAAACTTAATTTGGAAGGGTCTAGCTTCAAAAATTCAATTTCCTGTGTTTTTGAGACAGAGTCTTGCTCTGTCACCCAGGCTGGAGTGCAGTGGCACGATCTCAGTTCACTATAACCTTCGTCCCTTGCCTCAGCCTCTTGAGTAGCTTGGGTTACAAGCGCATGCCACCATGCCCAGCTAATTTTTTTGTATTTTCAGTAGAGATGGGTTTCACCATGTTGGCCAGACTGCTGTGGAACTCCTGGTCTCAAGTGATCTGACCACCTTGGCCTCCCAAAGAGCTGGGATTACAGGCATGAGCCACCGTGCCTGGCCTCAACTACCATTTTCTTTTTTTTTTTTTTTTTGAAGGTGCATGTACTAATTATTCTTTTTTCATTTGGCCTTGAAGAATGTTTAATTTCTCTGTTTTTGTTCTACTTTAAGTTCTGGGGTACATGTGCAGAACGTGCAGCTTTGTTACATAGGTATACACGTACCATGGTGGTTTGCTGCACCCATCAACCCATCATCTATGTTAGGTATTTCTCCCAGTGCTATCACTCCCCTAGTCCCCCACCTCCACCAACAGGCCCCAGTGTGGGATGTTCCCCTCCCTGTGTCCATGTGTTCTCATTGTTCAACTCCCACTAATGAGTGAAAACATGCAGTGTTTGGTTTTCTGTTCTTGTGTTAGTTTGCTGAGAAGTTTCCAGCTTCATCCACGGCCCTGCAAAGGACATGAACTCATCCTTTTTTATGGCTGCATAGTATTCCATGGTGTATATGTGCCACATTTTCTTTATCTAGTCTATCATTGATGGGCATTTGGGTTGGTTCCAAGTCTTTGCTATTGTGAACAGTGCCGCAATAAACATATGTGTGCATGTGTGTTTTTAGAATGATTTATAATCCTTTGGGTATATACCCAGTAACGGGATTGCTGGGTCAAATGGTATTTATAGTTCTAGATCCTTGAGGAATCATCACACTGTCTTCCACAATGGTTGAACTAATTTACACTCTCACCAACAGTGTAAAATTGTTCCTATTTCTCCACATCCTCCCAAGCATCTGTTGTTTCCTGACTTATTAATGATCACCATTCTCACTAGCCTGAGATGGGATCTCACTCTGGTTTTTATCTGTATTTCTCTAATGACCAGTGATAAGCTTTTCTTCATAGCTTGTTGGCTGCATAAATGTCTTCTTTTGAAAAGTGCCTGTTCATCTCCTTTGCCGACTTTTTGATGTTTAAGTTCTTTGTAGATTCTGGATATTAGCACTTTGTCAGAAGGATAGATTGCAAAAAAATTTTTTCCCATTCTGTAGGTTGCCTGTTCACTCTGATGATAGTTTCTTTTGCTGTGCAGAAGCTCCTTAGTTTTATTAGATCCCATTTGTCAGTTTTGGCTTTTGTTGCCATTGCTTTTGGTGTTTTAGTCATGAAGTCTTTTTTTCTTTTTCTGAGACGGAGCCTCACTCTGTCACCCAGGCTGGAGTGCAGTGGCACGATCTCAGCTCACTGACAGCTCCACCTCCCAGGTTCACACCATTCTCCTGCCTCAGCCTCCCAAGTAGCTGAGACTACAGGCGCCCACCACCATGCCCAGCTAATTTTTTGTATTTTTAGTAGAGACGTGGTTTCACCATGTTAGCCAGGATGGGCCCGATCTCTTGACCTCGTGATCCACCCACCTTGGTCTCCAAAAGTGCTGGGATTACAGGCGTGAGCCACTGTGCCTGGTCTAGTCATGAAGTCTTTACCCATGCCTATGTCCTGAATGGTATTGCCCAGGTTTTCTTCTCAGGTTTTTTATAGTTTTAAGTCTTATGTTTAGGTCTTTAATCCACCTTGAGTTAATTTTTATATAAGGTATAAGGAAGGGGTCCAGTTTCAGTTTTCTGCATATGGCTTGCCAGTTTTCCCAATACCATTTATTAAATAGGGAATCCTTTTCCCATTGCTCGTTTTTGTCAGGCTTGTCAAAGATCAGATGGTTGTAGGTGTGTGGTGGTATTTCTGAGGCCTCTGTTCTGTTCCATTGGTCTATAGCTCTGTTTTGGTACCAGTACCATGCTGTTCTGGTTACTGTAGCCTTGTAGGATAGTTTAGTTTGAAGTCAGGTGGCATGATGCCTCCAGCTTTGTTCTTTTTGCTTAGGATTATCTTGGCTATGTGGGCTCTGTTTTGGTTCTATATGAAATTTAAAGTAGTTTTTTCCCCAATTCTGTGAAGAAAGTCAATGCTAGCTTGATGGGAAGAGCATTGAATTATTCTTCCTATCAATGAGTATGGAATGTTTTTCCATCTGTTTGTGTCCTCTCATTTCCTTGAGCAATGGTTTGTAGTTCTCCTTGAAGAGGTCCTTCACATCCCTTGTAAGCTGGATTCTTAGGTATTTTATTCTCTTTGAACAATCGTGAATAGGAGTTCACTCATGATTTGGCTCTCTGTTACTGGTGTATAGGAATGCTTCTGATATTTGCACATTGATTTTTGTATCCTGAGGCTTTCCTGAAGTTGCTTATCAGCTTAAGGAGATTTTGTGCTGAAACTATAAGGTTTTCTAAATATACAAAATCATGTCATCTGCAAACAGAGACAATTTGACTTCCTCTTTTCCTATTTGGATACCCTTTATTTTTCTCTCTTGCCTGATCACCCTGGCCAGAACTTCCAAATGCTTCATTGAATAGGAGTGGTGAGAGTGGGCATCCTTGTCTTGTACCGGTTTTTTTTTTTTTCCAAAGGGAATGCTTCTAGCTTTTGCCCAGTATATTAGCTGTGGGTTTGTCACAAACAGGTCTTATTATTTTGAGGTATGTTCCATCAATACCTAGTCTATTGAGAGCTTTTAGCATGAAGGGCTGTTGAATTTTGTCAAAGGCCTTTTCTGCATCTATTGAGATAATCATGTGGTTTTTGGCCTCCCAAAGTGCTGGGATTACAGGCATAAGCCAATGTGTCTTGCCTCAACTTCCATTTCCTATCACCACTTTGCAAGTGCTTGGGAATACAAATTCTCACCATGAGTTGATTTTCTATATGTGTCCATGAAAACTCAGCTATAATGAAAGAAGTAAATAATTCAAAAAGAATAAATGCTTATTGGCTTGGGAGAGCCCTATAACTCTTTGAGATTACTAAAGGTATTTTGTATTTGATTCTCATCAAAGTAGACATGATCTTGCATTGTAAAATTTTTTAAACAATATTTAATAAGTGATTATGGGGGAATGTGATTATCAGACTACAATTGTTCCTGTTTGGAGATACCTATGTGCACCTATAAGGTATATGTGTTCTACTTGAATGCTTCCATGGTTTAGACAAACACATTGATTTAAAACAACAAAAGTTTTGTATAAAAAGAAGTACCTCAAGAATACTTCAAAGCAAGCTAAGTCAGTTTGATTTAAGATAACCGATTTAAAACAAGAGACTCCTGCTAGCAGAAATGTTTGGGAATGAACTATCTTTTTCACATCTCTCTAACTCTGAACTTAGTAAAATCTGATTTAGCACTCTACCTATAGTGCATGTAGAGTGAAGTTGACCATTTCTGAAATAGAATCAACGGGCTTTTATTGTCAAGCAGAAAACACTATCTTTGAAGGGAATATTCTCCAGTGGCCTCCTATTCGCCAGTGGCCTCCTCCATATGAGAGGTAAAATTGTCAGACAATTCTTAGATCCTTGATCTTTTTTCCCTGTAGACTCAATACCATCTGCCAAGAAGTCATTCCCGAAGCTCTCATGACTGAACAAGGGGAAAACAGTTAGTGTATAAGACTGGAAATAGGATTTGTCCCGTAACAGCAGAACCTCTATTTTCTCATCAGTAACATCAAAATAATTTTCAATAAAGTATCAAATCTAGATGGTGAGGACTGTCTATTTATAAGTAGTTTTTGATAATCATTTATATACTACAGGAGAATTCAGTTGCCTCAAGTGAATTTGAAATTTAGGAAGAAAAAATTGTATAGCATATTATTAACAAGGATTTTTTGTTGTTGTTGAGATGGAGTCTCGCTCTGTCGCCTAGGCTGGAGTGCAGTGGCCGGATCTCAGCTCACTGCAAGCTCTGCCTCCTGGGTTTACGCCATTCAACAAGGATGTTTTCTTAGGGGAAAAAATCTTTAGAAAGCATTAAACTAAAGCAAAGATATTTGCCTATGTCAGGCACCTATAAAATGTGCTTAAGATGCTATTTAACATATAGAAAGGGTTCAATAACTAGTGGCTGCTGTTTTAATAATAAGCATAACTAAATCATTAGTGTCCTCTAACGTCTATGCTTCATTTCAAGCTATACCACCTGTCAATGCCACTTGCCCAGAAAGTCTGATCTCATCATCCCAAAGAGAAACCCACTGTTATTTGCTTCTCCATAAAAATCCATATTTTTAGTTTTCATGTTTCTTAGAGTTCAATGCTTAAATAGTATGGGATTTTACACAAGTGACCTGGCATTTAGATGGAGAGCATTTTTAATGTCTACAACAACAGTGACAAAGGGGAGAAGGTTGGCTATGAGAGAAGGGGAAGGAAAGGGGAACAATGAAGGAACGAACACCTGGGAGACAAGATGAGGCAGGTGAGAACAGTCTCCGCCTGGCAGCAGCGTCTTCCCAGCTGCTTTGCTGGTCAGGCTCTGCCTGTCTAGAGTACACATCTGTTGGTCTTCCCTGTGTCCAAAATCTTTGCTTAGAAGCACTCCTCCCAGCATGATGGTGGGCTCTTGGTTGAAGAACAATCGCTGGCTAGAGCCAGTGATAAGAAAAAGAAATCCTTTAATCAGGAATGGGTTTTGTTGTGGTGGTTCTTAATAAATGTGTTCATATTTTAAAAGGCAATCAGTGGTTCTAAATGATAGGATAAATCCATGACTCTCAACTCCAGCTCTACACAGCAGCTTTCTCATGGAGCAGATCACCTTATAAGTATAGAATATGAACTTTGTGCCCAGGATGCTCTATGAAAACTTCCTCTGGTTCTATGTATGGTGCTAATTCAGACTATCCCATTGGCCGTGGGGCTCCAGAGACACTGTTCACTTTCCTGTGTATGTGAGCATGTGTAATTTCTGTTTACTTTACAGAAGGCTTTAGGTTATTTAATCTCTTCTTTGAAGTTCTGTCTCTTTAAAGTTAAAATTTATCTTTGGGAACTTTTACTTTCATTTTACAAAAATCCTTCCTTTTTGGTAGTCTCCTACATGAAAGTAAACAAATTTCAATACAAGTTTCTGTGTGTGCAACACATGTCTTGAACCTTCCTGCAACCGCTGACCTGCAACTCCCAACATTCTCATCCAGTTGAAAGTCACATTTACTATGAAACTTAATCTTTAAGGCTGTACTCCCTGTGCCTAAATTCTTTATCACTCCTCCTCTCTACATGGTCCTTTTGTGGGATTACATCATTCATGTGAACGTTCATGTGAAGCAAACATTGGCTAGAATTTACTTTGATTTGCAATACTTTGAGGCACACTAATTTCATTTAAAACTGGAAAAGAAACTAGTACCAGTACTAGAGTCCTGTAAGTAGATTTCATTATAAACAGATGCATATGTTAATAATGTATTGCTTTGAACAAGATTACTTATACTACTCATGAAAATACAATGCCTGACAGTTGCCCCATAAATGCTTGAATGTTCATGAACAATTGAGTGGAAAAAAATTAAGTAAAATTCTCCCAGTAGTAAGTCTGTTTTCAGTCCATAGTCATATAGGCACAGTCACTGTGTCACTTCCATTACTACCTGTATGTATGACTAGCTTGAACATTTTTATTAAAATGGCCCCTCAGAGCCAGGTGCAGTGGCTCTTGCCTGTAATCCCGGCACTTTGGGAAGCCAAGGCAAGCAGATCACCTGAGCTTACGGGTTTGAGACCAGCCTGGGCAATAGCGTGAAATCCTGTCTCTACAAAAAATTTTCAAAAATAGGCATGGTGGTGCGTGCCTGTAGTCCCAGCTACTCAGGAGGCGGAGGTGTGAGGATGGCTTGAGTCTGGGAGGCGGAGGTTGCAGTGAACCAAGATCACGCCACTGCATTCCAGCCTGGGTAACAGAGCCAGACCTAGGAAAAAAAAAAAATCATGTTTAGGCCTAGGACTTAAAGGAAAAAAATGGCCCCTGGGGCTAAATGTAGCCAACTTAATTGAAAATCAAATAGAAGATTTAACAATTGAAGTGACCATTTTCTGACACTGAATTCAGACAATTTCTCCACAAAAGGGCCAAATGTTTGTATCTAAGTACGACCTGAGTTTTCTATTTAGTTTTTATCATGTGGGAGTTATCACAGAGCCTTTCTTCATTTTTCTGCCTTAAAAATGCTAGCAAGAAAAAAATTAGTCAATTGGGCAGATATATTAGAAAGAGGCGTAGTGTCTTAGAAATAAAACCCAAAGACATGTGTGCCGCACAGACGTATGCGAGTCCCTTTCCCTCCGGGTTCTAGGAGTCGTCTGTAGCCTGTTCACAGAGTAGTAGCGGCCTTGACCCTCTCTCATTTGCCCACTGGGAAAGAATCTTCTCCCTCTTCCAGTAGCTAGTGATTTCAGCAACTATCCATTTCTGTATTTCTCCAGGCTCTTCTGAGAATGCTCAGAAACGACAGAATGGCTTTTCAGGCAACCTCCAGAGAATATCTCAGAGAAGAGGGCCTAGCTCTGTGCTTGGGCACATGTGGGCTGTTTTCCAAGGAACCTCATACACTCCCTGAAGCCTGCAGATTTCAGAACTGGGTTTGGTATACTTCACAGATGAAGGATGGGTATTGAGTGTTTGTGCTCTTACCTGAAAATGGCTGCGATGAGTCAGATAAGACAAGAGGTGTCACCATCAGTACCTGGATATTAATTTCTGTTTTCTTTCCTAGGGAATGCAGTCGGATTTTTGGTGAAGATGGTCTGACGTTGAAGCTCTTTCTTAAAAGAACTGCTCCCTTTTCTATTCTATGGACTTTGACTAATTACCTTTATTTACTGGCTTTAAAGAAGCTGACGGCCACTGATGTCTCCGCTCTGTTCTGTTGTAACAAAGCCTTTGTCTTCTTGCTGTCGTGGATTGTGCTGAAAGACAGGTTCATGGGAGTGAGGGTAATGGCATACTTGATTCAATGTGTGATGCCTGCCTTTATCATAAATTCTTGGCTTCAGGAGAGCCTGTCTGCTTTGTTTCGTGGAGTTTCTGTAAAACTTTTTCTCACTTGTTCTGAGTACAAACTGAAATCTGAAGACGCATTAGAAAGCCCAGGCAGTTACAACATCATGGAAGGATAAACAGTTTGTTTCTACTGGTTAGTGAGCTGATTCCAACAGGAGGCACTAAAAAACAGGCAGAGAAAACAAGTTCCTATTTCAGAATCAATTTTTAGAATTAATGGTGTGATCAATTCCTTCTGTCCTCAGGAATGAAGGGTCTGAGAAAATTAGCCACTATAAAGATTATGGTTTGCATTTTTCAATCAACATATGTTGAGATGACCCCCATTCCCCCCACCAGATGGATTTAATTAATATTGGTGTAAGTAGATAAGATTACCAAACAATAATTAAAGTCACTGGTAATGGCACAATGCTGTTAAAAGTGACTATATATCTAGTGTGACTAATGCAGAAATGGAAGTACAAGCAACAACTTCTTTTGGATACAAATCCTTAGTTGAACTGCATTAAACTTCCACCAACAACTTCAGTTCTGAGTTTATTCCTTTCAGGAGTAATATGGATTAAAAACATATATATTTATATGCTTGTTCTATGTTAAAAATAGATTGCTTGGAAGCCTTGAAGATTTAAGGAGCCAGATCTCATTCATATAATCCAGCATGCCACTATGATGAAAATATTGAGACAACACTTCTTTAGAAGGAGGTACAAATGAACATCAATATTACACAACTTATCTTCTCTGCGATGTCCAAGATATAATTTGAAACATTTTGTTATCAAAACATTGCTCTTATTGGCAATGATTCCAAGGTCCTTTCCCCCTCCCAAATGCTGAAACTAATGTCTATATTAGAGAGAGGGTTTATGATGGTCATTAACCCTGAAAGCTTTTCTTAAAAAAAAAAAAGTTAGACAATTCTGATTGTATCTTGGGAGATGCTGCTCTGAAATTTAGAAATGAAGCTTGATACTAATAATAAGTAGAAAGCTTTGATAGAAGACAAAATCAGAAACTGTGAGTCAGTCCATGGTACCATTACAATATATCCAAATGTGATACTACATTGTTTACTGTCTTATCTTAGGTTTGACCCCAAAGGGCTCAGCATCACATATTTATGCCTGGGGCACTGGTGCTGGCTGTCTACCATCAGATACCCTGAAAAGTCCTTGAGAGCTGGAAGCTTTCCTATATTGTCCACTGTTCTTTTCAAGATGTGCTACATAATCCATGGGGCCCAGTGCAAAATGAAAAGGCAGGGGCCCTGTTAAAAACTATTAATAATTTTAAGATAACAACAGAGCATTAAACCAAGGGTGGGGACCTTCCAAGCACGGGGCCCTATGTATCAACATAGGTCATCCCCTAGGAAGTCAGCTGTCTCTCTTTCCAATGTCTAGAATATTGCAGGACACAAAGTAGGGGCTCAATTGATACTTGAGGATATAGTAAATGAATTCATACTTCTGAGATCTTTCTTTTCACTGCCTTTCACTACCATGGACCATGGATCACCCATAAGAACCTGGAGAGTCTTGTCAGAAGAGGGGAGAAGAGAGATTTGGAGGCTCTTCTGTTCTTTTAGTGGCATGCAAACACCAACATTAAATCCATGTTTTCACCACTAGATTTACCAGCAATAAAATCCACTGTATTAGAGAGCGAATGAACACATTTAACCATGGACCTCACTGATGCAAGAGGTTACATCCAAAAAGGTACAGTGTTTATTTGAGGTATTTTAGAGAAAAAGAAAACAACTGTGTAACTTATCTTTAAATAGCAGATTTTAAAAATCAAAAATCTGCCTAGAGGCTACCAACCATTGCCAGTTTAAATTTGCCATCTGCAGTGGGTTGCGTAGTGACTCCAAGAAAGATCTGTCCACATCTTAATTTCCCATATCTGTCACTGTGACCTTATTTGGGTCTTTGCAGATATTATTAACTTAAGGATCTTGAAAAGGGGATATCATCTTGGAGTATCAGAGTAGGACCTAAATCCAATAACAAGTGTCCTTATGAGAGACTCACAAAAGAGACACACACAGAAGAGGAGGCTGCAGCAATGTGATCACAGACACAGAGATTGGAGTGATGTGGTCACCAGCCAGGAATGCCAGGACACTCACCAGAACGCTGGAAGAAGCAAGGACTGTATCCTTCCCTAGAGATGCCTTTGGTCCCAGCTGTATTTTGAACTTCTGGTCTCCAGAATCGTGAGAGAATAAATTTCTGTTGTTTTAAGTCACCAAGTTTGTGGTAATTTGTTACAGCAGACTTAGGAAACTAATACAGCATCTGTAATTAATAACACTCTGTAGAAGAAATGTTAAATAGTTAATAAGTACTTGTTAATGAATCTATCCATAAGTGAAGACATCAGAGATAGCCGAATAGTAAGCATTAGTGTCAGGCATCCTGTAAAAAATCAGATATTTTTCTTTTTAAGTAAGAGGAAGTGTTTCACTTCTCACCGTGAAACATTAGGACATGTTCAATGCCACGTTCCAGAAGAATGGTAAAGTGTAACTTTAATGATGCCCACAGTCAGGCCATGGAATGTGAGAAGCACAGAAACGTATTCAGCATTTTGCCTGTGAGAGTATCAGCAATTATCTTCCTCCCAAGACATATTGAGAACACATATAATTAGGTCATTTGAGAAATTAAAGGAGGGCAAACAGCACTGACAACATAAATGTGGCTCTTATTGTCCACATCTATAAATAATCGAAAGCATAGCTCCTCCAGATGTCATCCCACTGGACTACTAAAAAAAAAAAAAAAAACAAAAAACAAAAAAAAAAAAACAGTTAAAGGGATGCTTTCAGTCATCAGATTAAAATTTATATTTCTGGTTCATGCTAAAGCATCAGTAGTTTAGAAACAGATGTTTGTTGGATTATAATTCTCATATGCTTAGCCCCAGGAATGAACACATTTAAAATGAGAAGCTATGGCCTTCCCTACTTCTACTTTTTTTTTTATGTAAAAAGAACACCATGAAAAGACACTTTAAGTTACAACATCATAAATATGGGTTTATCTGGACCACCAGTAGGCCAGAATTACTAATGCTCACATAAAAATGAATTATGTATTATGAATAATTTGCTAATATTTTCTTTTGAACACTGAATTACAGATAGAAAGGTAATCTGTTTTACATTTAGTATGAAGTCATTTCAGCCAATTTATTGGTCATCTACGGTTTGTTTAAAAGCCCTTTCATGAGCAATTGCTTGCAGCTAATCTGTGATCATCCCATGAAAATTAGTAAACTTCTTTAAAAGATAATTTTTTGATTGCAAAAATGTTAGAAAGTGATAATCCAGCTCTTGCAGCTTTGAAAATAGGTGTTTTCAGGGCCGGGCGCGGTGGCTCAAGCCTGTAATCCCAGCACTTTGGGAGGCCGAGACGGGCGGATCACGAGGTCAGGAGATCGAGACCATCCTGGCTAATATGGTGAAACCCCGTCTCTACTAAAAAATACAAAAAACTAGCCGGGCGAGGTGGCGGGTGCCTGTAGTCCCAGCTACTCGGGAGGCTGAGGCAGGAGAATGGCGGGAACCCGGGAGGGGGAGCTTGCAGTGAGCTGAGATCCGGCCACTGCACTCCAGCCTGGGCGACAGAGTGAGACTCCGTCTCAAAAAAAAAAAAAAAAAAAAAAAAAAAAAATAGGTGTTTTCCTGTCTCTCAGACCTTATGTTTAGCTAGAGTTCTTAAATTCATAAGAACCAGAGAACCCACCTTAAAAAAAAAAAAAAAAAAGGTTCTTCCCAAGGGGAATGTGCCACTGGCTGGGAGCTTTCTTCTCTGCTGTTGTTATCTGTTTTACACCAATGAAAAGAAGATGCCAGACTACAATGGTAGAAACTGTCTTTCAGATTTTATCCCTCTCTTTTTTTTTTTATATTAGTCGTTCAAGTTTTTCTTACATTTTCCAATTTCCTTGAAGATATGGAGAATATTGGTGGTTGGTGGATGGTTCAGCAGATCCCAACTGTCTTAGCAGATTATGAAATGAATTAGTGTCCCTCTGGGTTGGGAGCCACATATTTTCCAGCTGTATTTGGGTCCCTATGCAGTTAGCTTCCCAAACTATGGCTGTTTCAAAGACTTTCCAGGATCTACCAAAAACTGACTGAAGTATATCAGTTAAACTGAATCTTTCATTGTATAGCAGGTACTTCTTTGAATTCAAATTGGGCCCCAGAATGCTCTAAAACAGTTAGAGCTGAGCTGCTACTGATTTATGCTGATATTAAGATAAGAATTAAGATGACACATAACTTGACAATTTGTTTCCATCTTGCCTTTGGTTACTCTTGATTCATGTGCAACGCAGAATTCTCTACCCAGAACTCCCATGCTTCCTAGAAGAGGCAGTGGAGGATGGACAGTGGGAGTCATCCTCCCTCTTATCCCTATCTTGGCAGGATAATGACTTATGAATACAGCCAAGACAGGAGACAGCTGGGTTGTGCTGGCTGTCGGATTTTACACCCACAAGGAATCTGTAACCCCTTCAACAAGGTGCAGTCAATGTGTCTACCCTCCACATATATCCTTCACTCTTTCCTCATGGGATTTTTTTACATCTTTGACATCCAGGTTTCCCTTTGAGATCATTTTCAAATGGATTTTATTCATATAAAAATCCATGCATGTAGGGAGAGGGGGAGTTCAGAGGCCCAGCATCCCTTGGGTGTGCTGCTATCCAAGATACCCCTACTGCCCGTCTCACACACAGCATCTGGACAGCTATAGATTGCCACACTTCTTATTTTTCACACTTCAGCACTTGTTCAGTTTAATTGAATCTAAGTAAAAAAGATAGTTTTTCATAGAACCTTAAATATAACATATGCAGAAGTTTAAGGATTCTGTATAGCCACAGTTCCTTGAAAATTGACTCTATCTAAATTTACCCAGAGAGATAATCATCAGCCTGTTTCTCATTGGTCAAACTATTAACGTGTGTCCCAACCTCAACTACTGATCTTTAGTCTTCAACTTGAGTGCAGCAGCTGCCAGCAGTGTGGTCTGAGATCTGCATTTTTAGGGCTGCTGTAGGCTTTGGAATTCAAGGGTTGATTTGTGAACCAGCTGCTTCATACGCACCTAGCTTCAAGAAACAGAATTAGCCTCAAGGCAAAGTAAGGAAACATGTTTGGATTATAATCACTCATTTTGACCTTTAAAATCTTAAAGGAATACTGTAGGAAGAGAAGCAACTAAAGGTTCATCCAATGCCTTGGACCCTAGAAGAGCTAGTACTGTTATGCAAATAAGAATTGTGAAAAACATCTGTGAATGGGAACCATAGTGAATGGGATAAGGTTGATAAACCCTCATGGAGATGCAGAGAAGGACCAAACCTTTGTGGGCTTTTGATGGCCTGAGCCAAAAGAGAAAAAGAAAAAAAATACAAGAAAACAAAAACAGCCAAAAGCCAGATATTTCTTTAGGCTTTATCTGTACAAACTAATTATTTGAAAGATAAAAGAAACAACCTCCATGCAGGGTCACAGGTGGCATTTACTACAGTGAGATCACCAAATGTCCACTAGTAAAGCCCTCTTTGGGCTTTAGGAACAGGCTCAAATGACCACACAGATCCCCTCTGATTGGCTCTGAAAATTGGTGCAGAGAGCTCTCTGAGGGCCCCAGCCTGCAGAGGAAGATAGGTGGCTCACGAGGCCATGCCACTCAACTGGCATGCTGAGATAATGGGCTAAATAAATCCTCTTCCTTCAATGACTCACCCCAGGTGGGCACACCACAATGTGTGAGGGCAGAGAGGTTGAAAAATTTTAAATGGAGGAGCTGGCAGTTTTATGGTCACTATGGTTACTAACATTCTAACCTAAGCCAGGTTCAGATAATGGTAATGGTGAGGGTTTTTTTCCCCCCCATCTTTTTTGTTTGTTTTTGAGACAGGGTCTCATTCTGTTGCCCAGGCTGGAGTGCAGTGATGTGATTTCAGCTCACTGCAACCCTCACCTCCGAGATTCAAGCGATTCTCCTGCCTCAACCTCCTGAGTAGCTGGTATTACAGGCATGTGCCAACAAAGCATGACTAATTTTTGTATTTTTAGTAGAGATGGGGTCTCGCCATGTTGGCCAGGCTGGTCTCGAACTCCTGACCTCATGTGATCCACCCACCTGGGACTCCCAAAGTGCTGGGATTACAGGCATGAGCCACTGTGCCTGGCCTAGTTTTACATCTTATTTAGACATTTCTGCTTGGTTAAGAGGCTGGAACCGGAATAGATTGTCAAGAGACCCACATTTTTCAGAAGCCGAGCAGGTGGCACCACTAGATGGTGTATTTTCAGCAGAATTCCTCTTCTGGATGTTAATGTGTCCCAGGAGCACTTCAGTGGTTGTCATCATGTTAATGAACACATACGAGCATTTTTAGGCGCTGGCTTCCTACAGACACATTTCAAGAAAGCTGAGGCCAAGAAGAGTCATTTTGTGTTTTTCTGTTGAGAAGAAAAGATTATTAATACCTCTCTGATGACTGATTGATTCTGAAAATGCATGTGACTGATACGTGCTTAGGATATTTGTTTTCCGGACATCTAAAGAGTATTTACTCTCTAAAGTTAAACTAGTGGTTTAACAACCACTCCACAATTTTTCCTCATTTTCAAGATTAGCTGAGATATCTTCCTTCACCTACAACCATATAGATAAGAAATATATTTAAAATTTCTTAAAATATAGCCATAGAGACTTTGTCCTATCAGATATTTATGAAATTTAAATTAAAATGTGGCAAATAATTTATCTATTCCCACTACACCCTCCACCTGCACCCTGCCCCAGGAACCTACTGTATAACTTATGAATTACTGCTCATATCATGGAGAATTTTTCTAACATTTCAGATACTCAGATTTTCATTCTTTCAGAACTTAACAGCATTGTCTGGCCCCCTAAAGTGAAAAATGCTTCTCTCTGTGAAGGCAATTGAAAGAGACACTGCTGTAATTGATATGTCAATTTAAGTGGTCTAGACTAATATTTTCACAAGGACTTGAATATAACAAGTAATGAAGATCTTTAAGAGGCTCACTATGGTTATTATTTTGAATTGCTACAGAGTTATGTAATCTTTACCCACATTCAATTCCTATCTTGAGGAAACATAATAGAAATTTTATGCATATCTATTTTTACTAGTGGCTAACTCAGAAAAGGAAGAGTTCCTACCTGTGGTCATATCTTGGGGATAATGATACCAACTGCCTGTCCTTTTCTAGACAGCATTTTGTTTTTTGCTTTGGGGTTTTTTAATTGGTTTTCACAATTTTCTAAATCCAGAATTACATACTATAGTGTGTAATTACCTAAACCCATGTGTTATGTATTATAGAATGCTTTTAATAATTTAAAACATAGAATAGCACATCATGTGAAAGTTTGTTAGGATTTACACTGTTTTGTTAGCCTTGTCTTGAAGTAACCACTTGTTTATTTGACCAAGAAAATACAACACTTAGCTAAAAGGAAACAAATATTAACTCAAATGTATTCTCCCGTTAATTCAGTCTTATGAAGGAAATCTATTTGTGCTCATGAACACTAACCAGTGAACATTATTTAAACACAAAACCAAGTCAGGATATGCCAATATCTAATGTGCCTTTTTATTTCCCTGAAATCAGATCCCCCAAAGAACTATTGCAAATCCCCAAATCAAGGAAAATGATAACCCTCATAGAATTTCCAGGTCTTGATAACCCCCTCACTGTGTTTATTGATGAGTCTATTACTTATTGTTTAGGAAATCTCCTCGACACCTTGTGGTGTGTGTATTAAATTCTATTCCCTATAGTTTAAGGATGAATCTAACCAGAGCACACACCCAGCAGCTTTAGAGAATATGATATTCATCAGCAAGAAAACCACCTCCCATCAAGCAGCCTCCTGATAATGTTTAATGAAGATGATTTTTCACTGCTGACATGTCTACGTCTGTTCTCAAGTACTCCTGCTGTTTTTCATTAAGGACACTTTAATATGGAGCTACTCTGAAAGCAAGTGGGCCCTTGCTTTTGGTGACCATTAACAAAAGACATGCTTTAGCAGCATCTGAATTCTATGTCATTGGGAACATACTTTGCACTGGCCTCAAGCGAGTCAATAATTACATGTTAAAAATCTACATGTTATAAAAAATAATTCACTAATAGTGTTCAAGAGGGCCCCCGAAAATCACATATGTGAAAAAGCTATCTTTACTTGGGAATACTCAGAACTGAAGCTTAACAAAATTAATTACCATGTAGGTTTAAATTTCTCACAAATTTTCATCTGGATTTTAAAGTCAGTGAAACCATTTCACAAGGAAATGACATATTATCACCTGTTCCAGCATTATTTTACTGTTTGCTGTAGCTCTGAACTGTTTTCTAGTAGAACTAGTTCAAGATAATTAAAGAGATGACACAAACCATTTCACTAAGGGAGTAGACTCCTGTTTTGAATATAGCAAGAATCATGTCAATTTACAGTAAACCATGATGACTTCAGTTGAATTATGAATATTTCACTTTATGCAGTTAGTGCTCTAGAATAATTAAATGAAATTATCTTTCAGTGTTTTTTCTGAAAAAAATGAATTAATTTTCATGTGAACAAAAGGAAGTACTGGCTTCCATTTGACATTCCAAGTGACAGTGCAGACTCAGCGTGCTCCTCTAGAAATCTCTACAAGAATTTGTTTTCTTTCTTTTTTCCCATTGGCCTAAATTTTGCCTCTTAGCTGTATCAATATCATGCCTTGCTAATCAGGTCCTGATTAGATGGAGATCTTCAGAAACATACATTGATCCAAGGAGCTGATTAAAATGTACACTAAATTGGAGGAAAAAGAATAGATGAAATACAGAAGATACGAAAACACTTAGAAGTGACTTTCTATTAAATTTATTTCACCAGTACAAATGTTAATCTCTAGAAAGCTTGAGCTAAAAAATTGAAATTATTAGGCCTAAAAAAGTAAAAATATATTAAAAATAATAAAATTACTATTAATTAGAATGTGAACAGCTTTTATATTCTGTGCCTGGATATCCCATGAACATATTGATTTATTTCTAATACTGAGCCTTCCTACATTTAAAAAGTGATGTACAAAAGGTAATTAGGTTTAAGGAATTACTTAGCAGTTTTATAAAGTCTTGAATTGCCTGATCTAGGATCCAGAGGCATCATTGCTTTTCTGTTTCTTTGTTTCATTGCTTTTCTGTTTCTTTGCATCCTATTTGACAGATAGTTGCTGCAATAATGGCAATTACCGGCATTGTCATGATGGCGTATGCAGATAATTTCCACGCTGATTCCATCGTAGGAGTGGCATTTGCAGTGGGCTCAGCCTCTACATCTGCATTATATAAGGTGTGTTGTGCACTTTCTTTTGTAAGCAACTGTCACTCATAACTTAGACTTGAGTACTAAAGTAAAAAAGTAGGATGAAAACATTGATTAGAAAGAAAATAGATGTGTTGAAATAATAGTAAGTAAATTAAGTACTCATTATGTGATGGGTATCTGCCTGAAAATTTTGCCTGTGTTAATACAACCTTATGAGGCATAAATATTTATTTCCACTTTCCAGGTGAGGAAACTGAGGCTTTGAAAGATTAAATAACTTGCCTCAAATCATACAGCCAAATAGTGATAGAACCAAGACTTAAACTCTGGACTAGCCCACTTCTAAGCCCATGTGCTATGCCCTAATCCCTCATTTATCAGGCAGTTATAGCAGGAACATTAGAAAGTCATCTTCTCTCCCTATGTTTCTTTAATTTAATTATCTATGGTCACTATTTTAACTCAAAAGAGATGTTAGAAATAAGCTATCACTAGAGAGCTGTTTGGCACATATTAACCCCATGCCACAGGAGCTCATGTTACTAGCAAAATGAGGAACCTCTTTTTTTTCTCTGATGGATGCTCTAAGTCGGCTGTATGTACCCACCATTTTTTTCTCCACTGGAGTTCCCTGTCAAAGAAAATTCTATTCAGAGTCATTGCACCTGACTTCAGAAGTGAGAACTAAGAGAGCAGATCTAAAAGGTTATTCCCCAAAGCTCTACTTTTAAAAGTCAACTTTCTGGATGTATTAAAGAACTGTTCCAATTTCACCTCTCTTGGTGTTTCAATGAGAAAACACTCTCTGAAAGGCAGCAAATACCATTTTCATCCCTCCTGGAAGCCTTTTCTGATTATTAACCAACACTGTGGCTCAGAGGGCATGAAGTCTATTTCCATATTGACATTTCCATATTGACATATTGACAATGGCCCATTGATTTTGTGTGACAAGCTTGACAAATATTCACTCAATGGCCATTACTGTCTAACTTGCTCCCCAACTGAGATTCACGAAGATGTCTGATGTGACCAAAGACTACCACGTGCTCAAATTCTTTTGATTAAGTCTTTCAGCAGAAAAAAAATAATTAGTTCAGTTGAAATTAGAAACAGTACCTGGGATTGCTCTATGACCAGAATGGCTCTCTTGCAGAGGGATTTCCCCTGACCAGGTTACAGAATGTATTCATTGTGAGAGTGGTGATATTTGCTGACATGGACCAAATCATATCTGCACCATAATATAATTCCAGGCAGAAGAGATCTGCCTCACTCTATGTTGTTACAGGATTAGTATAGGGAGTGGTGGGCTTAAGAAGCTAAGAAATATGGACTCTACACTTGGCTTTCTCCCTAACCTGTTGTGTGATTTTATCTTAGCTATTTGCTTCTCCTTGCCATCTTCCTCTGCACACAGGTTTATAATGTATAAAAACTGTTTTTTAATCTGGGGAACAAGCACCATATTTGTGAAGTCATTTTAAGCTCACAAAGAAAATTGCGTATAAATCCAAGGCATAAATATTATTTCTCTCAACATAATGACAGGGTCTCTCCATCCAATTTACTTTTCAGTATCTATCAAAATAAGGATAAAACAAATCCCATGCTTTAAGGTAAGGATTAATGGCAGTCAATCCTAGAAGATTTTTCTGGGCTTGTCTGGACTCTTATTTATCATTTGCCTGATACCCATCACTGATGGTGGCACTAAACACAATGTACAGTACCCAGCAGTTTTCAGCACCATAAGAAATTCATTTTATGACATTTGCAATTTCATATGAAGGCTATAGAGTATTTTAATTCCTTATCTCAACAGCCCATCTAGTGCTGTGAGCATGTCAGGGCAAGAAGAAATGGAGAATAAACTCTGGGCCAGTTAGCTCACAGTATAGAATAATAAGACTTCCCTTTCTGTTCTAGCTAAGTCTCTGTGTGGCTGTAGAGTTTCTTTCTCATTCCAGGTCTTGTTTAAAATGTTTCTTGGAAGTGCCAACTTTGGGGAAGCCGCACACTTTGTCTCCACCTTGGGTTTCTTCAATTTGATCTTCATCTCCTTCACCCCAGTCATCTTGTATTTCACCAAGGTGGAGCACTGGTCCTCTTTTGCAGCTCTGCCGTGGGGCTGTCTCTGTGGGATGGCAGGGCTGTGGCTGGGTAAGTGGCCTCGGCTTTTGCCTTCCATTCCCTATATCACTCCATCTTTCTTTGGCTAGTTAGATTATCATCATAGGATTATTTCCTTGGGTAACTCTGTGCTCTAGTTCCCAAACGTATGTTGTTCAACGTCATTGGTCATGTTTAGAAGGTTCTTTGCAAGCTGCTGGTTGATTAGGTTCAAGCTATCCAACCAGTAAGCCTCCCATGAGTTAAGGTGTGCAATGGAGGCCCAGGCCTCTCTGTATACCACTGGCCTTCAATCCATTCTTCTTCTTCAGCCTCATTCATTCTTTCTAATGCACTGTATCACGTTATAATGTTCCATGTGTGCCATGGTGTGTTGGGCAGAGGCTAGGGAGTAGATGGTGCATTCAAAGAACTCAGAGTGGTTCAAACTGGTGGAAGCACTGAGTTCAGAAGGAAAGAAGGGAGGGAGGGAGGGAGGGAGGGAAATGCTATTTAAGAAGGAAGCAGGTTGGGAAGAGCCTGGAAAGCCATTTTGAGGTGTTTGGATTTAAAGTTCACTTAATAATCTTTAAGCAGGTTGGTGATAGGCTCATATCTGAATATGAAACAGCTCACTCTGGCTGAGAATGGAGGATGGATTTGTGATAGGAAGACGTTGCCAGTAAAGAGACAGCAGCATGCACTGGGCTTGGTGATCCTGGCTGGGTAGACAGTGCCTAGTTAATGGCCAAGAAAAAATCACCTGGAGTCTTTGTAATGTCTTCACTGCCAGCTTCCTATAACTCTGAGGCTGGCTGCCTCACCTGAGCTCTGGGATCTGACTTTTAAGCTGTGCTGCTGTTGTCACTTGATATGAGAGGAGCCTGTAAAATAACAAGGTTGCTCTTCTCTCACCAAGCAGTCAAAAAACAGCAACAACCCAATGACTTGGTGTTTGTTTACTCAGAATCAAATCCTTTTCATGCCGCTCCCATTTCCACATGCCACTCGGAGGTCAACTCCCTCTGCCCACTCCGCATTTTCCCACAATACTCGGCCTGCAGAACATCTATCAACCCTCAACTGACCTTCTTTATTGAGGTGATATAATTTGAAATAGTAGCAGCACTGCAATTCCTGGGAGCAAAATGTCCTTATTTTTATCCCTGCAAGAGTATTGATTGGGTCATCTTTTTCTATGCTGGCTCAGTCCCTCAGACTCAGGGGAGGTCTTAGACAGAAAACACTCAAGAGAAGGATCAAATATTAATTGTTGGTCCCTTGAGTTCTACTTTTCAATGCCAAAATTATATGGTTAGCACCTCTCATAACCTCTGCTAAGTTGAGTAGAAATCAATAGCGATATTTCCATAAGACCAAAACATCCTCATTCAAAGCACCTAGATTATTTTCTGGCCAAAAACAACATCAATGGGAACAATCCTAATTAAAATTTTAACAACCTTTAGCCTCCTCATTGCACACATGATTTCCACCTTGCTGCAAAGTAGCCCTCCACCAACATATACTCCTTGGCATATCCAACACATGCTCCTAAGCAAGCCTGCAGAGGCTGGATGCCACCTGTGCTAGCTAAACACTGGCATTCGCCACCAAGCAGTATGAGCTCCACACTCCACTGGCTGCAGTGCTAAGCAGCACTGCAGCTGCTCCACCAGGCCCACCCCAGTGCACTGCAGAGCTCACTGTGCCAAAGTTGTGCTGTGACAATTGAGGAGATAGCCTCCCTCCAGGCTGTTACACACCCAAGGATCTTACGGTCTTCAGTGCTCCTATTCCTAAGTGTTTATCGCCATCCCTCTTTTCTCCATAGAAATCAGACATGATCTGGCTGAGGCTAGGCTGACACAGGTCTGAGAGATACACATCAATCTGCACCCTGAACTACCCCACATATCCTATAGTTATGGTTTCTTGTTTGCTTACGTTTACTTTGCCTCACTCCTCTCAGGTTGATCTATCTTTCCGGAAATGCATTAGCCCAAATGCAAGCCGGCTTCCTCCATTCACCTAGCATGTCTGAATTAAACTTAAACTCAGGCTAGGCCCCATACTATGGAGTTCAGTAGAGCCTGTGCTGTATTTCATAAATTCCTGATTTGTAAGAATTTGCCATGTTGGACTCCCTAAGTCTGAGGAGAGTGTCAAAGTGCTGGAATATTCATTCATGTTGCAGCTTTGTCAGGAATGAGGAGCAGTTATTAGCTTAGGAAGACACTCTGCCTTGCTTGCCACTACTATTGTATAAACAATAAAAAGGAGCCCAAGTCGTGTAAAAGTCAAACTCACTGTTTCTAACTATCAAGCATAAGTGACCCAGTGGGCCTAAAGCAGGAATTACAGATGACAATAGAAGAACATACATCATCCTAATTGAAATGGTTCTAGAACCTTTTTTGGTTCTACAGAGATATAGGCAACATGCTTGCCTCATTATCATGGAGATAGCACTCATCTCTCTATCCCCTGAAACAAACATTTGAGTGGATTCTATTAGAATAATGCTTTGTAATTTATAATTTTTTTCTTTTTGAAAATGTGTTTTTGATAAGTTTCAAAGTGGACAAATGATTATTGTAACTAATTTTATATTTAACCAAAGAGGTCCAAAAGGTATTCATTGAAGAGCATGAAGCTACACCTTCAGTTGGTTCTGTGGATCTGCCCTCTGATTATCTGTACACAAATCAGGATATGGAGGCAGTCTCTGGAATTCAGTGAATTACATTAAACCCACCCTTGTTTGCCCACATGATGCTGACCTCCAGAGAGATGGGATAAAACAGCATAGGCTATCATTGGATAGACCTTCCTTTAGGCAGTAACACTGGAGCCACTTAATGTCCAGGAATGTGGCACAAAATAGCACAGCAATAAAGAGATGAGGCACCATCTTCAATCAATCACCTGCTTTTAACCTCTGGCTGGCCCCAACCTACCTTTATAGTGCTAATAGGCAGAGCTGTGAATCAATTATTTTACCTCTTTGTATTTGCTCCATATGCCTTTTGCCAGCCTATTGGCAAGATTCAGGTAAACAGAGTGGCAGAGGAGGAAAGAAAAAAATGACTAATTCAGGTAGAACACACATGCATCCATCTCCAAAATTAGAGGATCAAAGGTATAGACAGTTTAAAAGGCACATGTAGCAAAGACATTGATTCATTTACTTTAAGAAGAAAAAAGTCCAGCATATTATTTCTCCTTCATCTTGTATTTCCTCCTCTATTTTACAGCCTTCAACATCCTGGTGAATGTTGGGGTGGTGCTGACGTACCCAATCCTAATCTCCATTGGGACAGTGCTCAGCGTTCCTGGAAATGCAGGTACAGGTACCATGTGACATGTGCAGATCCTGGCCACTACAAGTCTCTTGTTTGTGTTTGTTCTGTGTCCTGAGTTGTTCCTTCTAGAAACTGTGAATTATGTTCCTTGCCTGGGAAGATGTTTTTAAATATCATGAAGGTGGCAGACAACAGAATAACTATGCAGCAGATTTAAAATTTGCAGCTAAAAACCACTGTTTTTACTTGGTTGTGCTTTTAGAATTAAATACCAAATGTATCATTTGGGTTTCATGTAATCTCCCTGACAACCTAATTTTGTGGTATTTTTAGAGGAAGTCCTATGGAAACAAAAGGCATCCCAGCATAGGACTTTCAAGTAACCATCACTAATGAAAGTGTAGAGGATGTACATGGGGTTGGCTTCTCCTCAGACAATCCATGGGGAGCCACAGAAGGCTCTCCTGGGGCAGAGCAGGTGGCCCTCTGGAATAGATATAAGGAAAAAAACAATTTTATTCACCCCAGGGACAAGAGAAGCTATTTTTCCAGGATAATATTTCTAGAGAAACCTGCCAGTGAAACAAGAAATACAAATGGATTATCTGGATGATTGTACAGTCCTTTTAACTTTAAAATTTTATAATTTCAAGCCTTGAGCAGCCACTTTTCTGTCCTCCACAACAATCAGCAAATGTTTATTGAACATTTGTCATGTGATCAGGACTGCAAAAAAGAAAAAATATTACATTATTATTCTCTTAAGATGTTTATGACTGAATTTGTAAAAGGCCAACCTACATGAAACAACTTGGAACTCTACAAAATAATTTATTATTAAATGCCAAATTGTGTGAGACAGACTTCAGCGACTATAAGATATTCAGAGGAAAGAAATATCAGAGTGGAGTTGTCAAGGAAGCTCATTCATTTATCTGACAAATAATTTCTGAGCAATTAGTGTACACCAGGAACTTTCCTAACACTAGTGACAGGTCCTGAATAAGGCACAGTCTCTGCCCTCAGGACCATGTAGCATTGAGAGGGAGACAAAAGGAAAAAAATTGAGTAATTACAACATAGAATTGCTTTAATAGAGGTATGTGCTGAATGCTGCGAGGGCGCGTAGGAGGAGCATCCAAAAGGCTTCCTGCAAGAAGCCTAAGGGGAGAGATCTAAGGAGAGGTTTAGCTGGATGAAGTGAGATATGAGGAGTGAAGGGTAGCTCGTGCAAAAAGAACAGCACATGTGTGGCCAACAACTCCACTGCTGACTGCATACCCCAAAAAAGTGAAAACAGATTTAAAAAATCCTCATACACAAATGTTCGTAGTAGCCCTATTCCCAATAGCAAAATGGTAGAGAAGCCTAAATGTCCATCAGCAGTTGAATGAATAACCAAATTATGATGCAATGAAATATTATTCAGCCATAAGAAAGAATGAGGTGCTGACACATGCTGCAATATGGATGGACCTCAAAAATATTTTGCTAAGTGAAAGAAGCCAGTCACAAAAGGACAGAGGATGAGACCATTTATATAAAATAACTAGAATAGGCAAACCTATAGGGGGAAAAAAAAGTAGATTGGTGGTTGCTGAGGGCTGGGGAGTGGGGGTAAGAAGCTGAGGAGTTAATGGGTATGGGCTTTTATTTTGAAGTGATGGAGATATTTGGGGGCCAGAGAGAGGTGGTGGCTGCATAATATTGTGAATATACTAAGTGCCACTAAGTCCACTTTAAAATAGTTAATTTTATATTACATGAATTTCACCTCAATTAAATTTTTTGAAAGAACAGCCTGCACAAGTCTTAGACACTAACAAGTTTGGCTCATTTGAAAAATCTCCAATGGTCCAATGAAACTGGAGAAGGGTAAAGGGATACAGAGGAAAAGTACTGAGAGAAAACTGGGGAGGCAAGTAAGTCAGATTACATGGAATTTGAGCTAAGCCTTGAAAGATAAGCATGATTTAGAGACAGACAATGGAAAGCAAACCTAGCAATGTGGAAAAAGGAAACACTAACTTGGAAGAATAAAGACGACTCTTGGAAATCTCTAGAAGTAACACAGACTTTGGTGACTTGTTTTCAAAGCTTAGAAACAGGCATATGCAATGAATGACTTGATTTTTCTTTCCTAGCTGTGGATCTCCTAAAGCAGGAGGTGATATTCAATGTCGTCCGCCTGGCTGCTACCATCATCATCTGCATTGGGTTTCTGCTGATGCTGTTGCCTGAAGAATGGGATGAAATCACCCTGAGGTTCATCAACAGCCTGAAGGAAAAGAAGAGTGAGGAGCATGTGGATGATGTGACTGATCCCAGCGTACACCTGCGAGGCAGAGGCAGAGCCAATGGGACAGTGTCTATACCACTGGCTTAGAGAGGGACACATTCTGAATGCACGTGTATGTATATTCTGTGAATATAACAAAATTTTCTCACTACCTGTACACTCAAATGACAGTATTAACTCTGAATTTGGATAAATCATATGTGAAATAATGCCAACAATAAAAGTTTACATTTATATGCTTATCAAGGAATTGGTGTAAATAATCATAATAGTTTTTTTATTAAAACACATTTGTCCTTGTTCTGTTTTCTGATTTTTTTAAATTTCCCCTCCCCCGACTCACAAAATTTCCTGAAACTATAAGAGTCAATTAAATTATGGACTTATCTTTTTCTCAACTGAAACTGAGTTCTTCCTACTCAATCAAAAAAAGTATAAGAGAATAACACATGAAAATAATACACACTTGAAAGCTGGGGAAATGTATTACAGATTTAAACACAGCATTTTCTATATGTGAAACCCACAGTAGAAACAATGAGGAGTAAAAATATAGAATACCCATCTGTACTTTTGATGAGTTTAGAATGGTTTGGAGGATAAGACAGTTCACAAATATCTTTACTATGAGGTAGACATTTGAAAATGGCACAGTGGATATGGACAGGAATGAGCTATCCTGAAAGAGTTATTTATATTTGCTTTCACTTCTTCAACTCCCATTCACTTTTCAGCCCACTGCAATGCACCTTCTGCCCTCATCAGTTCTCTGGAAGTGCTTTCCCTGATGATCAACCTCTCTCTTGCAAAATCATATTAATATATTTCAACCCTTACCTTATTGTGCCCTCTGACACATTTGACACGATGACCACTCCTTTTTCCTAAATACTCTCTCTTTGCTTGAACCCCACTACTTTCTTTTGGTTCTATGTCTGCCTCCCTGGTTGCTTACCTTGGCTTTTTTTCCTAGGCTGATCTTATCACCATCAGGGTTCTCTAAGTTTAGACCTTGGCCTTCTTAGCATCTCATTCTACACTCTCTCCCTTGGGGAACTCCTCTACTCCCATGGCTTCAACTGTTATCCATATGGTGATGACATCAAAACCTTAATCTCCAGCCTAGATTTGTCCTTTGAGCTTTAGCTCTGACTCTTCAAATGTCTTCTGCAGCTCACTTGGACGCCTCCTTGTATACCTCAAATATAGCAAAAACAAAGTTGAATTTATCATCACTCCTCCCCAGACCTGTTCCTTTCCTCTGCCTTTTCCCTGTCTATGTGAATGATACCATTATTCACTAGCTGCCTAAGCCGGAGATCAACCTCACCTCTGCCTTCTCATCCTGCACATCTGTTTAGATATTGTTCCATATTGTTTAATATGTCCTATTGACTCCATTTCTTATAATTTATTGAGTCCATATACTTCTCTCCTATTCTACCCATCCAAGGCCCCCATCATCTCTTGCTCTGCTTAATCCAATACTTTCTTCACTGATATCTCTAATTCCTAGACTTGCCTCTCTGTAATTTCTTTTGTGACCTATAGAGTGACTTTTCTAACACATAGATTTAATCATTCTACTCCCTTATATAAAATGCTTCAGTGTGATCTTATTATCCTCAGGATAAGGTCCAAACACCTTGGTACGACATTCAAAGTTCCTCATTGGCCCCTGCCAGGCTCTAGAGCAGCAATGTCTAGTAGAACTCTCTGTGATTATGGAAATATTTCATATCTGTGTGGTCTAATATAGTAGCCACAAGTGGCTACTGAGCAGATTCAATGTGGCTAGCACAATTGAGGAACTGCATTTCTATTTATATTTAATTTTCATTCTCTCCAATAGCCAAATGTACAGTCAGACTCACAGTGGTAATTCCAGTGCTTTGGGAAGCCATGGCAGGAGGATCACTTGAGGCCAGGAGCTCGAGACTGCAGTGAGCTATGATTGTAGCACTGAATTCCAGCCAAGTTGTCCGGGCAACAGGACAAGACCCTATCTCTAAAATAAATAAGTAGCCAAAGATGGC
The DNA here is from genome assembly GCF_007565055.1 of Rhinopithecus roxellana. NCBI lineage: Eukaryota > Metazoa > Chordata > Mammalia > Primates > Cercopithecidae > Rhinopithecus > Rhinopithecus roxellana. The sequence goes on along the minus strand of NC_044553.1, from coordinate 13,935,681 downwards.
TCTTGGCTACTACACTGGACAGCACAGCTCTAGAGCCTCATTCTACCACACTACCCTTTGTGGCCTCCTGAAATCTCTATGCTTCGATGACACTATACTTCTCTCCACAGGCTCAATCAAGCCACATTCTCTTTCTTGCTCTCTCTCTCTCCCCCTGCCACCACCTGGAAAGCCTTTATCTAGGCTTCATGACATTATTTACTGCTATTTTTCTGAGAAGTCTTTTCTTAGCTCCCATGCTGTACAACGTGGCTTCTTTGGCAGTCTCTGCTTACCCCCACTGAGTGCTGATCACCCTCTATGGTGGTTGCTGATCTACTGGTCTGAGTTACCAGTAGACCATGAGCTGCCTGAGAACAGGGGCTGTGTGGCATTCATCACTGTGTTCCCAGTGCCTAGCACTTCTAGACACATGGTAAATGAATGAATGGGTGGCTTTACAGGAGATATGGCCCCTGACCCAAACTGTATTAGCTCAGTCTTAGTTAAGGACAGGCATTCTTATAGATGAGACTGGTTAAAGGAAGGACTGAAAGGAGCTAGATGTATCACAGCCTTTCTCATATTTCCATAAAACACCAATATGCTGAACTGATAAACTTCTTCCCTAAGAGGTTGGGTAGAGCATCTAGCAAGTTAAGATATTCTGCACTCTGTGGGAAATCTAGTGCAAGAAGCCTAGCCTTTGTGGCATCTGCTTTGCTATTTGTTTTTATTCGAGTGTCCCTAGAAGTGTTGCTGAGGCAATCACAAGATAAGAAAAGATAACTCAGAATTTCACAGAATATCACTGTCTGGGCATCATGGTAAATGAAAACCTTAATGTGTCAGGCCTTTGATTTCTCTGTCATTTTTTTAAAAGGCAATGCCAGTCTCCTGGCATGGATAGATAACATGATATTAACTAAAATAATAACAATGATATAGTTTAAGCTTTATGAAAAATGAGATAAAGTCAATGAAATATGTTATTAGTAATTACAAATTAACTCATTATCAAAGTAGAGTAGTTTTGACTATTAGTTTTGACTATTTAAATGCCATATTGGTGCAAACATTATGCTTGCCTTGTTTTTAAATGGCTGTTAAATAGTAGTAATCATTACTAACCCACTCTAGCATCTTGCCATTACTTAACATGACATTTAAAATTGCAGTTTGACATCTTTAAGAAAAGAGTTGTTTTGTTCTTTTTGATGATTCATTTTGAAAAATGGAGTCAGCTACCCTGGAAAGCACTAATTCGGCCTATGACTGATCACGGTAATTAGCTCAGTCTATATTAAGAGAACACTTTCATTATGGTATTCATTCATTTATTCATTCAAAAATTATTAACTTCTAACCTCTGGCTTTGAAGTAGGGTAGTGTGTTAAACTGTTACTAATTGGCTCTTGCTGGCCTCTAGAGTAGCACTCTCTGATAGAACTTTCTGTGCTCATAGAAACGTTCTCTGTGCTGTGGGGAGGGATACAAAAGTGTATAGAAATGATCCCTGCTTCCAAGAGCCTGCAACCTTTATAGGTAAGCTGTCACCCTGACAATTAAAACAACTCAGAAATTTATTTAAATCAGCTTTGGGAATGTGAGCTAGTCCCTTTGATTCAGGTAAAGTAGTCATGAATAAAGATAATAATACCTTTCCTTGTTATTGCTCATGGTCATTATGAGAATCAGACAGGATAATGTAGGTCAGTCACCAGTAAATATGGTTGCGCCTCTTATGTGCCTATGTTGTGCCTTAGATGAGCCACATTCAGTCAGGTATGAAGAATAATTAAGGGAGGAAGACAAAGTCCCTGCGCTAGTGGGTGGGAGTACCGTGTTAAGGTTACCGTTATCCTGCCTCTTTATCCACACCTTTTCCCTTCCCAAAGTCCAGGAAGCGATGGCTTCTGTAGGTTCCTGAGTGGCCAGCACAGTCCAGGGACGAAGAGCACCATGCTTCAACCTTGACTCTGCACTTCTTAGAGATGGAACTTTGGCAAATGACTAACCTCTCTCTGTCCCTCACTTTCATTAGCAGCAAAATGAGGATATTAGTATCATTTGGGATTGTTGAAAAAATAAAATGAAATACCATGTGTGAAGATCTGAATGCACAGCCAGACAGGCCAGAAGCAGTAACTGTTGTCAGAATTTCCTCCACTGCTCACCTCCCTCGAGGTCCTCATCTAGAACTTTCACCTACAGATTTGGCCCTTAGGCCTGTCCTTTTGGCCACTTATTTCACAGCCCTGTGCCCCAGCAAAGTCACGGAGCCTGGTGCCAAGCAGGGAATTTTACCCAAAATAAATGAGAGAGACAAAAGAAGCCTGGCACGAGGAAAGCTCCAAGGAATGAAAAAAGGATATGCCTTTTCCATCTGCCTGGTTCCCCTGGGTACTTTGCATCATGGCATTCTTGCCCAGTCAGTGGAACTAATTGCCTGACAAAAAGACAGACTAGCAACTTGGGCTCTGAAATTAAAATCACTTCAACCACGTCCTGATCTCTTCACAAACAGATTATAGGCAAATCAATTTTGCTCATCCAGGCTTTGCATGCCTGTTAATTTTGTGCAGGCGCTTTGTCAAGATTCACCAGAGGACAAACGATTTGGAGGACAATGTAAGAGATAAAAGCATGAACAGTATAACCGGCCAAGCGTTAGAATATTTCTGATATTTAAGTACAAATCCTCTTTCTTACTTATCCATAAACCCCTGTCACAAATACAAAGAACACCTAGCACAGGCCAGGCCGGTTAATCTGGCAGGCTAGAACAAGAAGTCTCTATTCATCCTAATTATTTTTATTCTTTTTTTTTCCTTTTTTCCTCCACATCTGTAGCAATTGTAGGTGAAGTAAGAACAGGGAGAGTGTAGGGGGTAATGGTGTGGGGGTGCTAGCACTGAGACCCCAGGGGCAGGAGGAGAAGCATCATGCTTCAATGCTCTCATTGGCCAGGATGCTCCACATGTGTTCCACAAAAGCAAAGGCTACTTTATTGTTGTTTGCTGGAGACAGGAGCATCATACCCTTCTGGAGCCTGAGGGATCTTAAGAGCAAGAAATCTTTACCAGAGCTCCAAGAATGGGCTTCAGGTGCTGTCCCAAGAACCCCCTGACAGAGTTTATCAAATACTGTGAACTTCATTGCTTTACTCTGGAGGAATAAAGTATGAGAATGCAGAGGCTCTAAAACTCCACTATCCTACATGTAAGCCACCAGCCACATGTGGCTGTTGAAGTGTGGCTAGTACAAATTAAGATGTGCTGTGTCAAACACACCAAAATTTGAAGGCTTAGTATGAAAAAAGTAAGCTATTATATTAATAGCTCCATATTTATTACATATTGAAATTAGAATGTTTTGGATATATTGGGTTAAATAAAATGTATTATAAAATCATTTTAACATGTTTCTTTTTAGCTTTTAATGTAACTACTAGAAAATTTTTAATTAATATATAAGTGGCTTGCATTTGTGGCTCAAATTATATATGGGACAGCACCGCTCTAACAGGTTAAGAATCACTTGCTTGGAGGACGTCCTTAGTCCGTTTAGGCTGCTATAACAAAACAGCTTAGACTGGGTGGCTTCAAAAGACAAACATTTACTTCTCACAGTACTGGAGGCTGGGAAATCCAGGATCAAGGAGCTGGGAGATTTGGTGTCTGTTGAGGACCTGCTTCCTGGCTCTTAGAAGGCCCCTTCTGGATGTGGCCTCACATGACAGAAGGGGTGAATAAGCTCCTTTAAGTCTCTTTTTAAAAAGTACTAATCACATTCATGAGAGCGGGCTCTCGTGACCTTATCACCTCTGAGAAGGCCCACCTCTTAATACCATCATGTTGGGGGTTAAAATTTTAACATATAAATTTTGGGAAAACACAGACATTCAGACCACAACAAAGGGACAGAGAACAGTGAAAGAAATTTGGGAGGACAAACCAGCTTTGGAAAGAGACAATTATTCGGTCAGATTCTGTCAGTCAAGACAAAATATACTGAGTATTGCTTATGTCAGGCAAGCAAGAACTGCCAGCAAGGAGAGGGAAGAAATAGAGACAAGGACAGCATTTTAAAATTGCAACCAATTGGAAAACTTTGTGAAGAGCTGGAAAAATAAGTGGGTTGAAACGGGCAAGGAACTTTCATCTGATACCAGCTCTTATTGATGCAGAAGTGATAGCATCTGCTTTGAATGCTGGAAAGTCAAAAGACTGATGAGAATTCAAGTGGAAAGAAAGGCATTATTTTGGAAAAGACCACTTACAATTTTAGATGTTGTAATTAACTTGCGGAAAAAATCTAGATTGTATTTTTCAGAAAGTAATAGAATTGCCTACTCTTATGACATTAAACAGCAAGTAATAAAGGTGAAAATCAGGAATTTATTAAACAGTTTCTGATATTAATAAGACAGGATAGATTTGGCTGATTGGTAATATAAATAACTTAACTCTCGTCAATGGTTAGAAGAAATTCCCCAAGATAGAACAGTGTCCAGGGACAGGTTAGTTAACTAGCCATCAGGGATATTCATAAGATGGTATCTACCTAGGAGAAGTTACCAATGTTTTGGATCTGGTGTCCTGCACTGTGGGACCAGAAACTAAGTCTTGTCAATGTTTTAAAAACTACCCCAGTGATTCTCAAATTGTGGTTCCTTAATCGGCAGCATCAGCAGCATCTGGGAATTTGGTATAAATGCAAATTCTTCAGGTTCATCCCAGAGCTAGTGAAGCAGAATTTCTAGGGATAAAGTCCAGCAATCTGGTTTTAACAAGACTTGCTTGATATTAACCAAGCACACACTCAGATAATGCAAGTGATCTGAAAACCTGCTAAAATCTGAAAGTCACTAGATTAATGACCACTGTGCTACAAATATAAAATTAATTCATCAATAATCATAAATTGTCATGTGGACTAAAACTCTCACATTAGTAAGACTAGTATAATCTTTCCCTAAGGGCCAAATCTCCCTGGGAAGCTGGACATTAATGAAAACGTTGCTTGGTGAACCTGAAACTAAAGAATGAGAATCAGATGTATGCTTCATTTCTATTTTTCATTTCCATTTCATCTTCCACTACCTTGTGGGGATGGACTTATTCTGCTGGACAATAGCCCGTAGTGAAGAGAAGAATCAAGAATGACTGGTACAATTGCTCCCATGCCAAGCCAATTACAAAGTCCACTAGAAGAACGTATCCTACCAAATCCTAGTTTGAACTTCCCCTGAGCAAAAGACATTAACAACCAGACATCATAGAGTTGCCAACACTTGATTTCTAGACACTGGTTATGACCAAAACAGTCCAAGTATACATGATACACTGATTACTTCCCTTAAATATAATTCTTGTTCGGATATAATAGGTGTTACATTTACCTGGAAAACTGAAAGTGATGCACTGAAACTAAGACCTCTACATTATTTCCTTCAGTGCCCTTGGCTCTTCCACTCCTAAAATCCCAAGAATGCAGAAACAAGGTACTCTCCATCTTCTCTATCTTATTGGCTATGTAATATATCTGGGTATATATAGCTAAAATTTCCACCCTGTTATATATTTATTTGCATTAACCCATATTAATATTAAAATATTTCCAGTTTTCATTTTCTTTCATAAAGCCTCCTAGAAAATCCAATTATAATGTAATTTTTAAACTTTCATTTATTTTGTTAAATGGACTGTATCTATGAATATAGGATACAACATGTTATTTTGAAATATGTATACACTGTGGAACAGCTGAATCAGGGTAATTAACATATGTATTAACTCACATACTTATCTCGTAAGAACACTTAAAATCTACTCTCAGAAATTTTCAAGACTAGAATCCATTCTTATTAACTATAGTCATCATGTTGTTCCATAGATCTCTTAGAATTATTCCTTGTACCTGACCGAAATTTTGTATCCTTTGACCATCTCCCTAATCCCCACTCCCACCCCTAGCCCAAACTCTGGAAACTACTATTAGTCTACTCTCTGCTTCTATGAGTTCAACTTTTTTAGATTCCACATATAAGTGAGAGCATGAGGTAATTTTATGACTTGTAATTTTTAAACTTTACTTCTATTTTTATTTTTAATAATTCTATTACTGTCAACTATCACCAGAAAAATCCTCTTTCATCTGAAAATTTGCCCTTCAATAACCTCTACATATGATCTGAGCAGTGCTGAATAGACACTGCAGTGTTTTCTGTTTCATGTTGATCACTCTCTTCTAATTGATAGATTTCTTCTCCTAGAAATGTTAACATAATTGATTATATTTAAGCTGAACTTTGAGGCTCTTTCTACTCCTGGCCTAGATGCCATTTTTATTACCTAATCTTACTAATTGTGTTGATTTTTATTGCTTAACTCTCAGTTTTCCAAGGGCTTCTCTGACATATCTGTATCTCCTTTTCATTTTTATCCCCTCTCTTTTGTCTCCAGCAATATAAAAGTCCACATTTATAATGGTGAAGCTGTGAGTCTACATGTTCTAAAATTTCTTCTGAACAGAGGAAAACTACTGTTCAATATGGTTTTGGAATTGGTATATTTGAATTGAGCATGATTCTTAGAAAACTTGCAATCCTGCTCTTCCAAACAAGAGCCAAATGTTAACTAGAATATTTATTTAATGAAAACAATCTATTCCTGATCCACTAAAATGACAGCTTATGTTCTAATTATAGAATATATCATAGTCATTTAGTTATTTTGTCAAATAGTCGTAATATAATTTCTGGTATGTACTGACAGTCAAACTTTTTTTTTTTTTTTTTTTTTTTTTTGAGTCTCACTGTTTCAACCAGGCTGGGGTGCAGTGGCATGATCTCAGCTCACTGCAACCTCCACCTCCCAAGTTCAAGCATTCTCCTACCTCAGCCTCCTAGGTAGCTGGGATTACAGGTGGCCACCACCACACTAGGCTAATTTTTGTATTTTTAGTAAAGACAGGATTTCACAATGCTCACCAGGCTGATCTTGAACTCCTCACCTCAAGTGATCCGCCTGCCTCAGCCACCTAAAGTGCTGGGATTATAGGTGTGAACCACCATACCTGGCCTAATTAGTCAAAATCTTATGAGAGATTTCTGGTTCCAAAATGGCAGCCAAGAAGCCAGCTGGTTTTACTTTCCCCACCCACAGAAAGCCAAAAGCACTGAGATCAGCACCAGCAATATCCCAGAACTCAAATATGAGGATGAGACAGTTCCTGGGGCCACAGAGAAGTGAAAAAAAAAAAAAAAAAAAAAACCGATGGCAAGAGAATTGGACTTCCATATCCACAATGCCTCATACTGCAATCTGCCTTGTAGCAAGCACATGGAAAATTTTCCTCAAACTCATGGTTTCTACACTGGAAAAGTTGAGACTGAGGTTGACAACCAACTCCTCCACCATCTTGGATTTCCTGGCAGGAGACCTCATCCTTCCTCAACCTACAGGAAGTTCCATGAGTTCCAGAAGGGAGAAATATCCCCGAGGACAGCCAGAGAGAGAAAGGAGAAGTGAGACTACCCTAATTTCCAGCCCTGGAAACTTTGCTCTGTAATCAGCCAAAGGATACACCAAATTAGAGTGGCTGTTCAGCAGCTCCATGCTATAGGAAGTTCACGCCACAGGTCTCTGAGGCACAAATCCCTAGTCAGCCTTCCCACACTGCTGGGTTATCTCCCTTGGGACCCCCCCCAATTTGAGATGGTCAGTGTTCCAGTTACTAAAGCCAATCAAATCTGTGCTTAAAATGTCATCTAGTACCAAAAAAGAGGCATCAGTCTGGAAAAACAAAAAACAAAATTAACAAAAAAACAAAAAAAAAGAAAAGAAAAGAAAGAAATTTAACAGATTTAACAGATAAATAACAAAGAATCTCTAGGCAAACATGTCCAATAAAAACAAAACAAGCCAGAAAGAGAAGGCTTGAATAAATAACTAATCCGTCAATGCAAAGACATAGATGTGCATCCACAACATACAACAACAAACAGGGAACCATGACCTACCCAAATGGACAAATCAAGGAACCAGTGACTGACCCTAACAAGATGGTGATATATGAGCTCTTTGACCAAGAATGAAAATAGAACATTTAATAAAACTCAGTGATCTTAAAGATAATGCAGGAAAGCAATCCAGAAATTTATTAGAGAAATTTAACAAAGAGATTAAAGTAATTTAAAAAATCAAACAGAAATCTTGGAACTGAGAACTATACTTACTAAACTGAAAAATTCATTAGAGGGTTTCACCAGAAGAATAGATCAAGTAGAGGAAAGAATTGGTGAGGTTGAAGACAGGTTATTTGAAAACACACAGAGGAGAAAAGAGAAGACAGAATAAAAATAAATGAACACCTACAAGATATAGAATAAGGGGTAGAAAGCTTATTCAAAACTTTCCAAAATTTGGAAGAGATATTAATATCCAGGTATAGGAAGATCAGAAAGAAAACCAAACAGATTTGACGCAAATAAGACTACCCCAGTTGGGCACAGTGGCTCACACCTGTAATCCCAGCTCTTTGGAAGGCCAAGGCAGGCAGATCACCTGAGGTCAGGAGTTCAAGACCAGCCTGGCCAACATGGTGAAACTCTGTCACTACTAAAAATACAAAAATTAGCCAGCTGTGGTGGTATGCACTTGTAGTCCCAGCTACTTGGGAGGCCAAGACAGGAGAGTCACTTGAACCCAGGAGGCGGAGGTTGCAGTGAGCCAAGATCATGCCATTGCACTCTAGTTTGGGCAAAAAAAAAAAAAAAACACTCCATCTCAAAAATAAATAAATAAATAAAGACTACCCCAAGGAATATAATAAGCAAACCCTAAAAAGTCAAGGATGAAGAGAGCATCCTAAAAGCAGCAAACAAAAGAAAGCAAATAACAATGAAGCACTTCCAATTCATCTGGCACCAGACTTCTCAACAGAAACCACACTAAAAAGTGAGTGGGATTACATTTTCAAAGTGCTCAAGAAAAGAACCTTGCCATCTAAGAATGCTGCATGCAGCAAAGCTATCCTTCAAATATGAAGAAGAGATAGAGTCTTTCTTAGACAAATAAAAGCTGAGAGAATTCACCACAAGCAGACCTGTCTTGTTAGACATACCAAAGGAAGCACTTCAACCTAAAAATGAAAAACATTAACATGCAAAAAAAAATTTTAAGGTATAAAACCCACTGGTAAAAATAAGTACATGGAAAAACTCAGAATGCTCTAATACTTTAATGGTGGTATGCAATCCATTCATAACTCTAGTATAAAACCTAAAAGGTAATTCTATCAAAAACAATAAAAGCTACATCAACCTGTTAAGATATAGGCAATATAAAAATATGTACATTAAAACAACAAAAATTCAAAATGCAGGGGGATGGAGTTAAAGTGTAGATCAAGCTTGTACAACCTGTGGCCTACAGGCTGCATGCAGCTCACTGACAGCTTTGAATGCAGCCCAACACAAATGTGTAAACTTTCTTAAAACATTATGGGATTTTTTTGTGACTTTTTTTTTTTTTTTTTAGATCATCAGCTATCAGTGTTAGTGTATTTTATGTGTAGCTCAAGACAATTCTTCCCCAGGGAAGCCAAAAGATTGGACACCTCTGGTGTAGATGGTTTTTTAAAATTTTTTTCTTTGATTATGTTTTTTTAAATTTAGGATCTAAGTTAGGTTGTCATCTCTTTAAAATAACTTGCTATATCTATAAGATGCTTTTGTAATTCTCATGGTAACCACAATGCAAAAACCTACATTAGACTCCATAAAAAGCAATAAAACTAAATTTCCAGAGAAAATCACTTAACCATAAAAGAAGACAGTAAGAATGGAAGAAATAAGTTATAAAAACAATTATAAAACAAGCAACAAAATGGCAGTAGTAAGTCTTCACTTATCAATAACACTAAATGCAAATGGACTCAATTCTCTAATTAAAAGACACTGAGTGGCTGAATGGATGAAGAAACAAGACCTAACTATATGCTGCCTACAAGAAACCCACTTCACCTATAAAGACACACATAGACTGAAAGTGAAGGGAGAGAAAAAGATATTCCGTGTATGTAGAAACCATAAAGAGCAGGAGTTCGTATAATATAAAAATAGACTACAAGTCAGAGACCACAAAAAGACAATGAAGGTCACTATATACTAATAAAGGGGTCAATTCAGCAAGAGGATACAACAATTATAAATATCTATGTGCCCAACATTTGAGCACTGAAGTATATAAGCAAAAATTAATAGACCTAAGGGAGAAATAGACTGCAATACGATAATAGTAGGAGACTTCAACACCCTTCTCTCAGTAATGGACAGGTTATCCATACAAAAATATCAATAAAGAACCTTCAAAGTTAAACTACATACTAGACCAAATAGGCCTATAACTGACATTTATAGCATTTTGCCCACTGCAGCAGAATACACATTCTATTCATTGGTGTATAAAACATTCCCCAAACTAGGCCATATCTGAGACCACAAAACAAGCCTCAACAAATTCAAAACAGTAGAAATCATATCAAGTATCTTTTGTAACCACAATGAAATAAAACTAGAAATCAATGCAAGAGAAACCTCAGAAACTACATAAACACATGGAAATTAAACAACATGCTCTTGAAGGAATCAATGAAGAAATTACAAAGGAAATTTTAAAATGTCTTAAAACAAATAAAAATGGAAATACAACATACTCAAATCTATGGTATACAGTAAAAGCAGTACTAAGAGAAAAATGTACAGGAATAAATGCCTGTATCAAAAAAGTAGAAAGATTTCAAATAAACAACCTAAGGATGCCCCTCAAGGAGCTAGAAAAGCAATAACAAACTAAATCCAAAATTAGTAGAAGGAAAGAAATCATAAAGATCAGAGCAGAAAAAAAAAAATGAAATTGAGGCTAATACAGAAGATCAACAAAACAAAAGTTTTTTTTTTTTTTGGCAAGAAAAACAAAATTTACAAATCCTTAGCTAGATTAACCAAGAAAAAAAAAAGACCTAAGTAAATAAAATCAGACTTAAAAAAAAGAAAACATAACAATTGAGACCACAGACATACAAAGAATCATCACAGATTATTATAAACAACTATACACTAACAAAATCAGAAAACCTAGAAGAAGTGGGTGAATTCCTGGACACATAAAACCTACCAAGATTCATGGTTTATGTAGAAAACCTCAACAAATCAATAGTGAGTTACGAGATTGAATCTGTAAAAAAAGCGTCTTCTATTTATGAAAAGCCCACAATGTAATGGCCTCACTGCTGAATTCTACCAAACATTTAAATAACTAATACCAATTCTACTCAAACTCTTCAAAGAAAATTGAAGCGAATATTTCTAAACTCATTCCATGGGGCCAGCATCACCCTGATGTCAAACCCAGACAAGAGCACAACAAAAAAAGAACACTATATACCAATATCCTGATGAACATAGATGCAAAAATTATCAACAAAATACTAGCAAATCAAATTCAACAACACTAAAAAGATCATTCACAACAATAAAGTGGGATTCATCCCAAGGATGCAAGGATAGTTTAACATATCCAAATCAATAAATGTGATACATCACAATAACAGAACCAAGAACAAAAACTATATGGTCATTTAAATAGATGCCAGAAAGCATTCTACAAAATTCAACATGCTTTTATTATAAAAGCCCTCAACAAATTGGGCATTGCATGAATACACCTCAAAATAATGAGAGCCATATACAACAAACTCACAGCTAATATTATACTGAACAGGGAAAAATTGAAAGCCATTCCTCTAAGGACTAAAACAAGGCAAGGATGCCTACTTTCACCACTTTTATTCAATCTAATACTGGAAGTCCTGGCCAGAGTGATTAGGCAAAAGAAAGAAATAAGGGGCATCCAAACTACAAAGGAAGACATCAAATTAGCCTTGTTTGTAGACATGATCTTATACTTAGAAAAACCTAAAAATTCTGTCAAAAAACGTTTGTTTTTGTTGTCTGTGCTACAAAAAGATTCAATAAAGTTTCAGGATACAAAATGAACATACAAATATCAGTAGGATTTGTATATACCAACAACGAACAATCTGAAAAGGAAATCATGAAAATATTCCTATTTTAACAGCTACAAAGAATATAAAATACCTAGGAGTTAATTTAACCAAAGAAATGAAAGCTCAATATAAGAAAAAATATAAAATGCTGATTAAAAGAAATTTAAAAGGACCCACAAAACTGGAAAGATATTTCATGTTCCTGAATTGGAAGAATTAATATTGTTACAATGACAAATACTACCCAAAGCAATTTACAGAGTCAATGTTATCCCTATCAAAATACCAACGACAATGTGGTCTAGGCAAAGAATTCATGACTAAACCTCAAAAGTATAGGCAACAAAAACAAGAGTAGACTAATGGGACTTAAATTAAAAGGCTTCTGCACAGCAAAAAAATAACAGAGTGAACAGACAACCTGTAGAACGGGAGGAAATATTTGCAAAATATGCATCCAACAAGAGTCTAATACCCAGAATATACAAGGAACTCAAGCAAGTCAACAGAAACAGAAGACAAATAATCCTATTAAAAAGTGGGCAAAAACTAACGCAGGAACAGAAAACCAAACACCACATGTTCTTACTTATAAGTAGGAGCTGAACAATGAGAATACATGAACACAGGGAAGGGAACAACACACACTGGGGCCTTTCAGTGTTTGCAGGAGGGAGAGCATCAGGATAAATAGCTAATGCATACAGGGCTTAATACCTGGGTGATGGGTTGATAGGTGCAGCAAACCACCATGGCACATGTTTACTATGCAACAAACCTGCACGTCCTGCACATGTATCCTGAAATTTAAAATTTAAATTTTTTTAAAAAGTGAGCAAAGGATATAAACATTTTTCAAAAGAAGACAAATAGGCAACAGATACATTTTTAAAATACTCTACATCACTCATCACTAGAGAAATGCAAATTAAAACCACAATGTAATATCATCTTACACCAGTCAGAATGGCTACTATTAAAAAGTCAAAAAATAACAGATGTTGGCAAGGATGTGGAGATGAGAAAACTCTTAAACACTGTTGGTAGGAATGTAAATTAGTACAACCTCTATGGAAAATGGTATGGAGATATTTCAAAGAACTAAAAATAGAACTATCATTAGACCCAGCAATTCCACTACTGGGTATCTTCCAAAAGGAAAAGAAATCAGTATACCAAAAAGATACCTGCTCTTGCATGCTTATCACAGCACTATTCACAACAGCTAAGATATGGAATCAACCTAAATGTCCATCAACGGATGATCAGATAAAGAAAACATGGTGTATATATACACAATGGAATACTATTTGGCCATAAAAAAGAATGAATTCATGTTTTTTGCAGCAATGTGGATGGAACTGGAGGTAATCACTTTAAATGAAAGAAGCCAGACACAGAAAGACAAATATCACATGTTCTCACTATAAGTAGGTGTTACAAAAGGTATACATGTGAATGCAGAGAGTGGAATGATATTCTAGATAATGAAGACTCAGAGGGGGAGCAGGGAAAGGAGATGATGAGAAATTACTTAACGGGTACAATATATGTTGTTCAGGTTATGGATGCCCTAAAACCCCTGACCTGACCACTACACATGTAACAAAATTGCACTTATACCCCATAAATTTATATATATACATATATAGATATATATATATATTTATATATAAAATTCAACATCAGAATTCAAATAGGGGCATGCACTGCAAGTCATGTGTGAGGTATCTTGGAGTAAATATTGTGTTCCAGTTCCTCCTTTCTTAGATGCTCCTTCTCTTCCTACTCCCTAAATATTATGAGCTAATTAAACATGTTGTGAAGTAACCTTCATGAAAGAACACACTTGAGACTATAGTTGGTATCATGGTCATTGTAGTCTGAGTCTACGTATGCAACAAAATTGCAATTATACCCCATGAATTTATATAAATAAAAAAATTTTAAAATTTAAAATAAAAAACAACAAAATACCAATGACATCCTTCACAGAAATAGAAAAAAAAAGTCCTAAAATTTATATGGAACCACAAAAGATCCCAAATAGCCATGGCAAATAATATAGTTTGGCTGTGTCCTCACCCAAATCTCATCTTGAATTGTAGCTCCCATAATCCTTATATCTCATGGGAGGGACCTGGTGGGAGGTAATTAAATAATGGGGGCAATTTTCCCATGCTATTCTCATGATGGTGAAGGTAGTGAATATGTCTCATGAGATCTGATGGAGTTTTTTTGTTTTTTTGGTTTTTTTTTTTTTTTTTTTGGAGAGTTTCACTCTGTCACCCAGGCTGGAGTGCAGTGACACGATCTTGGCTTACTGCAACCTCCACCTCCTGGGTTCAAGCAACTCTCCTGACTCAGCCTCCTGAATAGCTGGGACTATAGGTGCATGCCGGCAAACCTGGCTAATTTTTGGATTTTAGTAAAGACAGGGTTTCACCATGTTGCCCAGGCTGGTCTCGAACTCCTGAGCTCAGGCAATGCACCCACCTCAGCCTCCTAAAGTGCTAGGATTACAGGTGCGAGCCACCATCCCTGGCTGAGATCTGGTGGTTTTCTAAAGGACAGTTCCCCTGCACATGCTGTCTTGCCTACTGCCATGTAAGATGTGTCTTTGTTCCTCCTTCACCTTCCACCATGATTGTGAGGCCTCCCTAGTCATGTGGAATTGTGAATACATTAAAACTCTTTTTCTTAATAAATTACCCAGTCTCAGGTATGGCCTTATGGAAGCATGAGAATGGACTAATACAGTAAATTGGTACCAGTAGAGTGGGGTACTATTATAAGGATAACTAAAAATACAGAAGCAACTTTGGAATTGGGTAACAAGCAGAGGTTGGTACAGTTTGGAGGACTCAGAAGAAAATGGGAAAATGTGGGAAAGTTTGGAACTTCCTAGAGACTTGGAGGGTTCAGAAAACAGGAAGATGTGGGAAAGTTTGGAGCTTCCTAAAGATTTGTTGAATGGTTTTGACCAAAATGCTAGTAGTGATATGGACAATAAAGTTCAAGCTGAGGTGGTTCTGGATAGAGATGAGGTACTTATTGGGAACTAGAGCAAAGGTGATTCTTGCTATACATTAGCAAAGAGAATGGCAGCATTTTGCCCCTGCCCCAGAAATCTGTGAAACTTTGAACTTGAGAGAGATGATTTACAGTATCTGGTGGAAAAAGTTTCTAAGCACCAAAGTGTTCAAGAGGTGACTTGGGTGCTCTTTTATTAAAAGCATTCGGTTTTATTCATTCACAAAGATATGGTTTGGAATTGGAACTTATGTTTAAAAGGGAAGCAGAAGATAAAAGTTTGGAAAATTTTCAGCCCAATGAAGAGGAAAAGAAAAACCCATTTTCTGAGGAGAATTTCAAGTCAGCTGCAAAAAAATTGCATAAGTAACAAGAAGCCAAATGTTAATCACCAGGACAATGGGGAAATTGTCTCCAGGGTATGTTGGAGCTCTTCACGGCAGCCCCTTCCATCACAGGTCTAGAGGCCTAGGGGGAAAAAATGGATTTCATGATCAGGGACCAGGGCCTTACTGCTTTGTCCAGTCTTGCGACTTGGTGCGCTGCATCCCAACCACGGCTAAAAGAGGCCAATGTACAGCTCAGGCTGTTGCTTCAAAGGGTGCAGGCCCCAAGCCTTGGCAGTTTATATGTGGTATTGTGCCTGTGGGTACACAGAAGTTAAGAATTGAGGTTTTGGAACCTCTGCCTATATTTCAGAGGATGTATGGAAATGCCTAGATGTCCAGGCAGAAGTTTTCTGCAGGATTGGAGCCCTCATAGAGAACCTCTGTTGGGGTAGTGCAGTAGTGAAAAGTGCGGTGCGAACCCCCACACAGAGTCCCCACTGGGACACTGGCTAGTAGAGCTGTGAGAAGAATGCCATTGAACTCCAGACCCCAGAATGATAGATCCACTGACAGATAGCACCATGCACCTAGAAAAGCTGCAAACATTCAATGCCAGCCCATGAAAGCAACCAGAAGGGGGCCTGTGCCCTGCAAAGCTACAGGAGCAGAGCTGCCCAAGACCATGGGAACCCACCTCTTGCATCAGTGTAACCTGGATGTGAGACATGGAGCCAAAAATGATCATTTTAGAGCTTTAAGATTTGACTGCACTGCTGGATTTCAGACTTGCATGGGGGGCCCACAGCCTCTCTGCTTTAGCGAATTTATCCCCATTGGAACAGTATATTTATCCACTGCCTGTACCTCCTCTGTATCTAGGAAGTAACTAACTTGCTTTTATTTCACAGGCTATAGGCAGAAGGGGCTTGCCTTGTCTCAGATGAGACTTTGGACTGTGGACTGTTGAGTTAATGTTGAAATGAGTTAAAACTGTTGGGAAGGCATGATTGGTTTTGAAATGTGAGGATATGAGATTTGGGAGGGGCTGGGGTGGAATGATATGGCTTGGCTGCATTCCTACCCAAATCTCATCTTGAATTGTAGCTCCTATAATTCCCACATGTCATGGGAGGGAGGCAGAGGGAGGTAACTGAATCATGAGGGCAAGTTTTTCCCATGCTGTTCTTGTGATAGTGAATAAGTCTCATGAGATCTGATTGTTTCATGAAGGGCAGCTCCCCTGCCCATGCCCTCTTGTCTGCCACCATGTAAGATGTGCCTTTGCTTCTCCTTCACCTTCCACCATGATTGTGAGGCCTCCCCAGCCATGTGAGCTTTGAGTCCATTAAATCACTTTTTCTTTATAAATTACCCAGTCTCAGGTATTTCTTGACAGCAGTATGAATACAGACTAATACAGCAATCATAAGCAAAAAGAGCAAAGCTGGAAGCATCACACTACCTGACTCCAAAAAAAACTACAAAGCTATAGTAACCAAATCACCAAGGCACTCATACACCAGTATCAGATACATAGACCAACGGAAGAAAATAAAGAATCTAGATATAAATCTATGCATTTACCACCAACTCATTTTTGACAGAGGCACCAAGCATATACACTGGGGAAAGAACAGTTCTTCAACAAATGGTACTGGAGAAACTAGATATGAAACTAGACCTCTATCTCTCACCATATATAAAAATCAACTCAAAATGGATTAGAGTTTCAAATACAAGACCTGAAACAATTAAATTACTAGAAGAAAATATTGGGGAAACACTCCAGGATATTGATCTGGGCATAAATTTTTTGTATAAGACCTCAAAGCACAGGCAACAAAAGCAAAAATACAAAAATAGGATTATATTTTTAAAGAGGTTCTGAACTGCACAGGAAACAATCAACAGAATAAAGAGACAAATCACAGAAAAGAGAAAATATTTGCAAACTATCCATCTGACAAGGGCTTAATAACCAGAATATATATAAGCTCAAATAATTCAATAGCAAAACAAATAATCCAATTACTAATGGGCAAATGATCTCAAGAAACATTTCTCAAAACATATAAACAGCCAACAGGCATTTGAAAAAATGCTCATAATTGCTAACAGAGGAAGGCCAATTAAAGCCACAATGAGATACCATCTTACTCCAGTTAAAATGGCTGTGAACAAAAAGATAGGGAAAGGGGATGCTGGTTAATGTGTAGAGAAGAGGGAACCTTCATATGCTGTTGGTGAGAATGTAAATTAGTACAGCCACAACGGAAAATAGTATGGCAGTTCCTCAAAAAACTAAAATTAGAGCTACCATATGATCTAGCAATTTCACTACTATGCATATATCCAAAAGAAAAGATATTAAGGTATCTAAGAGATATACACACTCTCATGCAGCACTATTCACAGTAGTTAAAATATGGAATCAATCCATCAATGGATGAGTAAGTTTTTAAAATGTGGTATGGTGTGTATATGGGTGGAATATTATTCTGCCATAAAAAAGAATAAAATCCTGTCATTTGTGGCAACATGGATGAAACTGTAGGTCATTATGTTAAGTGAAATAAGCCAAGCACAGAAAGGCAAATATTGGATGTTTCCACTCATCTGAGGGCTAAAAACATGCATCTAATAATGATAGGGTGTAGACTGGTAGTTACCAGAGGCTACAAAGGGTGAAGGGAGAAGGGGATGAGAGGCTTATGCATGAGTACAAATATACCATTAAATAGAGGCAATAAGACCTAGTGTTTGACAGATCAGCAGGGTGACTACAGTTAACAATAACCTATTATCCATTTCAAAGTAGCTGTAAGAGAATAATTCTAGCATTAATAATGTTCGTAGCATTAAAAAGATATATATTTAAGATGATGGACATCTCAATTACCCTGATCTGATCTTTATACTTTTTATGAACATATAAAAGTATCACATGAACCCTGAAAATATGTACCTCTATTATGTATCAATTTAGAACATAAAAAAATTACAGAAATAAGTAAAGAAAGTGTTTGTGAGGTTTTGAGAACAGAGACTGTCCTGTTCATCTTTGTATGCTCAGCAATAGCTCACAGTAGGTACTCAGTGGGATAAAGGGAGATGGAAGAAAGGAAAAAAGAAAGGAAAGGAATCTGAGTCCTGCCACAGTAAAGATTTATTCATTTATTAAACAAATACTTATTTGTATATTTTATAGTTATTAGAAATCCATCTCCCATTGTGTTGGTAAGGTCTAGCATGTCTGGGAAAGAGAGAGATTAAAAACACTGGCTTTAAAAAATAAAACAGGTCAATGACACTGTGAATGTTGCTAAAGTGGCCCAGACCACTTCATGGAGGAGAGGAACACTCCTCTGGATGTCTGTGTAGACACCCATCCTACTCTTGTACCAGAGCCATGGCTTGTGAACCAGCCCAGACCACAGACAAAATTTGGTTTTAGATAGGGTATTTTGTTCATCCACTTCGATAAGACTGCAGTGATAGGCATGAAAATGAGGAACGGAATAGTAATTCACTTGGGTGATGGCCCAGAGGATGAGCTGCACTTCTTCATGACTCTCCTTGGGTTTGAGCTCATCAAATTCACATAAATGTCCATAAAGACAGAATCTCAGTAGGACTGGTCCTCAGTGAACATCCATTCCAACCCTTCCCAGTGCCCAAGTCTCTTCTCAGTTGCCCCAGAGAATGGACATCAAGCCTTTGCCTGAGCATCCTAGCAGGGAAACAGGACTGTTTGAAATAGCCCATCCCATTTCAAACTCTTCGTTGTTTGAAATTCTTAATTGTAATTACTGAAGTTCTTCCAGGTAATGAGCCTTCTTTGTGTGAAAAGAGTCTTTCACTAGTCTCAATTTCCACATCCATAAAATGAGGATAATAATAATAATGATCCTCAAAGAATTGCCATGGCTATTAGCACATAGTACTTAACACACAGAAAGTGCTTAGTAAAAGCTTGCTCTTATTATTCTCATTTAAAATTTAGGAGGGAAAATGATGTTTCCCTTTCTAACACTGTCCCCAGCCTCCAGATAAACTTGATTTGAAGATAAAGAACGAAATTTCAGTAATGGCAATGAGAGAAGCTCATAAGTTAGAAGGCAAAGGCTTTGATGAGTATGAGTTGACTAATGACTCAAAACAAATCACTCCAAAACTTAGTGGTTTAAAACAACATATATTTGATATGGGGGAAGAATAGTTGCTGAGATGGCCGAATAGGAACAGCTCCAGTCTGCAGCTCCCAGTGAGATCAATGCAAAAGGCAGGTGTTTTCTGCATTTTCAAGTGATGTACTCAGCTCATCTCACTGGGACTGATTAGACAGTGGGTGTAGCCCATGGAGGGCAAACCAAAGCAGAGTAGGGTGTCACCTCACCCAGGAAGTGCAAGGGGTCAGGGAACTCCCTCCCCTAGCCAAGGGAAGCTGAGAGGGACTGTGCCATGAGGAATTGTGTGTTCTGGCCCAGATACCATGTTTTTCCCATGATCTTGGCAACCCACAGACCAGAAGATTCCCTCCAGTGCATACACCAACAGGGCCATGGGTTTCAAGCACAAAACTGGGAGACCGTTTGGTCAGACACTGAGCTAGCTGCAGGAGTTTTTTTTTTCATACCCCAGTGGCACCTGGAACACCAGAGAGACAGAACTGTTCCCTACCCTGGAAAAGGGGCTGAAGCCAGGGAGCCAAGTGGTCTAGCTCAGCAGATCACACACACACGGAGCCCAACAAGCTAAGATCCACTGGCTTGAAATTCTTGCTGCCAGCACAGCAGTCTGAAGTTGACCTGGGATGCTTGAGTTTGGTGAGGGGAGGGGTGTCCGCCATTACTGAGGCTTGAGTAGGCAGTATTCCCCTCACAGTGTAAACAAAGCCTCTGGGTAGTTCGGACTCAGCAGAGCCAACTGAAGCTCAGCAAAGCTGCTGTAGCCAGACTGCCCCTCTAGATTCCTCCTCTCTGGGACGGGCATCTCTGAGAAAAAGGCAGAAGCCCCAGTCAGGGGCTTATAGATAAAACCCCCATCTCCCTGGGACAGAGCACCAGGAGGAAGGGGTGGCTGTGGGTGCAGCTTCAGCAGACTTAAATGTTCCTGCCTGCCAGGTCTGAAGAGAGCAGCAGATCTCCCAGCACAGCACTAGAGCTCCGCTAAGGAACAGACTGCCTCCTCAAGTGCATTCCTGACCCCCATACCTCCTGACTGGAGGACACCTCCCAGCAGGAGTAGACAGACATTTCATACAGAGGCGCTCCAGCTGGCATCTGGCAGGTGCCTTTCTAGGATGAAGCTTTCAAAGGAAGGAACAGGCAGCAATCTTTGCTGTTCTGTAGCCTCCACTGGTGATACCCAGACAAATAGGGTCTGGAGTGGACCTCCAGCTGACTTGCAGCAGAGGAACCTGATTGTTAGAAGGAAAACTAACAAACAAAAAGGAATAGCATCAACATCAACAAAAAGAACGTCCACACAGAAACCCCATCCGAAGGTCACCAACATGAAAAAACAAAGGTAGATAAGTCCATGAAGATGAGGAAAAAACAGTGCAAAAAGGCTGAAAATTCAAAAAACCAGAATGCCTCTTCTCCTCCAAAGGATCACAAATCCTCCCAGACAAGGGAACAAAACTGGATGGAGAATTAGTTTGATGAACAGACAAAAGTAGGTTTCAGAAGATGGGTAATAAGAAACTCTTCCAAGCTAAAGGAGCATGTTCTAACCAGATGCAAGGAAGCTAAGAACCAAGAAAAAGGGTTAGACAAATTGCTAACTAGAATAACCAGTAGAGAGAACATAAATGGCCTGATGGAGATGAAAAACACAGCACCAGAACTTCGTGAAGCATACACAAGTATCAATAGCCAAAATGATCAAGCAGAAGAAAGGATATCAGAGATTGAAGATCAACTTAATGAAATAAAGCATAAAGGCAAGATTAGAGAAATGAAATGGAATGAACAAAGCCTCCAAGAAATATAGGACTATGTGAAAACACCAAGCCTGTATTTGATTGGTGTATCTGAAAGTGACGGGGAAAATGGTACTAAGCTGGAAACCACTCTTCAGGATATCATCCAGGAAACTTCTCCAACCTAGCAATACAGGCCAACATTCAAATTCAGGAAATACAGAGAACACCACAAAGACACTTCTCGAGAAGAGCAACCTCAAGACATATAATCATCAGATTCACCAAGGTTGAAATGAAGGAAAAAATGTTAAGGGAAGCCAGAGAGAAACGTCAGGTTACCTATAAAAGAAAGCCCATCAGACCAACAGTGGATCTCTCTGCAGAAACCCTACAAGCCAGAAGAGAGTGAAAGTCAATATTCACCATCCTTAAAGAAAAGAATTTTCAACCCAGAATTTCACATCCAGCCAAACTAAGTTTCATAAGCAAAGGAGAAATAAAATCATTTATAGACAAGCAAACACAGAGATATTTTGTCACCCCCAGGCCTGCCTTACAAGAGTTCCTGAAGGAAGCACTAAACATAGAAAAAAAAAAAAGGTACCAGCCACTGTGAAAACATACCAAATTGTAAAGATCAACACTATAAAGAGACTGCATCAACTAATGGTCATCACACCAGCTAGCATCATAATGACAGGATCAAATTCACACCTAACAATATTAACCTTAAACATAAACAGGCTAAATGCCCCAATTAAAAGCACAGACAGGCCAATTGGATGAAGAGTGAAGACCCATTGATGTGCTGTATTCAAGAGACACATCTCATGTGCAAAGACATATAGGTTCAAAATAAAGGGATAGAGGAATATTTACCAAGCAAATGGAAAGCAAAAACAAAAGCAGGGGTGGCAACCCAAGTCTCTAATAAAACAGACTTTAAACCAACAAAGACCAAAGAGACAAAGAAGGGCATTACATAATGTTAAAGGGATCAATGTAACAAGAAGAGCTAACTATACTAAATATATATGCACTCAATACAGGAGCACCGAGATTCACAAAGCAAGTTCTCAGAGACCTACAAAGACACGTAGACTCCTAACAATAATAGTGGGGGACTTTAACACCCACTGTCAATATTAGACAGATCAAAGAGACAGAAAATTAACATGGATATCCAGGACTTGAACTCAGCTCTCAACTAAGTGAACCTAATAGACATCTACAGAACTCTCCACCCCAAATCAACAGAATATACATTCTTCTCAGAACCACATCACACTTATTCTAAAACTGACCACATAATTGGAAGTAAAACACTCCTCAGCAAATGCAAAAGAATAGAAATCACAACGCTCTCTCAGACCACAGTGCAATCAAATTAGAACTCAGGATTAAGAAACTTACTCAAAACCACACAACTACATGGAAACTGAACAACCTGTTCCTGAGTGACCACTGAGTAAATAATGAAATGAAGGCAGAAATAAATAAGTTCCTTGAAACCAATGAGAACAAAGACACAATGTACCAGAATCTCTGGGACACAGCCAAAGCAGTGTTTAGAGGGAAATTTATGGTACTAAATGCCCATAAGAGAAAGCAAGACAGATCTAAAATCAACACCCTAACATTGCAATTAAAAGAACCAGAGAAGCAAGAGCAAACAAATTCAAAAGCTAACAGAAGACAAGAAGTAACTAAGATCAGAGCAGAATTGAAGGATATAGAGACACGAAAGACCCTTCAAGAAAACCAATGAACCCAGGAGCTGTTTTTCTGAAAAGATCAATGAAATAGACCATTACCCAGACTAAGAAGAAAAGAGAGAAGAATCAAATAGAAACAATAAAAAAATGATAAAGGGGATATCACCACTGATCCCACAAACTACCATCAGAGAACACTATAAACACCTCTATGCAAATAAACTAAAAAATCTAGAAGAAATGGATAAACTATGGACACATGTACCCTCCCCTAAGACTAAATCACAAAGAAGTTGGATCAGTGAATAGACCAATAATAAGTTCTGAAATTGAGGCACTAATTAATTGTCTACCAACAACAACAAAAAAGTCCAGGATCAGATGGCTTCACAGCTGAATTCTACCAGAGGCACAAAGAGGAGCTGGTACCATTCCTTCTGAAACTATTCCGAACAATAGAAAAAGAGAGACTCCTCCCTAACTCGTTGTATGAGGCCAGCATCATCCTGATACCAAAACCTGGCAGAGACAAAACAAAAAAGGAAAATTTCAGGCCAATATTCCTGATGAACTTTGATGCAAAAATCCTCAATAAAATACTGGCAAACCTAATTCAGCAGCACACCAAAAAGCTTATTCACCACAATCAACTTGGCTTCATCCCTGGTATGCAACACTGGTACATATGCAAATCAATAAATGTAATCCATCACATAAACAGAACCAATGACAAAAACCACATGATTATCTCAATAGATGCAGAAAAAACCTTTGACAAAATTCAACACCCCTTCATGCTAAAAACTCTCAATAAACTAGGTATTGATGGAATGGATCTCAAAATAATAAGAGCTATTTATGACAAACCCACAGCCAATAACATTGAATGGGCAAAAGCTGGAAGCATTCCCTTTGAAAACCAGCACAACACAAGAATGCTCTCTCTCACCACTGCTATTCAACATACTATTGGAAGTTCTGGCCAGGGCAATCAGGCAAGAGAAGGAAATAAATCATATTCAAATAGGAATAGTAGAAGTCAAATTGTCTCTGTTTGCAGATGACATGATTGTATATTTAGAAAACCCCATCATCTCAGCCCAAAACTCCTTAAGTAGATAAGCAACTTCAGCAAAGTCTCAGGACATAAAATTGATGTACAAAAATCACAAGCATTCCTATACACCAAGAACAGACAGAGAGCCAAATCATGACTGAACTCCCATTCACAATTTCTACAAAGAGAATAAAATATCTAAAAATACAACTTACATGGGATGTGAAGGACCTCTTGAAGGAGAACTACAAACCACTGCTCAAGGAAATAAGAAAGGGCACAAACAAATGGAAAAACATTCCACGCTGCTGGATAGAAAGAATCAACATAGTGAAAATGGCCACATTGCCCAAAGTAATTTATAGATTAAATGCTATCTCCATCAAGCTACCACTGACTTTCTTCACAGAATTGGAAAAGCTACTTTAAATTTCATATGGAAATAAAAAAGAGCCCATATGGCCAAGACAATCCTAAGCAAAAAGAACAAGGCTGGAGACATCATGCTACCTGACTTCAAACTATACTACAAGGCTACAGCCACCAAAACAGCATGGTACTGGTACCAAAACAGACATATAGACCAATGGAACAGAAATAACACCACATATCTACAACTATCTGATCTTTGACAAACCTGAAAAAAGCAAGCAATGGGGAAAAGAATTCCCTGTTTAATAAATGGTGTTGGGAAAACTGACTAGCCATATGCAGAAAACTGAATCTGGACCCCTTCCTTACACCTTAAACAAAAATTAACTCAAGATGGATTAATGACTTAAACATAAGACATAAAACCATAAAATTCCAGAAGAAAACCTGGGCAATACCATTCAGGACATAGGCATGGGTAAAGATTTCATGACTAAAACACCAAAAGCAATGGTAACAAAAGCCAAAATTGACAAATGGGATATAATTAAACTAAAGATCTTCTGCACAGCAAAAGAAGCTATCATCAGAGTGAACAGGCAACCTACAGAATGGGAGAAAATTTTTGCAATCTGTCCATCTAACAAAGTGCTAATATCCCAAATCTACAACAACCTTAAACAAATTAACAAGAAAAAAAACAAACAACTCCATCAAAAACTGAGCAAAAGATATGACCAGATACTTCTCAAAAGAAGACATTTATGCAGCCAACAAACATATGAAAAAAGATCATCACTGGTCATTAGAGAAATGCAAATCAAAACCACAATGAGATACCATCTCACCCCAGTTAGAATGAGGATCATTAAAAAGTCAGGAAACAACAGATGCTGGAGAGGATGTGGAGAAATAGGAATGCTTTTACACTGTTGGTGGGAGTATAAATTAGTTCAACTATTGTGAAAGACAGTGTGGTGATTCCTCAAGGATCTAGAACTAGAAATACCCTTTGACCCAGTCATTCCATTCTTGGGTATATACCCAAAGGATTATAACTCATTCTACTATAAAGACACATGCACACGTATATTTATTGCAGCACTATTCACAATACCAAAGACTTGGAACTAACCCAAATGCCCATCAATGATAGACTGGATAAAGAAAATGTGGCACGTACACACCATGGAATACTAAGCAGCCATAAAAAAGGATGAGTTCCTGTCCTTTGCAGGGACATGGATGAAGCTGGAAACCATCATTCTCAGCAAATTAACACAGGAACAGAAAACCAAACATCATATGTTCTCACTTATAATTGGGAGTTGAACAATGAGAACACATGGACACAAGGAGGGGAACACACTGGGGCTTGTTAGTGGGTGGGGTACTAGGGGAGGGATAGCGTTAGGAGAAATACCTAATGTAGACTACTGGTTAATGGGTGCGGCAAGCCACCATGGCCTGTGTATACTATGTAACAGATCTGTATGTTCTGCACATGTATCCCAGAACTTATAGTATAAAACAAACAAATAACAACAAAAAACACATACATTTCTCATGTCAGAGACTTTGTGGTCAGGAATCCTGGTGTGGCTTCAGAGAATCTGCCTCCAAGTTCTCTCACATGGTTGCAGGTTGACCTCATGTTCTTACTGTCTGTTGGAGAGAGACATTGGTTCCTTGTCACATATGAATCTCTCCTAGGGCAGCTAACAACATGCTAGTTGGCTTTTCTCCGAGCCAGTAAGAAAGAAAGATAAGAAAGACAGAAGCCACAGTTTTTTGGTAACCTAATCTCAAAAAGTGTATCCCATTATTTTTACTGCATTCTGTTTGTTAGAAATGACTCAGTAAGTGCAGCCCACACTCAAGGCAGGGGGTGTATGATACAAGAATGTGGACATCAGGAGGCAGAGATCACCAGGGACTATCTTAAAAACTGCCTGTCACAGTGAGGTTATGCCATCTTGTCATGAAGGGTACACACACACACACACACATATGCAGAGTCTACTCCCAGACTCACAGCTTTGAGTGTTGAGAAAGATCAGGGGCATCATTGACAAGGTACTATAAAATGTCAGAGTGGGAAAGGATCTTTTATTTTTTTGAGACGGAGTCTCGCTCTGTCACCCAGGCTGGAGTGCAGTGGCGCCATCTCAGCTCACTGCAAGCTCCGCCTCCTGGGTTTATGCCATTCTCCTGCCGCAGCCTCCCGAGTAGCTGGGACTACAGGCGCCCGCCACCTCGCCCGGCTAGTTTTTTGTATTTTTTAGTAGAGACAGGGTTTCACCGTGTTAGCCAGAATGGTCTTGATCTCCTGACCTTATCTGAGCCAGTCGCCTTACCTTACATGTGAGAAAGTGTAAACCCAGAGGAGTTAAGTGGTCTGCCCGAGATTGTGCATTAACTTGTGGTCAGTCTTTGGGCTAAACTCAGGCTGACTCCTGATCCACTTCTCTTTTCCTTTGAGTTAACTTTGCACTTCATCCTGAGCAAAGGCATTACTTTTCACAAAAGATATAGATAAGTAGTTGTATTTGTTCTCTCTTCCAAAATTAGTGAATCATGTTGTTATTGAATTTAAGGGCCAGTGTTTTTAAAAAGTGGCAAATTGATAAGCAGATATCCTGGTTATTTTCCCTCTGATCATTGTTCTTTTACTGCCTTTTTTCTTAACTGGATGAGAAAGTAGAACAAGAGTTTGCTTTACAGATAAACCAAGGAAATTCCATGCCCAGCAACGTAAGTGAAGCACCATTTCCCTACAAAAGCACACCACTTATAAAACTAAAATACAGAAAAGTTGAGAATTTGTCTAGAATCCACAGCACCATTTTTAAAGTACCCATTTGCACAGTAGCAATTTATGAAAGTTTTGCAATTTGTGAAGCAAATGTTTTTCATCAGTGTGGATGCTTTGATTCGTGAAACATTCCAATTTGATTGTGCCATCAATTATCTTTTAACCCATGTGCATGTTTAACTGAGGGGTCAATTGATCGAATAATAGCTGACTGGCCAAAAAAGTCATTTTTCATTCATGTGGATGCCTTGATTCATGAAACATTCCAATCTGATTTCACCATCAACTATCTCTTAATCCATGTGCATGTTTAACTGAGGGGTCAATGGATCAAATAATAGCTGACTGGCCAAAAGTCATTTTTGGGTTTGGCTGATTGAAAATAAGCTGTTGCATTTTTTCTCTTCTGTGTTAAGCAAGCACAAATTATTCATGACACTGCTAGGAGGTGCAGTGAGTTAATAAAGCATGAGAATGGCTCCATTCTATGTTGCTCATATCCAAGAAACCTGTCTTGTTGTGGTTGATGGTAGGGCTAGAGAGAATCAAGTGGACTTGATATCAGAAGCAGTGTGATTGACTTAGAACCTTCCAGCTCTATGGCTGTTTTTACTCTGATACGTGACATTTCAACTATAATTCTGCTACTGTGTTCTTTAGTGTAAAAGGAGAGGTAATTAAACCTAAAACAAAAGTCTTACTGCCAGCCAGTTAAGCATACACACACTGCTAGAGATATTCAGGCTGTCTTTACTTCTAATCCAGTAAAAATTTCCTAACTATGTCAAGGCCACAGGATGATCTCTAGTCTGTTCAGTATGTTTCCAAGCTCTCTGCTTGGTACAGGATCTCGGTCCTAGTCTCTTGAGGATACCCTTTCAGCTAACTCCCATCATAAGATTCTCCTTCTTCCCTCCCTCCCCCTCATACCGTCTACCTCCCCAACGACCCCCAGATCCTTGACCCTTTTAACCCCTTTTCCTCCTCTTCTAGGTTCTGCCGCTCCTGTGTCTTACCTTCATATGAGTTATAAGTCATCTGGTGTCTTTCTCTGGGACCCATCAGTGGATAGAAAGGGGAGGGGGTCAATTCATGTCCTTACTATAGTAAAGGAGAGGTGAGAAGCCCTCAGATGAAGTGTCTGAAAGACAACTGGCCCTTTTTAGTTATGATGGTTAAACCTTAGCCGGCATACCCTGTACAATTCATTTTACCAAGAGTATCTCCTTCCTAGCATTGTGCTGCAGTCTAAGGGTTCACCTAACACCATGGGCTTTGTAAGTGATGGTCTTTGGGGACAAACAGAAGACACAAAAAATCTCCAAGACTCAAGGCTACTGATTCACTCATATCTTGATAACCTGCATTCAGCAAGAGAGGATTCATGTCCAGGTAAGTACAGAGGGAAGGTTCTACAGGGGGTAAGAAGTAGAAGCAGCTCCTGTCACAATCTCTAGTTTTCTCAACATCCCCTCCCCTGCCATTGCCTTTATAAGCAAAGAGGAAAAGAAAGAAAATTAGACTACAAGGTACTCAAAGGGTGAAACTGAATCAAAATTGACCTCCCCAGTAAGGATAAAATTGATCAAAAGTTCTTCAGATTCCCAGAACACTGACCCCTCTCATTCATAGTCTCAAAGAGAATGGGCACTAGAAGCAAGAGAAAGATTATACTCACTACAGAAAAAAATCTTTATTTTTTATTGTCTGAGGGTAATGAGTAAATTCTGGATGAAAAGAATGCTGTGTGAGGAGAAGGAGGCAGACTCTCCATGAGAATAAGGAGAGGTTTCCCCAAGGAAACCTTTAAAATGATATTTCAAAATAAAGAAAATTTTAGAAATTAGTTGGCCATGATGGCATGTGTCTCTGGTCCCCCAGCTATTTGGGAGACTGAGGCAGAAGGATTGCTTGAGTTCAGTAGGTTGAGGATGCAATAAACCATGACCTTATCATTATACTCCAGCCTGAGTGACACAGTGAGACCCCTTCTCAAAAAAAAAAAAAGAAAAAATAAGATAAATGGGATATTATCTATTTATAGACTCTAGATGTAAAAGAACATTAACTGTATTTAGAATGTGTTGGAGTCATATATACAATTCTGAGCTGGCAGAAGTCTTTTTTCTTTTTTTTAAAAAAAAAAAAAAAGGTTGTATTGTAATTTTCCTTAAACTACACATAGGGCCATTTCTAGCTGATATGGTAGATTAAATTGAGGTGGGAACTCTCCCTATCCTTCCAACACTACATTGCAATAAGCTTGAAACCAAGAAAGAGAATCTTTAGGTGCCAGAAATAATGAACTAAAAGTTAAAGATGTGAAAAAAAGTTGGATCCAAACAGCTCACCAAGTATCATATTAGCTCATAACTTGGGCTGAGATCTTAAAACTCTGAGAAGGGGATTCCAGCCCCAGTTTCCACGTATGCCTGGACCTAGAACCAAGCTACCCGAATAAAACTGGGAGTCACTAAGTGGGCACTCCATTCAGAAATGCCAAATAGAAATACTCTGTCCACTGGTCCAAACAAAAAGGAAGGAATATTTCCATTTGCCTGGGACTCTGTGAATGAAATGAGAGTCACCATAAATATTGGAAACAAGTTTGCATCTCACATGAGTGAGTAATCTGAATTCACACCCCCTGCAAAATGCGAGCATTCAAGGCCAATAAAAAGTGGTCCTGAGCTGGTGACAACTCATTGGTCCCCTGGTTAAACTTCTGTATAGAGACAATTCAATAAAAGGATGCCACTATGGCCCAGCTGAGAAAAACTGCTGCTGAGTTCATACTCAAAACTTACACACTACACCAAAAAGGAGATATTGATTCAGCAAATGAGAGAATTTGCAACAAAAAAAAAACTCTCAATAAGGGAATAGTTTTTGAGAAACTCCCAAATAAAGACTTTCAACATGTTCAAAGAGAAAAATCAAAGAATAGAAGAGAACCATAAGGCGAACGAAACAGTGTGAAACAGTATGAAAAACTGTGCTTTGAAATCAGGGGACAGGTTGAATAGTAGGGTTCAACTCAAGAAATAGAACCAGTAGGAAATAACATATTAAGAGCTTCTTTTTAAAGAAACAAGGAATGGGCTTACACAATGTGGGGTCTGGCTAAGCAAGGTTGAAATCCATAGGAAAGAAAGGGAAGATCAGGGTAGGCTGGAACCAATGGGCATGGGCAAAGTGGTTACCCACAGTGACATTCTCTCCTCTCCTCCTCCCTTCTGGTCCCCTCTTCCCTTCCTCCCTTTCCTCTCACTTTCTCTTTCTCCCACCCTCCCTCTTTCAGAAACCTCAGCTCTGCTTTCAATGATTTTTAATTTCATATTTCTTCTACCTTAATCACATACTCTCAATATCCATTCCCATGTATATTTTCCAGATTTCTACCTATATAAATGGAAAAAAATCATAGTTCTTTACATGTATATTGCACCTCCTCATGAAAGGTGGATGGAAATAACAATTAACTTCATACTTGGTAAATACATACTAAAATGTTGGAGCATGCAAGTAAGGGGCCCCGAACTTCAGCTTCATTTACATCATAGAAAAATCTACCTATCTTAGGGAAAAATAAGATCGTTACAGTGGCATCCTCTTTAGGGGTAGGGGTAAGGAATAATGGATACTTGGAATCAAATTTAAGGAGACATATTTTCCTGTATCTAAGGTAAATCAAAGGTAAGGGCAACCACTAAATGAATATAAAAAGTATGTACAACTTTCAAACCAGAAGAGAGGAAAAAAGAGAATGAATTCAGTCCTGTTTAGATAGAAAAGAAGAATGAGTCAACAGGTCATTCACTGATTCATGCATTCACTCACTTAGCAGAGTTTTACTGAGTATCAGTTAGATCCCAGGTACGATGTCCCTGTTCATATTCATAGAATATTCAGTAAATGCCTGTTTCCCTACTCCAGGAATAATTAGAAACAATTTTCTCCTAGTTTGTAAGTCTCCTGGTATATCTTGTCATCCTTTCATCAATTTGACAGTTCTTCTTGTCAAATAGTATTTTTCATTGTTAACCTAGTCTATAAACTCATAGGCCATTCTGGCTTTCTCCTTTCCAAAACTCTCATTGGTTCCAAGGTTTAATTGTGTGAAATAAAAATGAACCAGAAGGGGCTGGCACAATGGCTGAATAGGAACAGCTCCAGTCTTCAGCTCCCAGCAAGATCAATGCAGAAGGTGGGTGATTTCTGCATTTCCAACTGAGGTACCCAGCTCATCTCATTGGGACTGCTTGGACGTGGGTGCAGCCCATGGAGGGTGAGCTGAAGCAGGGTGGGGTGTCACCTCACCTGGGAAGCTCAAGGGGTGGGGGAATTCTCTCCCTTACCCAAGGGAAGCAATGAGGGACTGTGCCTGAGGAATGGTGCCCTCCAGCCCAGATATTGCACTTTGCAACCTGCAGACCAGGAGATTCCCTCTACGCCACCAGGGTCCTGAGTTTCAGGCACAAAACTGGGTGGCAATTTGGGCAGACACCAAGTTAGCTGCAGGAGTTTTTTTTGTTTTTTTGTTTTTGTTTTTTTCATACCCCAGTGGTGCCTGGAATGCCAGCGACACAGAACCATTCACTCCCCTGGAAAGGGGGCTGAAGCCAGGGAGCCAAGTGGTCTGGTTTGGTGGGTCCCACCCCCATGGAGCCCGGCAAACTAAGATCCACTGGCTTGAAATTCTCGCTGCCATCAGAGCAGCAACCTGAGGTCAACCTGGGATGCTCAAGCTTGGTGGGGGGAGGGGCATCCACCATTGCTGAGGCTTGAGGAGGCAGTCAACAAAGTTGCCAGGAAGTTCAAACTGGGCAGAGCCCAGTGCAGCTCAGCAAGGCTGCTGAGGCCAGATTGCCTCTCTAGATTCCTCCTCTCTAGGCAGGGGATCTCTAGAAAAAAAGGCAGCAGCCCCAGTCAGAGGCTTACAGATAACACCCCCATCTCCCTAAGACAGAGCATCTTGAGAAAGGGGCAGCTGTGGGCGCAGCTCCAGCCAACTTGAAACGTCCCTGCCTGAAGGCTCTGAAGAGAGCAGATCTCCCAGCACAACACTAGAGCACTGCTAAGGGTCAGACTGTCTCTTCAAGTGGGTCCCTGACCCCCATGTATCCTGACTAGGAGACACCTCCCAGTAGGGGCTGACAGACACCTCATACAGGAGAGCTCTGGCTGGCATCTATCAGGTGCCCATCTGGAACTAAGTTTCCAGAGGAAACAACAGGCAGCAATCTTTGCTGTTCTGCAGCCTCCGCTGGTGATGCCCAGGCAAACAAGGTCTGGAGTGGACCTCCAGCAAATTCCAGCAGATCTGCAGCAGAGGGGCCTGTTAGAAGGACAACTAATGAACAAAAAGGAATAGCACGTCCATTCAGAGACCCCATTCAAAGATCACCAACATCAAAGACCAAAGGTAGATAAATCCACGAAGGTGGAGAGAAACCAGCACAAAAAGGCTGAAAATTCCAAAAACCAGAATACCCCTTCTCCTCCAAAGGATCACCACTCCTTGTCGGCAAGGGAACAAAACTGGACAGAGAATGAGTTTGATGAATTGACAGAAGTAGGCTTCAGAAGGTGGGTAATAAACACATTCAAGCTAAAGGAGCATGTTCTAACCCAATGCAAGGGAGTTAAGAACCTTGAAAAAAGGCTAGAGGAATTGATAATGAGAATAACCAGTCTAGAGAAGAACTTGAATGACCCAAATGAAGCTGAAAAACACAGCATGAGAAGAACTTTGTGAAGCATACAAAAGTATCAATAGCTGAATCAATCAAGCAGAAGAAAGGATATCAGAGATTAAAGATCAACTTAATGAAAGAAGACAAGAGAAAAAAGAATGAAAAGGAATGAACAAAGATGCCAAGAAATATAGGACTATGTGAAAACACCAAATCTATGTTTGACTGGTATACTTGAAAGTGACAGGGAGAATGGAACCAAGTTGGAAAACACTCTTCAGGATATTATTCAGGAGAACTTCCCCAACCTAGCAAGGCAAGCCAACATTCAACTTCAGGAAATACAGAGAACACCACAAAGACACTACTCAAGAAGAGCAACCCCAATACACATCAGATTCACCAAGGTTGAAATGAAGGAAAAAATGTTAAGGGCAGCCAGAGAGAAAGTTCAGGTTACCCACGAAATGAAGCCCATCAGACTAACAGCGGATCTCTCTGCAGAAACCCCAGAAGCCAAAAGAGGTGGGGGCCAATATTCAACATTCCTAAAGAATTTTCAACCCAGAATTTCATATCCAGCCAAACTAAGCTTCATAAGTGAAAGAGATATAAAATCCTTTATAGACAAGCAAATGCTGAGAGATTTTGTCACCACCAGGCCTGCCTTACAAGAGCTCCTGAAGGAAGCACTAAACATAGAAAGGAAAAAATAGCACCAGAACTGCAAGAACATACCAAATTGTAAAGACCATTGACACTATGAAGAAACTGCATTAACTAATGGGCAAAATAACCAGCTGGCATCATAATGACAGGATCAAATTCACATATAACAATATTAATCTTAAATGTAAATGGGCTAAATGCCCCAATTAAAAGACACAGACTGGCAAATTGGATAAAGAGTCAAGACCCATCAGTGTGCTGTATGCAGAAGACCCATCTCATGTGCAAAGAAACACATAGGCTCAAAATAAAAGGATGGAGGAATATTTACCAAGCAAATGTAAAGAAAAAAAAAGCAGGGGTTGCAATCCTAGTCTCTGATAAAACAGACTTTAAACCAACAAAGATCAAAAGAGAAAAAGAAGGGCATTACATAATGGTAAAGGCATTAATGTAACGAGAAGAGCTAACTATCCAAATATATATGCACCCAATACAGGAGCACCCAGATTCACAAATCAAGTTCTTGGAGACCTACAAAGACTCTTAGACTCCTAACAACGATAGTGGGGGACTTTAACACCACACTGTCAATATTAGACAGATGAACAAGACAGAAAATTAACAAGTATATTCAAGATCTGAACCCAGCTCTGGACCAAGTGAACCTAATACACATCTACAGAACTCTCCACCCAAATCAACAGAAAATACATTCTTCTCAGCACCACATCACACTTATTCTAAAATCGACCACATAATTGGAAGTAAAACACCCCTCAGCAAATCCAAAAGAATGGAAATCATAACAGTTTCTCAGACCACAGTGCAATCAAATTAGAACTCAGGATGAAGAAACTCACTCAAAACCACAAAACTACATGGAAACTGAACAACCTGCTCCTGGTTGACTACCGGGTAAGTAACAAAATTAAGGCAGAAACAAAGATGTTCTTTGAACCAATGAGAACAAAGATACAACATACCAGAATATCTGGGACACAGCCAAAGCAGTGTTTAGAGGGAAATTTATAGCAATAAATGCCCACAAGAGAAAGCAGGAAAGATCTAAAATCAACACCTTAACATCACAATTAAAAGAACTAGAGAAGCAAGAGCAAACAAATTCAAAAGCTAGCAGAAGACAAGAAATAACTAAGAACAGAGCAGCACTGAACGAGATAGAGACATGACGAACCCTTCAAAAAATTCAATGAATCCAGGAGCTGGTTTTTTGAAAAGATTTAAAAAATAGCCAGACTAATAAGAAGAGAGAAAAGAATCAAATAGACACAGTAAAAAATGATAAAGGGGATATCACCACTGATCCCACAGAGAATACTATAAACACCTCTATGCAAATCAACCAGAAAATCTAGAAGACATGCATAAATTCCTGGACACATACACCCTCCCAAAACTATACCACGAAGAAGTTGAATTCCTGAATATATCAATAACAAGTTCTGAAACTGAGGCAGGAATTAATAGCCTACCAACCAAAAAAACTCCAGGACCAGACGGATTCACAGCTGCATTCTACCAGAGGCACAAAGAGGAGCTGATACCATTCCTTCTGAAACTATTCCAAACAATAGAAAAAGAGAGACTCCTCCTTAACTCATTGTATGAGGCCAGCAACATCCTGATACCAAAACCTGGCAGAGACATAACAAAAAAAGGAAATTTCAGGCCAATATCCCTGATGAACATTGATGTGAAAATCCTCAATAAAATACTCACAAACCTAATTCAGCAGCACATCAAAAAGCTTATCCATCATGATCAAGTTGACTTCATCCCTGGGATGCAAGGCTAGTTCAAAATATGCAAATCAATAAATGTAATCCATCACATAAACAGAACCAATGACAAAAACCACATGATTATCTCTATAGATGCAGAAGAGGCCTTTGACAAAATTCAATAGCCCTTCATTCTAAAAGCTCTCAATAAATCAGGTATTGATGGAACATATCTCAAAATTATAAGAGCTATTTATGACAAATCCACAGCCAATAACATACTGAATGGGCAAAAGCTGGAAGCATTCCCTTTGAAAATCGGCACAAGACAAGGATGCCCTCTCTCACCACTCCTATTCAACATAGTATTGTTCTAACTTCTGGCCAGGGCAATCAGGCAAGAGAAAGAAATAAATCATATTCAAAAAGGAAAAGAGGAAGTCAAATTGTCTCTGTTTGTAGACGACATGATTGTATATCTAGAAAACCCCATCATCTCAGCCCAAAATCTTCTTAAGCTGATAAGCAACTTCAGCACAGTCTCAGGATACAAAATCAATGTGCAAAAATCACAAGCATTCCTATACACCAAGAACAGACAGAGAGCCAAATCATGAGTGAACTTCCATTCACAGTTGCTACAAAGAGAATAAAATACCTAGAAATACAATTTACAAGGGATGGGAAGGACCTCTTGAAGGAGAACTACAGACCACTGCTCAAGGACATAAGAGAGGACACAAACAAATGGAAGAACATTCCATGCTCATGGATAGGAAGAATCAATATTGTGAAAATGGCCATACTGCCCAAAGTAATTTACAGATTCAATGCTATCCCCATCAAGCTACCATTGACTTCCTTCACAGAATTAGAAAAAACTACTTTAAACTTCATATGAAACCTAAAAAGAGCCTGCATGGCCAATACAATCCTAAGCAAAAAGAACAAGGCTGGAGGCATCACGCTACCTGACTTTATACTATACCACAAGGCTACAGTAACCAAAACAGTGTGGTACTGATACCAAAACAGATATATAGACCAATGGAACAGAGCAGAGGCCTCAGAAATAACACCACACATCTATAACCATCTGATCTTTGACAAACCTGGCACAAACAAGCAATGGGGAAAGGATTCCCTATTTAATAAGAGGTATTGGGAAAACTGGCAAGCCATATGCAGAAAACTGAAACTGGACCCCTCCCTTACACCTTAAACAAAAATTAACTCAAGATGGATTAAAGACTTAAATGTAAGACCTAAAACCATAAAAATCCAGAAGAAAACCTAGGCAATACCATTCAGGACACAGGCATGGGCAAAGACTTCACATCTGAAACACCAAAAGCAATGTCAACAAAAGCCAAAATTGACAAATGCGATCTAATTAAACTAAAGACCTTCTGCATAGCAAAAGAAACTATCATCAGAGTGAACAGGTAACCTACAGAATGGGAGAAAAATTTTGCAATCTATCCATCTGACAAAGTGCTAATATCCCAAATCTACAAAGGACTTAAACACATTTACAAGAAAAAAACAAACAACCCCATCAAAAAGTGGGCAAAGGATATGAACAGACATTTCTCCAAAGAAGACATTTATGCAGCCAACAAACATGAAAAAAAAAAGCTCATCATCACTGGTCATTAGAGAAATGCAAATCAAAACCACAATGAGATACCATCTCACGCCAGTTAGAATGGTGATCATTAAAAAGTCAGGAAACAACAGATGCTGGAGAAGATGTGGAGAAATAGGAAATCTTTTTTTTTTTATTTTTTTTTATTTTTTTTTATTATACTTTAAGTTCTAGGGTACATGTGCATAACGTGCAGGTTTGTTACATATGTATACTTATGCCATGTTGGTGTGCTGCACCCATCAACTCGTCAGCACCCATCAATTCATCATTTATATCATGTATAACTCCCCAATGCAATCCCTCCCTCCTCCCCCCTCCCCCCTCCCCATGATAGACCCCAGTGTGTGATGTTCCCTTCCCGAGTCCAAGTGATCTCATTGTTCAGTTCCCACCTATGAGTGAGAACATGCGGTGTTTGGTTTTCTCTTCTTGTGATAGTTTGCTAAGAATGATGGTTTCCAGCTGCATCCATGTCCCTACAAAGGACGCAAACTCATCCTTTTTTATGGCTGCATAGTATTCCATGGTGTATATGTGCCACATTTTCTTAATCCAGTCTGTCACAGATGGACATTTGGGTTGATTCCAAGTCTTTGCTATTGTGAATAGTGCCGCAATAAACATACGTGTACATGTGTCTTTGTAGTAGACTAATTTATAATCCTTTGGGTATATACCCAGTAGTGGGATGGCTGGGTCATATGGTACATCTAGTTCTAGATCCTTGAGGAATTGCCATACTGTTTTCCATAATGGTTGAACTAGTTTACAATCCCACCAACAGTGTAAAAGTGTTCCTATTTCTCCACATCCTCTCCAACACCTGTTGTTTCCTGACTTCTTAATGATTGCCATTCTAACTGGTGTGAGATGGTATCTCATTGTGGTTTTGATTTGCATTTCTCTGATGGCCAGTGATGATGAGCATTTTTTCATGTGTCTGTTGGCTGTATGAATATCTTCTTTTGAGAAATGTCTGTTCATATCCTTTCCCCACTTTTTGATGGGGTTGTTTGTTTTTTTCTCGTATATTTGTTTGAGTTCTTTGTAGATTCTGGATATTAGCCCTTTGTCAGATGAGTAGGTTGCAAAAATTTTCTCCCATTCTGTAGGTTGCCTGTTCACTCTGATGGTAGTTTCTTTTGCTGTGCAAAAGCTCTTAAGTTTAATTAGATCCCATTTGTCAATTTTGGCTTTTGCTGCCGTTGCTTTTGGTGTTTTAGACATGAAGTCCTTGCCCATGCCTATGTCCTGAATGGTACTACCTAGATTTTCTTCTAGGGTTTTTATGGTATTAGGTCTAACATTTAAGTCTCTAATCCATCTTGAATTAATCTTCGTATAAGGGGTAAGGAAAGGATCCAGTTTCAGCTTTCTACTTATGGCTAGCCAATTTTCCCAGCACCATTTATTAAATAGGGAATCCTTTCCCCATTTCTTGTTTCTCTCAAGTTTGTCAAAGATCAGATGGCTGTAGATGTGCGGTATTATTTCTGAGGACTCTGTTCTGTTCCATTGGTCTATATCTCTGTTTTGGTACCAGTACCATGCTGTTTTGGTTACTGTAGCCTTGTAGTATAGTTTGAAGTCAGGTAGCGTGACGCCTCCAGCTTTGTCCTTTTGACTTAGGATTGTCTTGGCAATGCGGGCTCTTTTTTGGTTCCATATGAACTTTAAAGCAGTTTTTTCCAATTCTGTGAAGAAACTCATTGGTAGCTTGATGGGGATGGCATTGAATCTATAAATAACCTTGGGCAGTATGGCCATTTTCACGATATTGATTCTTCCTATCCATGAGCATGGTATGTTCTTCCATTTGTTTGTGTCCTCTTTGATTTCACTGAGCAGTGGTTTGTAGTTCTCCTTGAAGAGGTCCTTTACATCCCTTGTAAGCTGGATTCCTAGGTATTTTATTCTCTTTGAAGCAATTGTGAATGGAAGTTCATTCCTGATTTGGCTCTCTGCTTGTCTGTTGCTGGTGTATAAGAATAGGATGAGGCAATGTATTTCTTCAACTCAAGTGTAACTTCCCAAGGATGTCTCTTACGAATCACTGCTTCATCTTCTTCTTTAACTAGGAGGGTTTAAACTTCAGAATTCAGAAAATGAGAAACTGATACAGAAACTTATAAAATATTTGGTTAAAGTACCTTTCCCATTTCCTGAACCAATATTATATGAAATAGTTACAGCGTTCTGAAATAGAAGCACAAGAGTTTATGTTTTCTAATCTTCTCATCTTAGAGGTGAGAAAAGTGAAGCTGAGGGAGGGTAAAACTGTTTGCATCAGATTATGGAACCAGTTAGAGGAAGAGGTCAGTCCTTTTCTAAGTCTCTAACTACTTATCCATGGAGAAAGCAAAGGAGGCTCACTTATGGTACCCCCTAAAAATTCATTCATGCCTTCAACTATTTATTGAGCACTGACTATTTTCTTCTCTTTGTTCTGGATGCTGAACAAATGAGTGACTTGAATCCTACTCTATAGAAGTCTACAATGCAAGATGAAAGACACATTCTTGCAGTGTTTGCACAAGGTGATATTGCTCACTTGAGTTTCACATTTGCTTTTATTTGCTTTAAGATATAACTGAAGGCCAGGTGTGGTGGCTCATGCCTATAATCCCAGTACTTTTGGAGGTTGAAGCAGGTGGATCAATTGAGTCCAGAAGTTTGAGATTAGCCTGAACAACATGGTGAGCCCTCATCTCTACAAAAAAAGACAAAAGTTAGCTGGGCATGGTCACACATGCCTGTAGTCCCAGCTACTCGGGAGGCTGAGATGGGAGGATTGCCTGAGCCCGGAGTTGGAGGCTGCAGTGAGCTGAGACTGTGTTACTGCACTCCAGCCTGGGCAACAGAGGGAGACCCTGTCTCAAAAAATAAGATAAATGAAGTAATAGATAAATAAATGATTCATGGGGAATCTATAAACAACTTCATTTGCATAGAGCTATTCAAGGACAGAAAACGAAGTCTGCTGTGTACTTAGGGGCTGAGATTAGGGAGAGTCAAGATGATGCTATAGAATCCTAGGAAAATGCTGGTCTAACATAAGGAACAGCAAACACACATTTCTTTATGCTCCAGGCCAACCCCAGGTGCTTTATGGAAAAGTATCCTGGAAGCGGAACCAGGAGATCTAGGATGTAGGCCATTTTTAACACCCCAAATATCGACTTCCTCATCTATGAACTCTACTACTATGTTGTCAAAAAGATGAATACAGGCTGGACGCAATGGGTCATGCCTGTAATCCCAGTACTTTGGGAGGCCGAGGTAGGCGGATCACCTGAGGTAGGGAAACCAGCCTGACCAACATGAAGAAACCCGGTCTCTACTAAAAATACAAAATCAGCTGGGCACAGTGGTGCACGCCTGTAGTCCCAGCTACTTGGGAGGCCGAGGGAGGAGAATCACTTGAACCTGGGAGGTGGAGTTTGCGGTGAGCCGAGATCGCACCATTGCACTCCAGCCTGGGCAACAAGAGTGAAATTCTGTCTCAAAGAAAAAAAAAAAAAAAAAAGATGAAAACATAATAAACAAGAAAACAGTGGTTGGGTGGCTCCTTTCATTTTGTTTTGTTTAGAAAAGTCAATCATCCCACCTCTCTGGACTTTATTTCCTTAACTAATTGGAGGTGTTGTACTAGGTCAAGGATGCAAACATAATTTCCCTCAGGAGCCTGGCAGATAAAAGGAATAAGTAAAAGAGAAATAGCCTTGGTGGAAAGCAGTAGTTTCTTGGGGCCCATGGCACAATTGGGGAATGCAAGCTTTTGTAGAAAAGCAAACAAACAAAAATCCAAATTATAAAAATAAACACCTATGATAGCCAAATAGGGGCTCCTGGATGACACACACTCTAATGATTCATAAAAGATACAGCCGTGAATGTGTATGTGCACATACATTTAAGTTGCAGATGAAGAAGACTCTCAACCAGACTCTTGTTTCGAGAAAAATTATGTAGTTCAAATACAGGGTTTGGAGAGCCAGTAAGAGTGGGAGGTGAGAGTCAGGGGATTGATGCAGGGAAGAGCAGAGAGTGAAGAGAGGGGAAGGACCCTGTGGGAGGACGGTGGTGGCTGAAGGCAGACAACTGGTAACAGTCAGTCCATTCTACAAATGCCCCTCCAGAAGCCCATGATTTCCTCAGGAAGTGACAGTGCAATCTAAGGAGACCCCTGAGAGATAGAGCACACCCAGGGACCCCAAGTCTTCTGCTCATGCCACTTTCTTGAATTACCAGTTCTTCCATAGATGCTTTCCTTCTCCTTTTGCAAATGGTTTCTAAAGATGACCTACTGCTTACGCGGTTGCAATTGGTCATTGCCACTACTTCCACCAAGAGGAAATGCCACCATTTTCTCTCTCCTTTGAATCTTGGGTAGTCCTAACCAAACACTGTATGTTCTCACTCATAAGTGAGAGTTGAACAATGAGAACACATGGACACAGGGAGGGGAACATCATACACTGGGGCCTGTCGGGTTGCGGGGCAGGTGAGGGGTAAGGGGAGGGACAGCATTAGCACAAATACCTAATGAATGCTGGAATTAAAACCTAGATGATGGGTTGGTAAGTGCAGCAAACCACCATGGCACATGTAAACCTGTGTAACAAACCTGCACGTTCAGCACATGTGTTCCAGAACTTAAAGTAAAAATTCCTTTTAAAATGATACTCTATGACTTCTAAGTCTAGGCCTTAAGAGGCCTTGCAGCTTGCATTTTCACCTTCTTCAAAGTTCTAAACTGCCATGTAAAGAAGTCCAAACTGTCCTGCTGGAGAGACAAGTTAAGGAGAGCTGAGATCACCAGTCAACAGCTAAAATCTAGACCCCAGTACATGAGTGAGGCTACCTTGAACATTCTAGACCCAACTAGTTTTCAGCTGTATATAGCCACATTGAGTGGCTCCAGAGAAAGCAGAAAAACTGCCTAGCTGATCCCATCCAACACAGAGTTGTGAGAAATATTAAATTCTGATTGTCTTAAGCCTCTACTTTTAGGTTACATAGTAGTAGATAACTAAAACAGAGACACAAAGTTATGGTCAGTCAGAATCATAGGATTCTTAGGCTAAATCTCTGACTTCATAAAAGTCAAACTCTACAGCATTGTGGAGAAAAAGGAATGCTTATACACTGTTGACGGGAGTGTAGATTAGTTCAACCATTGTGAATGACAGTGTGGCAATTCCTCAAAGACCTAAAGACAAAGTTATCATTTGACCCAGCAATCTCATTACTCTATACCCAAAAGAATATAAATTGTTCTATCATAAAGACACATGCATATGTATGTTCATTGCAGTACTTCACAATAGCAAAGACATGGAATCAATCTAAATGTCCATCAAGATAGACTGGATAAAGAAACTGTGGTACATATACACCATGGAATACCACGCAGCCATCAAAAAGAATGATATCCTGTTTTTTGCAGGGACGTGGATGGAGCTAGAGGCCATTATCCATAGTGAACTAACACAGGAACAGAAAATCAAATACTTCATATTCTCACTTATAAGAAGTGGGAGCTAAGTGATGAGAAAAAAATGGACACATAGAGGGGAACAACTCACACTGGGGACATCAGAGTACCAGTAGAGCATGGGAGGAGGCAGGGGATCAGGAAAAATAACTAATGGGTACTGGACTTAGTACTTTGTTGATGAAATAACGTGTACAACAAACCCCCCATGACACAAGTTTACCTATGTAACAAACCTGTACGTGTATCCCCGAACTTAAATGTTGAAATATAAAAAATTTTTTTAAAAAAGTGAAGCCCTAAAGGAGCACTCAGAATTGGAGCTAATTTTTTGGAAAGGCTGTCTTCAGTGGCACTTCAGTAGTCCCATCATCCTTTTAGGGTGGTATTCACCTGAGAGTTTGAGAGCTGTAAAACAGTATCAACATAGCATCAAGTGTGAGCCCGTTGTTTAACAGAACCTAAGGCCAGAGAAGTTAAGGAGATGGCTTAGGGTCACACAGCCATCTAGTGGCCAAACTGGGACTTGAATTCAAGGCTCATGAGTTTTAATTTAGTGAAAAATAGTAGTCCCAGAAGAAATGGTTGACAAATATTTAGGCAATATGTAATATGGTATAGAAAGCACAGGTTTTGATGTCAAAATAACTGAATCTAAGTCTTGAATCCTACATGTATTTATTTTATGACCTCTTTGAGCTTATGTCTTATCTGGTAGACCTTCCCAGGGCTGAATTACACAAGTGCTTTACAAACCAGCTAAAACCGCCCCACAGATATTAATAGCAACTACTAATAGAAATGTTGCCTGTGCTTATGACTTTCACTGCTTCCTTAGGACTCCCAGGAGAATTTTCGAGTTAACTTGGATTTGAGATTTGCCTCTATTGTGACAATCAGGCTAGAGATTACTTGAAAGCAAGCATGAGTCTGGAAGCCTTACCTTGGAGCCTTTCCCTGGGCTCCCATAGCAAATATTAGAACTGCTGAGGATGAACTGGGAGCTGGAAGAGGCAGGCAGTCCATGAGGCCTGAGTCAGTTCCACACCGACTCAGTGCCACACTCCACTCCACACTGGTGCACTCTTGAGGCAGTGTTAGCCCCTAATTGCCCTGGGTATCAAGGTTAGAGAAGATATAAGGCGTAATTCCAGGCTTCCCAG
The DNA here is from genome assembly GCF_007565055.1 of Rhinopithecus roxellana. NCBI lineage: Eukaryota > Metazoa > Chordata > Mammalia > Primates > Cercopithecidae > Rhinopithecus > Rhinopithecus roxellana. The sequence continues at coordinate 13,891,956 of NC_044553.1, read as the reverse complement.
TGGGTTCCAAAGATTTGGGCCATGCACTGCTTCTAGGACTTTGCAGACACACATAGAGCACCTATCTATCACCATCATAGGCCCTGGAACATGAGAAGTGTGGTTCCTAAGACCTGTATTTCAAAACCATGACGGAGCTTGTCCTTGTCCCAGGAGCCAGAAAACATCAGTTTCTCCAGGCAAGGAGAAAAGGGTGTTTGATCTGTATCCTGAAAATCACCCTTTGTTTCCAAGTCAGAATTAATATCCAAATCTTGTGGGATGAGATGCACTAATTTCTCCAGGGGAAAATATGTGACATCCCCATGTAAATCATCCCCCTGCCCTCACTTCAGTCTACTTCTGCAGCCATTCCCATTCCTACTTCCCAACTGTGCACATTCTTTGTGCCCCAGCAACCGGACACATGTTTTTGTTGAGTGAGATATTATTGCTTCACTTCACTCACCCTAAGATTCACCCCATGGAAAATGTAAATTTGCAAGTCAGGATCAGAAGCAATGGCTGTACCACCAACGCTGTGTGCATGTGGGAGAGGCAGATGGGGTCTAGTAGCAGGAGGAGGAGATGTCTCAGGAATACAAGAGGCTGAAAGCTTAGGCCAAGAACACATCACAACCCACAGTCAAAGAGGACGGCTTCAGGGAGGCACTGGGAGTGACTGAAGCTAGGAAACACTGCAACTGCTGCAGGAGTGGGGATGCTTAATTTTCAAGAAAGAAAGGCTTGTTGGAAAAATAGAAAGGATTTATTTGCTAGACTTATGTTGGGGCACAGCAAAAGGCATGACCAGGAGGTCAGGCAAGGCTGTGGCAAACAAACAAAGTCAGATGCAGAAACATCCAATTTGGGGATTTGGGTTCCAGGCCTATCCGTCCCACTTCCAATAGGCCCTGCCTTCGTCTTCTAACCTATTGTAACAACTGAATTACTTAGTGTGTAGTCTTCCCTTATTAAAATTAAAAGTTCCATATAAGGCATGGATTTTTGGCTATTTATTTAGTAATGTATATCCTCCAGCTCCAAGACTAGAAACTGCCTAAGAAATATTTGTTAATGAATGAACAGATTCAATAACATGTAGCAGGTCTAAAGGGAGAACAAAAACAATGTCCTTTTATCTCATTGATAGGGTCTTTAATTTTGCTGTGGAAACAAACTGACAAGCAACAAAATACCATTTCTTCTAAATGGATGTTGCATGCAATGTGTTTGCAGATGGTAGATATAACTTGTTGTAAAATTGGAAAGGCTGATGTCTTAGTTTGGGTTTCCCTGAAGCAGAGCTTGGGTTAAACACTTCGGTGGTTTGGTGATGAGGGATGAGGAGAATGATGTGGCAAAGAGGGAAAGCTGATATTAGGGTACAACACTGAGGTCCCCACTGTGAACAGTTAGGTCTCACTTCCATAGGGCCCTTCAGAGAATCATTCTGAATTCCTCCCAGAATGGTCTGCCTCGAAAAAGGGGAAACAGAGTTTACCTCCTGAATTCTATCTCTATTAGTTGCCTGCCCGCAAGGGTGTAACATCCTTCCTCCAACACACACACACACACACACACACACACACACACACACACAGGACATAGTACTTATAGGCTATGCTTGTGCACTGGCCCAGCAGGCTCCCCGGTAATGGAATCAGTGCAAGGTGACTCCGCATTCACAGAAAACTGTTCACTGCAGTTGCCATCAAAATCAGATATGGCCAGGGGCTGCAATGGAGGGCATCTAGGTGTCTGCTACATAAGCATGTGTTTACTCTTTCCCTATCATTCAATGCTTGCTTTCTCTAAGCCTAGCAGCCCAAAGGGATTTCTCCTAGCTTTATCTATATATTTCTGTATCCCTTATATTTTTATATTTGCATTTAGCTTACAGTTAGATCACTGGTTCTCAATGTGGGTAAGGCTGTGGTTTTACTCTCTAGTGAACATTTGGCAATGCCTGGATCTATGATTTGGTTGTCACAATTGGGGGGAAGGCACTCCTGAGATTTAGTAGGTAGAGAGCAGGAATGTTGCTAAACATCTCAGAATGCACAAGACCATCCCCCATAACGTATTACCCAGACAAAGAGGTTAATAATAGTAAAGTTAGAAATCCTGAGTTAGATCAGTCAAGGAGGGAACAATGGTGTCAGCAACCATGGAAAAAGAAGTTCCCATTCATATGCCCCAGTCCTGTAACCTTGAGTAGCTCTGGGCAACAAAACCACATAATCACATGTTCTGGAGTAGTTTGGTGTTGAGTTTGTCTATCATGTCTGTTTGCCAGTGCCCTTCTCTAGTTCAAGGAGAAGTGTCACCACTGCCCCAAATATGGAAACATTAAAATCACACAGATGAGTTCAGATAGTTTACCCTAACTGGGAAAGCCATGGGCTGAAGAAATGAACTTCTTGAAAGGCAGAAATATTACTGAACCTGTTTTTGGTTTGGAACTGGGCAAGAAAACTCGCTGATGTTGCCTAAGCAATGCCCTTAGACTGGTCTGAAGTGAAGTTTTGGTGTAAAATAATAAAAATAAAGAGAATAGTAGTGAATGTTTCACAAATCTATATATACTTTCCCATTTAAAATATTATGTTTTGATATGGCCTCCATTAATTTTAGCACTAACAATATCTGTCTTTTATAAAAGAATAGAAGGTTTTCATGATTCTCCACTCTCCTCCTACCACTAATTTTAAAAATACATTACTGATCTGGAAAACCAAAAGTCTGATGATCACTGGCTATGTCAACTTGATCTGTTTGGGAATTAATTTCCCAAAAGGCTCTTCCTTATATGGCTTCAGTTTAGAGTTGGATAAAAGAAAAATATATGTGAAATTCAGAAGGCAGAAGTAAAACTGCAGTCATTCTTCTATGTATTTTTTGGTCAGGTGTGTGTACAGACAGAGCTGCCCAGCAGGTTCCCTCCTGTCCTTGCTTTACACATCCAATTATTCTTCCCACCTGATGGCTCTCCTGACCAATAGTGACCCCAGACCCACTACTACCAAATGCTTGGTGACAGACCTGCAGAGGGAATAGCTAGACAGAGGCAACTGCCTCCCACAGACCTCCCTGTGCACTGTCTGCTTGTGGCCTCCTTTGGCAGCTGGAAGTATTTGACTTCTCAATGTTGCCTGGTTGGTGATCATTCTCTGATCCTTCTAGACCTGCATTTCTGTATCTCCCCCATAATTATGTAGGGTCTAATTCCTATAATAAATCACTTGTCCCATCGTTTTCAAGGGACTCTGTTCTCCTTCCTAAATCTTGATTGAAAGTTATTGATACCAGAAATGGTTCCAGGAGAACAGAATGATGAGAACAGAAATCTGGAACTGGTTCTCCAATCTTTTAAGATTTAAAAGTATCAGTGGTCATGTTTGCATTGGTAAAAGGTACACATATAATCCATGGAATGGAATGACAAAATAGTTACCTAAATTTCTGTCTCTAGTCACCTGAAGTCAAGTCTCTATAGAAAGGAAGCCTTAGGGTGGCCAAGTAGTTGGTGCTATTAAACATTTTAGTGGAAATCTAGTCTAAGGACTATAGGGTTGGTTGGTTGCTTCTAAGATAGCTAGAGAGCTTCAAGAAAAAAAGAAAATGATGAGTTTAGGGCTCTACATTTCCAGCTAAAGACCTGTATAGGTTGTCAGAAAACATATATAACTGCTCTGAAAGACACCATATCTCCTATAACCCAGGACTGAGACTTCTGAGAGCCAAGCCTAAAGGCTAATACTGCAGGTAGGGTGCCTTCCTAAATGTACTAACCTAGAGGCCAATAAATAGTGCCATCTCCTCATAAGAGAATACTCCTTATCTGGGAAGCAAGAGGTGGAAGTGGGAGTGACTACTCTCACTATTAGATTTAATAACCCACATAAGGAATTTTTGCTGCTTATGTTAATGCTGCAACTTTAGGCTTAATGGTTCTGTAAGACATCCTGCCCCAGGACAATGTAGTTTCACCAGTAAACACAGTCAGTGTTCCATTAAATGGGAAGCTGAGACTTCCCCTTAGTCAATTTGGGTTCCTCATGGCAATGAGCCAACAGTCAGCTCTGAGAGGCTGATCTTTATGGGTTGCATTGGATGGACTTCCTTGCCATTTGGCTTCCAGGTGAGTTTGGCTAATGGGAGGTACCGACAGAGAGTCAAAGGATAGACGGAGAGAGAGATTGAGGTATTTGTTCCCCTATCTCCCCCTCTCTGCTTGGTCATGGGTTAGTGGTGACTGTATTCCTCTACCAAAGCCTGAAAAGCTCCTGTCAGGTGGACCTCTCCTATAGGAGAGGTCTTTCCTCCAACCCTTCAGGCCTAGAATTAGTAATGGCTTCCTGCTGTTGTTAGAGTGGTTAACCCTGCCCACCCCTGTGTGACTAGTCCCTTCATCACACTGTCTTTAGTCACTCCTTTTGAATATGTGGGCTATGCTGCCCAATTCCCTGACTAATACACATACAAGAAAGTTGAGGATTTCCAAGAAAAATGGTTTGCTAGGAGGCAGGACTAACTTGAAGCTCCCACTCAGACAGCTGGAAGAGTGTGTGAAGGCTCACATCGTGAACTTCTGCTCCAAGAACTACCACAGGAACATACCAGAGAAACCAAAAGAATTCACAGACCCTTTGAAAAAAAGTGGTTTGCTGCTGCCAGCTCCATAAGACAGACAAAAAAACTGAGTGCCCAAAGTGTGAGGGGGGAAGGTCTGCCTTCAAACACACATCCTCACTGGGGAACCTGGAAATTCCATATCATGGGAGAAAGGTTTACCTTACCTAGAGCTGAAATGAATTTAGAGATTCAAGCAAAATATAAAGGTAGAAGAAGTAGCAGGAAGAGCCCTGTGGGCACTCCCAGTTCCCAGGAAAGCCATTTCCGACTTTGTCTCACAAAGGTCCTTGGGGAGGCCTGCTAGTGGAATTGGGGAAGGACCACAGGAAGAAGGAAACTTCCAGCTGAACTTTGTAATAATTTCTACCAAATGCAGTCTTCCCTGGGCAGAATTCTGGGGTGAGGGGAGATTCTGCCCAGGAAAGAATGGGAAGTGCAGACACAAGTACAGAAGCTGCAGCAGGCAGGGAAGGGTGGGGACTGAAAGCCCTGCTTGCTTTCTCAGTGGTGAGGTTTATAACCTGGGACAAGATTTCAGCCCTGCTCACTGGCTGCCTGGATATAAACTTGATGCTGGTGATGGAGTGAGACTAGCCTTGCTGGCTGCATGGGAACTGGGTGAAGCCTGTCACTGCCAGTTTCCCTCCACTTCCCTGATGACCTGGATGATGCAGCAGAGGCAGCCATATTCCCCCTGGGAACACAACACCATTGGCCTGAAAACCACACCTTCATCCCCCACAGCGGCCACAGCAAGCTCCACCCAAGGAGAGTCTGAGCTCAGACACACTTAACCCTGCCCTGACGTCATGGTCCTTCTCTACCCACCCTTATAGCCAAAGACAAAAGACAGAATCTCTTAGGAGCTCTGTGACCCCACCTTAGAAACCCGAATACTTGTCCAGGTGACCTTAAGGCAAGCTTGTATCCCCTTATGCTACCACAGCTGATGTTCTCTTGAAAGCAAGACCTCCTGGCTAAGGGCCAACTAACTCAAGTCACTACAGAAACTCATAACAGAATAACACTTCTCCAAGAAAAGAGAAAACAGCTAATTCCACTGCCTGTAACATCCTGGCTAACCAGAGGTCCTGAATCTGTCCACATGACAACTCCACTGCTAACACAACCAGCATTAAAAAAAAAAAAACAGTGCACCAAACAAAACTACAACCAAGGACCCTCAGAGAATTCATTTCACTGTCCTGGTACCTCCACTGGAGCAGGTGCTAGTATCCACAGCTGAGAGACCTTAAGACAAATCATGTCACACGACTCTTTACAGACACTCCCCAGTACCAGCCTGGAGCCCAGTAGCTTCACTGGGAGGCTAGATCCAGAAGAGCAATAACAATCACTGCAGTCTGGCTCTTAGGAAGCCCCATCCTTAGGGGAAGGGGAAGAGCACCACATCAAGGGATCATCCCATGGGACAAAAGAATCTGAATGGCAGCTGTTGAACCCCAGATCTTTCCCCTGACAGTGTCTACTCAAATGAGAAGGAACCCGTTCTGGTAATGACAAAGCAAGGTTCTTTAACACTCCCAAAAGATGATACTAGCTCATCAGCAATGGGTCCAAACCAAGAAGAAATCTCTGAATTGCCAGAAAAATAATTCAGAAGGTCAACCTATGGAAATCAAAAAATTGAAAATAAAGAATTCAGAATGCGGATTATTAAGCTACTCATGGAGGCACCAAGAAAGGTGAAAAGCAATTTAAAGAAATTTTAAAAATAATACAAGAGATGGACAAAAAATATCCAGAGAAACAGATAGCATCAATAAAAAATAATCAAAACTTTTGGAAATAAAAAACAAACTTAGAGAAATACAAAATACAGTGGAAAGTTGCAACAAAAAATCAAACAAGTGGAAGAAGGAACTTCAGACCTCTAAGACAAGGCTTTTGAATTAACCCAATCCAACAAAGACAAAAAAAGTAATTAAAAAACAAACAAAGCCTCCAAGAAGTTTGGGATTATGTTAAATGACCAAACCTAAGAATAATTGCTGTTCCCAAGGAAGAAGATAAATCTAAAGGTTTGGAAAATCTATTTGAGGTAATAATTGAGGAAAACTTCCCTGGCCTTGCTAGAGATCTAGACATCCAAATACAGGAAACACAAAGAACACCTGGGAAATTCATAGCAAAGAGATTACCACCAAGACACATAGTAATTGGGTTATCTAAAGTCAAGATGAAGAAAATAATCTAAATTTAGAGTTGTGAGACAAGAGCATTGGGTAACCTATAAAGGAAAACCTATCATATAAACAGCAGATTTCCCAGCAGATACCCTACAAGCTAGAAGAGAGTTGGGTCCTATTTTTAGCCTCACTAAACAAAACAGTATCCAGTGAAACTAAGCTTCATAAATGAAGCAAAGATAAAGCCTTTTTCAGACAAATAAATGCTGAGAGAATTCACCACTGCCAAGTCAGCACTACAAGAACTGCTCAAAGGAGTTCTAAATCTCAAAATAAAACCTCAAAATACACCAAAATGGAAGCTTCTTAAAGCATAAATCCCTCAAGGCCTATAAAACAATAACACAATGAAAAACAAACACAAGGTATTTAGGTAACAACTAGCAAGATGAAGAGAATAGTACCTCATATCTCAATATGAACATTGAATGTGTATGGCCTAAATGTTCCACTTAAAAGGCACAGAATGGCAGAATGGATAAGAATTCACCAACCAAGTATCTGCTGTCTTCAAGAGACTCACCTAACACATAAGGACTCACACAAACTTAGGGTAAAGGGGTGGAAACAGATATTCCATGCAAATGGACACCAAAAAGGAGCAGGAGTAGCTATGCTTATATCAGACAAAACAGACTTTAAAGCAACAACAGTTTAAAAAAAAGACAAAGATGAACATTATATAATGATAAAAGGACTAGTCCAACAGAAAAATATCACAATCTTAAATATATATGCACCTAACAGTGGAGCTCCCAAATATTTAAAACAATTACTGCTAGACCTAAGAAACGAGATAGATGGCAACACAATAACAGTGGGGGACTTCAATACTCCACTGAAAGCACTAGACAGGTCATCAAGACACAAAGTCAACAAAGAAACAATGGACTTAAACTATACCCTAGAACAAATGGACTTAACAGATATTTACAGAACATTCTACCCAACAACTGGAGAATACACATTCTATTCATCAACACATGGAACATTCTCCAAGATAGACCATACAATAGGCCACAAAGTATTCTCCAAGATAGACCATACAATAGGCCACAAATTTTAAAAAATTGAAATCATATCAAGCACTCTCAGACCACAGTGGAATAAAATTAGAAATCAACTACAAAAGGAACCCTCAACACCATGCAAATACATGGAAATTAAATAATCTACTCCTGAATGATCATTGGGCCAACAATGAAATCCAGAGGAAAATTTAAAAATGTTTGGAACTGAATAATAGTGACACAACCTATCAAAACCTCTGGGATACAGCAAAATTGGTGCTAAGAAGAAAGTTCATGGCACTAAATGCCTACATCAAAAAGTCTGAAAGAACACAAATAGACAATTTAAGGTCGCACTTCAAGGGACTAGAGAATCAAGAACAAACCAAATCCAAACCCGGCAAAAGAAATAACAAAGATCAGAGCAGAACTAAATGAAATTAAAACAAAACAAAAAAATAGGATAAATGAAACAAAAAGCTGGTTATTGAAAAAGATAAACAAACTTAATAGACTATTAGCAAGATTAACCAAGAAAAGAAGAGAGAAGATCCAAATAAACTCAATTAGAAACAAAACAGGAGATATCACAACCAATACAACAGAAATAGAAAAGATCGTTCAAGGCTACTATGAACACCTTTACACAAACTAGCAAACCTAGAGGAGATGGATAAATTCCTGGAAACACAAAACCCTACTAGATTAAACTAGGAAGATATAGAAACTCTGAACAGATGAATAACAAGCAGCAAGACTGAAATGGTAATTTAAAAGTTGCAACCCCCAAAAAAGTCCAGGACCAGATGGATTCACAGCTAAGGTCTAACAGACATTCAAAAAAGAGTTGGTATCAATCCTATTGAAACTATTCCAAAAGATATAGAAAAATCCTCCCTAAGTCATTCTATGAAGACAGTATCACCCTAATACCCAAGCCAGAAAAGGACACAACAAAAAAAGAAACCTATAGACCAATGAACATAGGTGCAAAAACCCTCAACAAAATACTAACTAACTGAATCCAAGAACATATCCAAAAAAAAAAAAAAAAAAAAAAATCCACCATAATCAAGTAGGTTTTATATCAGGGATGTAGGGATGGCTTAACATATGCAAGTCAATAAAAAGAATCAAAACAAAAATCACATCATCAGAATAGAAGCATTTAACAAAATGCAGCATCTCTTTATGATTAAAACCCTCAGCAAAATCAGCATAGAAGGGACATATCTTAAGGGAGTAAAAGCCATCTATGACAAATCCACAACCAACATTACACTGAATAAGGAAAAGTTGAAAGCATTCCCCCTGAGAACTGGAACAAGACAATGATGCCCACTCTCACCACTTCTATTCAACATAGTTCTAGAAGTTCTATCCAGAGCAATCAGACAAGAGAAAGAAATAAAGGGCATCCAGATCAGTAACGAGGAAGTCAAACTGTCAATGTTTGCTGATAATAGGATTGCATACCTAGAAAATCCTAAAGTCTCATCTAAAAAGCTCCTAGATCTGACAAATGAATTCAATAAAGTTTCAGGATACAAAATCAATATACACAAATCAGTAGCTCTGCTATACACCAACAACAACCAAGCTGAGCATCAAATAAAGAACTCAACTCCTTTTACAATAGAAAGGCCTCTACAAGGAAAACTACAAAACATTGCTGAAAGAAATTATAGATGACAAGCAAATGGAAACACATTTCATGCTCATGGATGGGTAGAATTAATATTGTGAAAGTGACCATACTGGGAAAAGCAATCTACAAATTAAATGTAATTCCCATCAAAATAGTACCACCATTCTTCACAGAACTAGAAAAAATAATTCTAAAATTCATATGGAACCAGAAAAGAACCCACATAGCCAAAGCAAGACTAAGCAAAAAGAAATGTGGAGATATCACATTACTCAACTTCAAACTATACCATAAGACTGTGGTCACCAAAACAGCATGGTACTGGTATAAAAATAGGCACATAGACCAATGGAAAAAAACAGAGAACCCAGAAATAAACCCAAATAATTATAGCCAACTGATCTTTGACAAAGGCAACAAAAACATAAAGTGGGGAAAAGACACCCTATTTAACCAAAGGTGCTGGGATAATTGGTAAATCACATGTAGAAGAATGAAACTGGCTCATCTCTCACATTATACAAAAATCAACTCAAAGTGGATCAAAGACTTAAATCTAAGACCTGAAATCATAAAAATTCTAGAAGATAGCATCAGAAAAACCCTTCTAGACATTGGTTTAGGCAAAGACTTCATGACCAAGAACACAAAAGCAAATTCAACAAAAACAAAGATAAATAGATGGGACTTAAAATTAAAAGCTTCTGCACAGCAAAAACAAAAATAAAAACAAAATCAGCAGCATAAACAGACAACCCACAGAGTGGGAAAAAATCTTCACAAACTATGAATCCAACAAAGGACCAATATTTAGTATTTACAAGGAGCTCAAACAAACAAATCAGCAAGAAAAAAACAAATGATACCATCAAAAAGTGGGCTTAAGGACATGAATAGACAATTTTCAAAAGACATACAAACGGCAAACAAGCATATGAAAAAATGCTCATCATTATTAATTATCAGGGAAATGCAAATCAAAGCCACAATGCAATACCAACTTACCCCTGCAAGAATGGCCATAATTTAAAAATAAAAAAATAATAGATGCTGTGAAAAGGGAACACTTTTACACCTCTAGTGGGAATGTAAACTAGTATAACCATTATGGAAAACAGTGTGGAGGTTCCTTAAAAAACTAAAAGTAGATTTACCATTTGATCCAGCAATCCCACTATAGAGTATCTACCCAGAGGAAAAGAAGTCATTATATGAAAAAGATATGTGCACATGCATGTTTACAGCAACACAATTCACAATTGCAAAATAAGGAACCAGCCCAAATGCCCATCAATCAATGAGTGGATAAAGAAAATGTGGTATATACCACACATCTATAACCATCTGATCTTTGACAAACCTGACAAAAACAAGCAATGGGGAAAGGATTCCCTAGTCAATAAATGGTGCTGTGAAAACTGGCTAGCCATATGCAGAAAATAAAAACTGGACCCCTTCCTTACACCTTATACAAAAATTAACTCAAGATGGATTAAAGAATTAAACATAAAACCTAAAACCACAAAAGCCCTAGAAGAAAACCTAGGCTAATACCATTCAGGACATGGACATGGGCAAAGACTTCATGACTAAAACACCAAAAGCAATGGCAACAAAAGCCAAAATTGACAAGTGGGATCTAATTAAACTAAAGACCTTCTGCTCAGCAAAAGAAACTGTCATCAGAGTGAACAGGCAACCTACAGAATGGGAGAAAATGTTTGCAATCTATCCATCTGACAAAGGACTAATATCCAGCGTCTACAAGAAACTGAAACAAATTTACAAGGAAAAAAACAAACAACCCCATTAAAGAGTGGGCAAATTACATGAACAGACACTTCTCAAAAGATGACATTTATACAGCCAACAAACATGAAAAAAAGTTCATCATCACTGATCATTAGAGAAATGCAAATCAAAACCACAATGAGATACCCTTTCACACCAGTTAGAATGGTGATCATTAAAAAGTCAGGAAACATGCTGGCGAGGATGTGGAGAAATAGGAACTCTTTTACACTGAGGGAGTGTAAATTAGTTCAACCATTGTGGAAGACAGTGTGGCAATTCCTCAAAGATCTAGAACCAGAAATACCATTTGACCCAGCAATCCCATTACTGGGTATGTACCCAAAGGATTATAAATCATTCTACTATAAAGAAACATGCACACATATGTTTATTGCAGCACTATTTACAAAAGCAAAGACTTGGAACCAACCCAAGTGCCCATCAATGATAGACTGGATAAAGAAAATATGGCATATATACACCATGGAATACAAACCAGCCATAAAAAGGAATGAGTTCATTTCCTTTGCAGTGACATGGATGAAGCTAGAAACCATAATCCTCAACAAACTAACATAGGAAAAGAAAACCGAACACCACATGTTCTCACTCATAAGTGGGAGCTGAACAATAAGAACACATGGACACAGGGAGGGGAACATCACACACTGGGGCCTGTTGGGGGTGGGAGGAAATGGGAGGGATAGCATTAGGACAAATACCTAATGCATGCAGGGCTTAAAACCTAGATGATGGGTTGATAGATGCAACAAAGCACCAAGGCACATGTATTACCTGCACATTCAGCATATGTATCCCAGAACTTAAAGAAAAAAAAAGAAAATGTGATATATATATATATATATATACACACATATATATATACACTGTGTGTGTGTATATATATATATATATATATATATACACACTGTGTATATATATATGTGTGTATATATATATACACTGTGTATATATATGTGTGTGTATATATATGCTGTATATATACAAACACACACTATATACACACTATATATATACTATATACACTATACACACACACACACACACACACACACATGCACACACCATGGAATACTACTCAGCTACAAAAAGGAATGAAATAACGGGAATTACAGCAACCTGGACAGAGTTGGAGACCATTATTCTAAGTGAAATAACTCAAGAATGGAAAACCAAACATTGTATGTTCTCACTTATACGTGGAAGCTAAGCTATGAGGATGCAAAGGCATAAAAATGATATAATGGACTTTAGGGACTCGGTGGGGAGAAGGTGGAAAGGGAGTGACAGATAAAAGATTGCACATTGGGTACAGTATACATGTCTCAGGTAATGGGTGTACCAAAATCTCAGAAATCACCAACTAAAGAGCTTATCCATGTAACCAAACACCATCTGTTCCCCTAAAACACTATTGAAATAAAATAGAACAAAATAAAATTTAAAAAATAAAATAAATAAAAATATATAAAGATGAGAACATGAATAATTTCCCTGGTCAAGGATTAAAAAAAAAAAGTTGAGATCTGAATCTCATTCTAGTCCCCTTATTTAATTTTCTCATTAGCGTTTATAATTGTTAAGTTGATTGCTTTGTTCTTTTTAGGCACAGAGTCATTTCATCTGTGAATAATAGATTTTGATCAATAAAATACTTTAAAATAGTGAAAAAAGCAAAGATTTCTCACAATACCAAAAAAAAATGTACTATATATGACACACAAGTATAAAAATTAGACTTTATCAAAGTTTAAAAACTGTTGCTTTTCCAAGTACTCTTAGGAAGATAAAAAGGCAAGCCACTGAGGCTTCCAAGATGGCCCAATAGGAACAGCTCCAGTCTGCAGCTCTCAGTGAGATTGATGCAATAGATGGGTGATTTCTGCATTTCCAACTGAGGTACCTGGTTCATCTCATTGGGACTGGTTGGACAGTGGGTGCAACCCATGGAGGGTGAGCTGAAGCAGGGCGGGGCATTGCCTCACCCAGAAAGTGCAAGAGGTTGGGGGATTTCCCTTTCCTAGTCAACGAAAGCCTTGACAGACTGTATCTGGAGAAACGGTATACTCCTGAACAAATACTATGCTATTCCCACAGTCTTAGCAACCAGCAGACCAGGAGATACCCCCCTGGACCTGGCTCAGTGGGTCCCACGCCCACAGAGCCTTGCTCACTGCTAGCTCAGCAGTCTGAGATTGATCTGGGATGCTGCAGCTGGATGGGGGAGGGGCATCTGCCATTGTGAGGCTTGAGTAGCTCACATTGTAAACAAAGAGACCTGGAAGCACGAACTGGGCGGAGGCCACTGCAGTTCAGCAAGGCCTACAGCCTCTATAGATTCCACCTCTGGGGGCAGGGCATAGTAGAACAAAAGGCAACAGACAGCTTCTGCAGACTTTTAAACGTCCCTGTCTGACAGCTCTGAAGAGAGCAGTGGTTCTCTCAGCATGGTGTTTGAGCTCTGAGAATGGACAGACTGCCTCCTCAAGCAGGTCCCTGACCCCCGTGTAGCCTGACTGGGAAACAATTCCCAGCAGAGGCAACAGACACCTCAAACAGGCAGGTGCCACTCTGGGACAAAGCTTCCAGAGAAAGGATCCGGCAGCGATATTTGCTATTCTGCAACCTCTGCTGGTGATACCCAGGCATACAGGGTCTGGAGTGGACCTCCAGCAAACTCCAACAGACCTGCAGCTGAGGCATCTGACTGTTAGAAGGAAAACTGACATACAGAAAGGAATAGCACCAACATCAACAAAAAGGACATCCACACCAAAACCCCATCTGTAGGTCACCAACATTAAAGACCAAAAGTAGATAACACCACAAAGATGGGGAGAAACCAGAGCAGAAAAGCTGAAAATTCCAAAAAACAGAGCACCTCTTCTCCTCTAAAGGATTGCAGCTCCTCACAAACAAGGGAACAAAACTGGACGAAGAATGAGTTTGACAAGCTGACAGAAGCAGGCTTCAGAAAATCAGTAATAACAAACTCCTCTGAGCTAAAGGAGCATGTTCTAACCCATTGCAAGGAAGCTAAAACCCTTGAAAAAAGGTTAGACAGATGACTAACCAGAATAAACAGTTTAGAGAAGTCCTTAACTGACCTGATGGAACTGAAAACCATGGCACAAGTACTTCATTACACATACACAAGCTTCAATAGCCGACTCGATCAAGTGGAAGAAAGGATATCAGTGACTGAAGATCAAATTAATGAAATAAAGTGAAAAGACAAGATGAGAAAAAAAAAAAAAGAGTGAAAAGAAATGAACAAAGCCTCCAAGAAATATGAGACTATGAGAAAAGACCAAATCTACGTCTGACTGGTGTACCAGAAAGTGACGGAGAGAATGGAACCCAGTTAGAAAACACTCTTCAGGATATTATCCAGGAGAACTTCCTCAACCTAGCAAGGCAGGCCAACAGTCAAATTCAGGAAATACAGAGAACACCATAAAGATACTCCTCAAGAAGAGCAACTCTAAGACACATAGTTGTCAGATTCACCAAGTTTGAAATGAAGGAAAAAATGTTATGAGCAGCCAGAGAGAAAGGTCAGATTACCCACAAAGGGAAGTCCATCAGACTAACAGCAGATCTCTCGACAGAAACCCTACAAGCCAGAAGAGAGTGGGGGCCAATATTCAACATTCTTAAAGAGAAGAATTTTTCAACCCAGAATCTCATATGCAGCCAAACTAAGCTTCATAAGTGAAAGAGAAATAAAATCCTTTACCAAAAAGCAAATCCTGAGAGATTGTGTCACCACCAGGCCTGCCCTACAAAAGCTCCTGAAGGAAGCACTAAACATGGAAAGGAACAACCAGTACCAGCCACTGCAAAAACATGCCAAATGGTAAAGACCATCAATGCTAGGAAGAAACTGCATCAACTAATGGGCAAACTAACCAGCTAATATCATAATGACAGGATCAAATTCACACATAACAATATTAACCTTAAACTTATATAAATGGGGTAAATGCTCCAATTAAAAGACATAGACTGGCAAATTGGATAAAGAGTCAAGACCCATCAGTGTGCTGTATTCAGGAGACCCATCTCACGTGCAAAGCTGCACATAGGCTCAAAATAAAGGGATGAAGGAAGATCTACCAAGCAAATGGAAAGCAAAAAAAAAAAAAAAAAAAAAAAAAAAAAAGCAGGGTTTGCAATCCTAGTCTCTGATAAAACAGACTTTAAACCAACAAAGATCAAAAGAGACAAAGAAGGCCACTACATATTCAACAAGAAGGGCTAACTATCCTAAATATATATGAACCCAATACAGGAGCACCCAGATTCATAAAGCAAGTCCTTAGAGACCCACAAAGAGACTTAAGACTCCCACAAAATAATAATGGGGAACTTTAACACACCACTGTCAATATTAGATAGATTGAGTCAGAAGGTTAACAAAGATATCCAGGTCTTGAACTCAGCTCTGCACCAAGTAGACCTTATAGACCTCTACAGAACTCTCCACCCCAAATCAAGCGAATATACATTCTTCTCAGCACCACATCGCACTTATTCCAAAATTGACCACATAATTGGTAGTGAAACACTTCTCAGCAAATGTAAAAGAACAGAAATCACAACAAACCATCTCTCAGACCACAGTGCAACCAAATTAGAACTCAGGATTAATAAACTCACACAACCTGCACAACTACATGGAAACTGAACAACCTGCTCCTGAATGACTACTGTGTACATAATGAAATGAAGACAGAAATAAAGATGTTCTTTGAAACTGATGACAACAAAGACACAATGTACCAGAATCTCTGAGACACATTTAAAGCAGTGCAGAGAGGGAAATTTATAGCACTAAACAGCCACAAGAGAAAGCAGGAAAGATCTAAAATCGACACCTTAACATCACAATTAAAAGACCTAGAGAAGCAAGAGCAAACAAATTCAAAAGCTAGCAGAAGGCAAGGAATAACTAAGATCACGGCAGAACTGAAGGAGATAGAGACACAAAACACCCTTCAAAAAAATCATTGAATCCAGGAGCTGCTTTTTGAAAAGATCAACAAAATAGATTGCTAGCAAGACTAATAAGGAAGAAAAGAGAGAAGAATCAAATAGATGCAATAAAAAACAATAAAGGGGATGTCACCACCGACCCCACAGAAATACAAACTACCATCAGAGAATACTATAAACACCTCTATGAAAATAAACTAGAAAATCTAGAAGAAATGGATAAATTCCTGGACACATACACCCTCCCAAGACTAAACCAGGCAGAAGTTGAATCTGAATAGACCAATAACAGGTTCTGAAATTGAGGCAATAATTAATAGCCTACCAACCAAAAAAAGTTCAGGACTAGATGGATTCACAACCAAATTCTACCAGAGGTACAAAAAGGAACTGGTACCATTCCTTCTGAAAGTATTTCAATCAATAGAAAAAGAGGGAATCCTCCCTAACTCATTGTATGAAGCTAGCATCATCCTGATACCAAAGCCTGGTAGAGACACAACAAAAAAGAATTTTAGGCCAATATCCCTGATGAACATCGATGCGAAAACCCTCAATAAAATACTGGCAAACCGAATCCAACAGCACATCAAAAAGCTTATCCACCATGATCAAGTGGGCTTCATCCCTGGGATGCAAGGCTGGTTCAACATATGCAAATCAATAAACATAATCCATCACATAAACAGTACCAAAGACAAAAACCACATGATTATCTCAATAGATGCAGAAAAGGCCTTTGACAAAATTCAACACTGCCTCATGCTAAAAACTCTCAATAAACTACATATTGATGGAATGTATCTCAAAATAATATGAGCTATTTATGACAAACCCGCAGCCAATATCATACTGAAGGGGGAAAACTGGAAGCATTCCCTTTGAAAACTAGCACAAGACAGGGATGCCCTCTCTCATCACTCCTATTCAACATAGTGTTGGTAGTTCTGGCTAGAGCAATCAGGGAAGAGAAATAAATAAAAGGTATTCAATTAGGAAAAGAGGAAGTCAAATTGTCTGCTTGCAGATGATATGATTGCACAAATAAAGGGTATTCAATTAGGAAAAGAGGAAATCAAATTGTCTGCTTGCAGATGACATGATTGTATATTTAGAAAACCCCATTGTCATAAGAAAAAGAAAACTCCATTGTCTCAGCCCAAAATCTCCTTATGCTGATAAGCAACTTCAGTAAAGTCTCAGGATACAAAATCAATGTGCAAAAAGAATCACAAGCATTCCTATACACCAAGAACATACAAACAGAGAGCCAAGTCATCAGTGAATTCCCATTCACAATTACTACAAAGAGAAAAAAATAACCTAGGAAGCCAATTTACAAGGGATGTGAAGGACCTCTTCAAGGAGAACTACAAACCACTGCTCAACAAAATAAAAGAGGACACAAATGGAAGAACATTCCATGCTCATAGATAGGAAGAATCAATATCATGAAAATGGCTATACTGCCCAAAGTAATTTATAGATTCAGTGCTATCCCCTTCAAGCTACCACTGTCTTTCTTCACAGATTTGGAAAAAGCTACTTTAAAGTTCATATGGGACCAAAAAATAGCCCATATAGCCAAGACAATCCTTAGCAAAACAGAGCTGGAGGCATCATGCTACCTGACTTCATGCTATACTACAAGGCTACAGTAAACAAAAACAGCATGGTACTGGTACTGAAACAGATATATAGACGAATGGAACAGAACAGAACCCTCAGAAATAACACCAAATATCTATAACCATCTGATTTTTGACAAACCTGACAAAAACAACCAATGGGGAAAGGATTCCCTATGTAATAAATGGTGCTGGGAAAACTGGCTAGCCATACGTAGAGAGCTGAAACTGGATCCCTTCCTTATACTTTATACAAAAATTAACTCAAGATGGATCTAGGCAATACTGTTCAGAACATAGGCATGGGCAAAGACTTCATGACTAAAACACCAAAAGCAATGGCAACAAAAGCCAAAATTGACAAATGGTATCTAATTAAACTAAAGAGCTTCTGCACAGCAAAAGAGACTCTCAAACAGGCAACCTACAGAATGGGAGAAAATTTTTACAATCTACTCATCTGACAAAGGGCTAATATCCAGAATCTACAAAGAACTTGAAGTTACGAGAAAAAACCCCATCAAAAAGTGGGCAAAGGATATGAACAGACAGTTCTCAAAAGAAGACATTTATGCAGCTAACAGACGAATGAAAAAATGCTCATCATCACTGGTCATCAGAGAAATGCAAATCAAAACCACAATGAGATACCATCTCACACCAGTTAGAATGGCGATCATTAAAAAGTCAGGAAACAACAGATGCTGGAGAGGATATGAAGAAATAGTGACACTTTTACATTGTGGGAGTGTAAATTAGTTCAACCATTGTGGAAGACAGTGTGGCAATTCCTAAAGGAGCTAGAACTAGAAATACCATTTGACCCAGCAATCCCATTACTGGGTATATACCCAAAGAATGATAAATTATGCTATGATAAAGACACATGCACATGTATGTTTATTGCGGCTCTATTCACAATAGCAAAGACTTGGAACCAACCCAAATGTCCATCAATGATAGACTGGATTAAGAAAATGTGGCACATATACACCATGGAGTACTATGCAGTCATAAAAAAGGATGAGTTTATGTCCTTTGCAGGGACATGGATGAAGCTGGAAACCATCATTCTCAGCAAACTATCACAAGGACAGAAAACCAAACATCACGTGTTCTCACTCATAGGTGGTAGTTGAACAATGAGAACACATGGACACAGGGCGGGGAACATGACATACTGGGGCCAGTCGGGAGGTGGGGGCCTGGGGAAGGGATAGCATTAGGAGAAATACTTAATGTAAGTGACAAGTTGATGAGTGCAGCAACCCAACATGGCATATGTATATACCGATGTAACAAACCTGCATGTTGTGCACATGTACTCTAGAACTTAAAGCATAACAAAAAAATAAAATTAAAAAAAAAGGCAAGCCACTGACTGGGAGAAAATATTTGCAAATTATATACCTGGTTAAAGACTTTTATCATCCAGAATACATAAAGAACACTTAGAAGTCAACAATAATTCCAAAAATAATTTTAATGGGCAAAATATTTGAAAAGATAATCCACCAGAGGGGATAGATATAAAATAAGCAAATGGAAATGCAAATTAAAAATACAGTGAGATACCACTGTACACCCACTAGAATGACTAAAGTTTAAACGGCTGAAAATACCAAGGTTGGCAAGGATGTAGAACAATTGTAACTCTCGTATATTGTTAGTGGGAATGAAAAATAGTACAATGACTAAAAAGCCAACTGACATTTTCTTAAAAAGTTAAACATACACTCAACATATTACTCAACACTTCTACTTTTAGGCATTTACCCAAGAGAAATGAAACTTGTGTCCACATAAAACCTTATACACAAATGTTCATAGCATCTCTAGTCATAGTAGCCCATGATCAGAAACAACCCAAATGACCACATTAAGAGGTGAACAGATAAACAAACTACAGTATATTCAGATAATGAAATATGACTTAACACCAAAAACGAACAAACTACACATAAAACATGGATAAATTTCAAAAACATTATGCTTAGCTATGGAAGAGAGACACAAAAGAGTATTTACTATATGGTCGCATTTACATGAGACTCTAGTAATAACAAATCTAATCCAAATCTGACTACAAAAAGCACATTGGCCAGGGGTGGGTGGGACGGAGACAAGAAAGACTAGGATGGGGCACAGGGGAATTCTTTGGGGTGTTAGAAATATTCTGTATATTGATTGAGGTACCCATTACACAGATGTATACATTTGTATAAACTTGTTGAAATGCACACTTAACATTTATAAATTTTGTTGTTTGTAAACTACACCACAACAAATTTGATTGGGAAAAAATAAAGCAGAACAAATTGCTATGATCCTAGCATGCTCAGACACTCCTCACAAATCATTTGCGGATTGCAATTACAGTTGTTCAGCAGCAGCCTCTGGAACATTGTTGTAGCCAGTAAACATGCTCCCAGACACCGGAACATCAGTCACGCTGAAGAGATCATATTTCAACTCTTGTTTGTAGGATTTGATATATTCCCTGAACTTACATAGCCCAGTACCACCCACAACAAAATACTTCATTCTACAGATAAAGAACTGGAGACTGATCTATTATCTTACTCTCTCATACAGCTTAACATCAATATAATCTTTCTTCTGTTATCAAAGTTCAAAACCCTAGGAAAGGTATGCAGGGTAAACGTTACAAATGAGAAAATGTATTCAGATGTACATACAGGTGGCTCATTTTCTCCAAGACAAATCATTCCAAAGAGACAATGTTCAAATTCCAGTAAAAATAGCTACAACTCAAGCTCTGTCTCTCACTGAACTTGACCAATACATATAAGAAAAAATTTGGCAGTTCTCAAGACAAATCAGCTGCAAAAACTTCTACTTTCTTCTTGCTACATTTAGTGAACAAGCATAATCTTGAGCCAACAATTTGTCTTTAATTAAACAGGCTTTATTTTTTAGTTATTACCATTGTATCCTTATAGGGGTAAGGTGATGAAACAAAATCTCGCTAAATATACCATAAAGTTTGTCACTAGTCCAAGAGTGAGACACACCAACCTAGACAACAATACCTGAGGTTTTTCTTTTTAACTTACATGGCATCCAGCTAAGGGACAAGAAAATGTTGGTATTAAATCGGCACAGCGTAAAGGAGGATGACATTTGAGAGAAATGAGTTGGCAGAGAAGCAGATTAAATGCATAGTGTAGACCTACTTCCCTAGCATCCAAACACCTGAAAATTCAAAAACAGGATTTTTTTTTTTGCTGTATAATTCAAGGATAACTGATATTCACACTAAAAAGGCAAAGGCATTTCAAGAGTGTAAAGTGGTATCTGAATCAAAGGAAAGTTTATATTTAGTATAATTTCACATCAATTATACTCTAATTCTTTGGAAAAAAAATGTTTTTATAACTTTTAATAAACCAGGACATTTAACTTAATAATCTAGGAGTTTCTCAACAGGTGCTGGAGAGGATGTGGAGAAATAGGAACACTTTTACACTGTTGGTGGGATTGTAAACTAGTTCAACCATTATGGAAAACAGTATGGCGATTCCTCAAGGATCTAGAACTAGATGTACCATATGACCCAGCCATCCCACTACTGGGTATATACCCAAAGGATTATAAATCGTGCTGCTATAAAGACACATGCACACGTATGTTTATTGCGGCACTATTCACAATAGCAAAGACTTGGAATCAACCCAAATGTCCATCTGTGACAGACTGGATTAAGAAAATGTGGCACATATACACCATGGAATATTATGCAGCCATAAAAAAGGATGAGTTTGCGTCCTTTGTAGGGACATGGATGCAGCTGGAAACCATCATTCTTAGCAAACTATCACAAGAACAGAAAACCAAACACCGCATGTTCTCACTCATAGGTGGGAACTGAACAATGAGATCACTTGGACTCGGGAAGGGGAACATCACACATCGGGGCCTATCATGGGGAGGGGGGAGTGGGGAGGGATTGCATTGGGAATTATACCTGATATAAATGACGAATTGATGGGTGCTGACGAGTTGATGGGTGCAGCACACCAACATGGCACAAGTACACATATGTAACAAACCTGAACGTTATGCACATGTACCCTAGAACTTAAAGTATAATAATAAAAAAAAAAGAACACTTGTCCTAGAAATGAATGACTAATAAATGTGTTTATTCTCAGCCCCTCAAAAAAAAAAATAATCTAGGAGTTTCTTATAAGCAGGAACTATATAAGTTTCATTCTATCGCAGTATCTAGCATAGTGAAAAGCACAAAATGTACCTTCAATAAATGTTAGTTGAAATAAAATGAAAACATGTATTATAGTTTGGGTTTTTTAAAAAGAAAATGTCCCCATATACGTGTTTATGCATACATGTGAACATGCAAAAAATATGGCAAGATGCACACTGAACTGTCATCAAGGAGCACCTCATGGATTTGAGGAAATGAGGAGAGTTTAAGTTTTTCTTTAATACACAGCACAATGATGAAGATCTTAGGTTCTGGAGTTAGACTTGGTTCAAATGCCAACTCTACCCCCTCTCATATGTGTCACCAGGCAAGTTACTTAACTTCTATATGCCTCATTCTCTCATTTGTAAATAAAGATCAAATAGTTCTGCCTCATAGTGTTAGAATGAAGATTGATACAATATGTATAATGCACTCAAGGGTGATTGACACTTGGCAAGCACTAATTAATGTTAGCTATTATGAATATTTTGATTTGTTACGGTGATTTGAAATAAAGGAAAAATGTTACATGACAAAAAAATGTTAAAAGAACCACTTCACAAGAAAAAAAAAAAGAAGAGAAGGAAAAAAGAGGAGAAAGGAGAATAGGGAAGAGAAGGAGGAAAGTAGCTATTCATTTCATGTTAAAGAAATCTCTCCTTGAGCCTTCTGAATTGGCTCCAGTTTGAATTGGTTGCTCCATGCTTGGTGCACAACTGTTATCTTGGGTTTTTCTTTCATCCTGGGAACTTCTTTTGTCTGTCTCTTATGTTGGATTACCTTTTTCTGGGTTTCAGTTTTCTACCTTTCTTCATTTACTCTGTTAAAGAAGGTAGGCCATATACGCCATTACCTTCTTTAAAAAGGGTAGATGAGATATTGCATGCCTTAAAGGGTCTTTGTTATATTCTCACATTAATTTATGCTAGTTTGGTTAGGTATAACATTCTGGGTTGCAATTCCTATTCCTTTGAATTTTTAAGACATTGTTTCATTGTCTTTGGGCTTCCAACCATCCTGTAGAGAAGTTTGGTGCCATCCTGGATCTTACTTTTGTGTTTGAAACTTGAGTTTTCTCTTTGAAAGATTTTGAAATCTTTTCTGTGTCCCATGTGCTCTGAAAGTTTACAGTAACTGGACTTAGTGCTTTAATCCATCGTGGCACTCAGCAGATCCTTTTAGTCTGGCAACTCATGTCCCTCAGTTCTGGAAAATTTTCAAAAATATTTCTTTGATAACTTCTTCCTCTTTATTTTTGGTACTCTCTCTCTCTCTCTTTTCTGGAATTGCTGTTGTTTCCTATTATCCTTCTTCTGCTTCTTTTTCTTTTCACAAATTTATTTTCTAAAATTTCTATTGAGCTTTTAAAAATTTCTCCTATGTTATCTTTAATTTCTAACAGCAACTCTTTTACATTTCTGAATGTTCTTTTTTTAACATAGCATCTGTATTCTTGTTTCATAGGTATAAAATATTCTCCTAGATCTTTGAGAATGTTAATAGAAGGTTGAGATTTTTTTCCCCCAGTTTTCTTCTTCCTGCATGGCCTCTGTTTTTCCAAGCTATTGTCTCTGATATCAGCATCTCCAGGTCTTTTAGCCAGAGTCCCCAGACATTTCCTGCCTCAGAGAATCTTGAGCTCTGGGGGATAGTGGGGAAAGAGAACCAAAGGTCTCAGCACGCAGTATACAAACTCATAATTGATCACGCCATATTTGGTGATCAGCATCCAACTGAAACAGCTACTGATATTCCCAGGCCAGAAATCCACTGTTCTGGAGAATAAACCTCTAGTCTTTTTCTGGAATGGGAAGGACTGTGGAAGGATAACTAGGTTCTAACTTCTTTTAAAAAGATTTTCCAATTCTCCTTCTCATTAGCTCTTTCTTTACTCCCACTTCTTAATGTACCCCCACATAAAAGTGTCTTCAATTTCTAGGCCATTGAGTTATTCAGAGATGTAAAAATTGGGATGGTCCTAAGATTTTTTGTTCTTAGTTTATGGTTTAGCTTTTTCAAGTTTGCTAAATCAATTACTGCTCATCCATCTACTTTCCAACTTGAGGTTTTCTCCTTTCCCTTTCTTACACAGATTTTTGCCTTTAAAAATATACCTTTACTGCCATCTTAGTGACTTTTTAGAAAGGAGCAGAGATAAAGGCATGTACACAATCCACTTTTCAACTAGAAGTAACCTACATTATTTTTAAAAGGAAAAAAATAAGCAAGATTCAACGATGGATTGTATATAAGACGTAAAAAAGAGAAATAAATTAGATATTATTCCAAGATTTCTAGTCTGGGTTATTAGGAAAATGTGGTGTCACTTATAGAGATAGGGAAAACTGGAAAAGGAACAGATGGGATGGGATGGTAGCAGATGGTTCTGTTGCATTTAGACATACTGAAACTGAAGTGATTGGAAATATCCCAATGGAGGCATTATGGAGACAATTGGAAATGCAGTGATGGAACGCAGGGAATGGTGAAGGCTGGATATGTAGATTTGGAAATAGACTACATTGAATCTATTACAGTAAGTAAGATTAGGTAAATATTAAAGAAGTGAGTGCTTAAAAAACAGCAGGGCAAAGACTCAGCCTTGAAGAATATCAAGGAATAAGAAAAAGAAATAGAAAGAAAGTGTTTTTACCAGGGAAAAATCCAGATATATGGTTAGAGATGAAAGATAATCAGTACTGTGTGACAATATGGAACCCTAATAGTGTGTGAGCTTGGGCAGCCAGCAGATCAAGAAGTGGCTAAGCCCAGACAGAACCTCACGATAAAGCAGGAAGTTCAAAATGGGCCATTTGAGGTTGCTGATCTCACATCTGGAGCTGGGGAATATGGACTCTAATGGGATCTGTGACACCAATATACCAGAGTAAGGGAAAAGGACAGGTGGGATCAGAAGCCTGCAAGTCAAGGTCAGAGCAGAGACCAAGAGCTGATGGAGTCTATCCAGGTCAGTGTGATGGGGAAAGAGAGGAGTAATTGGTGGAGATTCCAACAGGTAGATATTGGATATCTCAGAGGTACAGGTATAAGATTCAGAAACATTGGCACAGAGAAAGTCAGGATAAACCAGAGGCAGAAAAGGAAACAAACAAAAGCAGAAGCTCAGACAAATGAATTACTATGGGCAGAGGCCAGGCACCAGCAAAATTTGCTTTTGATAAGTCATAAACTGAAGTAGGATCTCATAATAGCTTCCCTATCCAGGAAGGTGCCTTCATCTTAGATTTGAGCTAGACTGAGCTAAAAGGTGAAAGCCCATCTTGATATTAATCATAGGAAAATACTTACACCTTGCACAAGAAGTGTATGCAAGGATGTTCATGGCAGCATTGTTTGCAATCAAAGAATTGAAAACAATGTTAATGTCCATCCATACGGGAATAATTATGTGTATCCATACTGAAATAATCCATAGCCATGCAAAAGGATGAGGTAGTTTTCAGTGACTAATATGGGAAGATCTCCAATACATAATGTTGAATCGAGTGAGAGAAATGGCTCGATATCTATATTATAGTATAAACTATATGAAACAGTTTATGTTTTTGAGAGGGATGAACAGGGAGAGAGAAAGAGACCTGCCTAATGCAGAAGTGTTCTGGAGGAGAGGGACCTGGAAGACCATTACACATCATTACGTTTTGACACGTTGCATATGGCAAAGATATTGAGTCAAGAAAACTAAGAAAAGGCAGATGGATTTGGTTAGATGAAAGTCATCTGATCTTCAGGAAAGGACTCCCAGCTGAGGAGCAGAGGTGAGGAAAAACATTGCAGAGGCAGGAAGATGATGGGAGATTGGTGGCAGTGGTCTCTACGCCTATAACGTGGACTTTAAAGATAGAGGAATATCAAAGCTGGCACAGCCTAAAAGATACAATGAACAATTTTTAGAGTAAGGGAGATCTGGGTATATTTGAAGCTGAAAGGGAAAAAGCCCTTGGAGAGAGATAAGTAATAGATGTCATGGAGAGGGCAGACAGAGACAGTTTGTAGAATGTTTGGATTTGTAAGGAATCTCAGAGCCCACCTTGTCCCATTTTACACTTGAGTAAACTGAGGCCAGGGAAGTGTTGTGTGTAAAATCATGGTTTTGAATCCAGACTCCATCTGTTAGTAGCTTAGAAACTGCTTTGAACCACTATTTCCTCATCTTTGAAATAGGAGTGAAAGCTGACTACTTCATAGAGTTGTTAGGCTTTATTTCCGTTATTGTTGTTGTTGTTAATGAACTCAAAACTCTACCATGCCAATCACTCTTCAAAGTTCTTCACAAATATTAACTCACTTAATTTTCAAAATAACTCTATGGGGTAAGAACTATTGTTATTCCCTTTTTTGGAATCCAGAAACTGAGGTATAGAGGGATAGTTACACAGATAGAAAGTTACAGAACCAGGATTCAAAGCAGAAAACTGGCCTCTGAGTCCAAGTTCTTCATCACTCAGTCCACTACCTCTAATTTAGTTTATGTAAAGTACATACATGTGGCAAATGGTGAGAAAAAAAAGGAACTCTTATTACTAGTTACAGAAAGAGGTAGCACTAGAATTCAGGCTTCCTGGTGACCCCAGGTTCATTCCTTTACACTAGCCTCTATTGGTCACCTTGTTCTGAGCTCTTTTGTTCTACTGCAATTAGGCTAACCCAAGTATTGCATAACACAGAGGGATCATGAATCAACATTTGGTAGTCTTTCTGGTCATATGGAGGGTTTTTTAATTCAATTTCCCAGTTGCAACACTATCAATTCATGCATCTTATAGCAGCTCACAATGGATATTCAAAAACAAGATACAATATGTCCAGGCCATGCTGGTGTTCCGCTAGGTTCCATTCAGCTCAGAGCATCTAGAAATCATCTTCATTTAATGGATGTGAAATGTACTGGAGCACCCTTTCACCTTCTGAGTGAGGAAGTCTTCACCTTGCCAAAAGGATATCCTCATCAGCAGGCTCAGTACAAGGGCTGAAGATGGCAGTAAGATCACAGGAAGCAGCGTATACTTCCAATAAATACTTACAGGAGGTCAGCATAGCATGGACCAACCACGGGAAGCTTTCACCTTTCTGGGTAAAGAGCATGACACGTTCTTTATGACATAATTCCCCAGCACATATTATGGATTCTAAAGTGCAGCTTCTGCCTCCAAAGAGATTTTCTTCAAAGGGAGGTACTCAAAAGGCTTCACTTGAATCTTTACAATGTATGAATCAATAAAGACAATTATAGATTAACAGCTACAAGATACAAAATGGCCACTACTTTTCTTCTCTTTATTTGTTCCTATAATAAAACTCATGAGAAGCTTAATGAGAATTTAAAGATTTTTTTTTTCTTTACGTTATTCTAAAGATCTAGCACTAATTAGAAACCCAGGGTTCTGTCCCTGAGCATGAGGCAGAAGAGAGGGGAAGTAGGAGCGAGATATCTATTCTTCCAATAAATACTTACAGGGGCCCGTCTACAGAAGGTTCATCATGAAGTGTACGGAGGGTTGGGGTGAGAGACAGTATAAAGATGAGAGTAGCATACAATGCTATGCTTCAGGAATGATTTCCTACACAATAAGGCACAGATAGAGCTAGAGGTCTAGACTAGTCAGAGCGCCTGAGTTCATATCCTAGTGAATACATGCTGTGTAACTCTGGGCAAATCACTTAATCTAAGCTTCCATCACCTTATTGTTAAAATGGGAATAATGACAGGACTGCCATCAGTGCGTTGTTGTAGGAATGAAACAATTACGTATTTAAAAAGTTCTGTAGAGTGCCTAGTGCATAGTTGGAGCTCACTGTATGCTATTTGTTAATATTATTGTAAATAACCAAAAACAGATGAAAATCATGTTAATAATAGATATTCACAAATATGAAAATTAGTTCTTTGAATAGAGACACAACTTTGAAGGGATTTGGCCTCCTGTAAGATTGGAAGTTTTATAAAACATTTGAAAAGAAAGGATAGCTATAAGTTCTCCAAAAACAAGGATTAATCTTCTCTTCCATGATATCTAAACTCCAGCCCTGTTTCTACACCACCACACATCCTAACCCCACTATATCTTTGTGCTGGCCACTCTCTCTGCTCTGCATCTGACTTTATGGCCTTGCATCCATCCAAACACAAGAGCAGTTTTCCTGGAGTTTCCTTTCTACTATGACCACAGGGCTGCCTATGCCAGTTTTTCATTATTCACACTGAATTCTCATTTAGCCTCAAACTTTTTTTTTTTTTTTTTTTTTTTTTTTTTGAGACGGAGTCTTGCTCTGTCACCTGGGCTGGAGTGCAGTGGCCGGATCTCAGCTCACTGCAAGCTCCGCCTCCCGGGTTTACGCCATTCTCCTGCCTCAGCCTCCCGAGTAGCTGGGACTACAGGGGCCGGCCACCACGCCCAGCTAGTTTTTTGTATTTTTTAGTAGAGACGGGGTTTCACCGTGTTAGCCAGGATGGTCGCGATCTCCTGACCTCGTGATCCGCCCGTCTCGGCCTCCCAAAGTGCTGGGATTACAGGCTTGAGCCACCGCGCCCAGCCTCAAAATTTTTATTTAAAACTTGCCTCTTTTAGGCAGAACTGGGCCTGCCCTTCAGGAAGAAAATAAGATCAGAAATTTGACGAAAAGTCTAGAAAAGTGTTTCTCTCTTAGATATGATTCCATGTGCCCTTTGATGACCCAGCAAGGTTTAGAGATGAGAGAGAAAAAACATTAGGAATCTCTTGACCCAGCATTTATATGCTCCAAACTCCTGTGCTTGCTATTTAGGGCAACCACAATTACTATTATTGGTTGCATCTTGCTTTTTCAAATGAAGGGGTCCATGAACTGTTTCCCTAGACCTAGATGTCAAGGAAGTGTAGTGATGGTGCAGGGAAAATGACAGGCACTGCCTCAGGGTCCCCAGGGAAGCAGCTGCAGCAATTCAGCCCTGGGCTGTCCCTGCATAGTTTAGACCCCAGAACACACCTGGATGTCCTAGAGCAGCTCACCAGGCCTGGCAAGGGTTAACGAGAACAGAGTGTGTGTGAATGCCATCAAATCACTTGGTGCTTTGGGGTCTATTTTGAGGCTCAGCCAGAGTTGATTGCATAATTGGCCCATTTGACATAATTGGAAGTGGAAGCTGGCAGTTTCTTTGCTTGTTTGGGACCTGTGGCAGCTGGCATGAGAACCAAAGAGGGGCCCAGCATCATCTGGTGTAAATCTGAGTAAGTGTAGGAAAGGAGGGGCTGCACCTAACACTTAGCAGGCCTTGGAAAGAAGGCAAGAGCAATGGCCAGTGTCTCCAGGTAAAGAGCTCTGTGCCAACATCTCCTGTCTTTTCCTCGTTGTTGCTCAACCTTTGCAGCCAGCAAGAGCCTAACTGTTATCTCCACATGGAACCTGAAAAGATAAGATCATAAGGCCTCCACCATGGCCAGGTCTAGGGAAATGTTAAGGGGACATGTGCAGCCTGCTGCTGCTTCATGTCTTTGTAAAAGGCCAAGGCTGTCTGAGACCCTTTCAGCTTGAGCTGGGCACCCTGATTACATGACGCACACTTACTGTGAAACATTGGTGTTGAGATAGTTCTAGCATATTATGGTTAAGAGCACAGGCTTTGACAGTATCACCCCATGGATTACTCACTGACTGTAAAGGGGAAAAAGTGCAGTGTAACAATGGAAGGATCAACTGTTACCTCCTGAACCCACCGAGCAATCTTAGCATCGAGCCTCCCCACACCACGCAGTATGACGCATACAGCACCAGCTGGGTTGTAGTATTGCTAAATGACCACATCTAAGAAGCCCTTTAGAGTTAGACTACCTCCCAGTTTAAGAAAATCTAGGAACTAGAGACACAAGGTAAAAAAATGACACGAGGAGGAACTAATAAGACCCTGTATTAGTCCATTTTCACACTGCTCTAAAGAACTGCCCGAGACTGGGTAATTTACAAAAAAAAGAGGTTCAATTGACTCACAGTTCTGGATGGCTGGGGAGGCCTCAGGAAACTTACCATCATGGCGGAAGGTGAGAAAGAAAGTGAAGGAGGAACAGCCAAACACTTATAAAACCACCAGATCTCATGAGAACTCACTCACTATCACGAGAACAGCCTGGGGGAAACTGCCCCCATGATTCAATCACCTTCCACCTGGTCTCTCCCTTGACACGTGGGGATTATTACACAATTCAAGGTGAGATTTGGGTGAGTACACAGAGCCAAACCACATCAGATGCCAAATTCACAGGATATTCCATCAGATAACAAGTTAGTGGCATGAAAAAGGTGGGAGGATTGCTTGAGATTGAAAGATTTGACATTTTCAATATAACAACCCCTCCCCCAAACAACAACAACAATAACAAAAAACAGGTCTGTGGCCTCAGGTTCATAACTTCTGAGCCTTATTTCCTTACCTGCAGAAAGAGAATAATGCCTTCTGCTTCCGGGGGCTGTTGTGAAGGTCCACTGAGAAGTGCTTGAGAGCCTTCAGCACAGTGCATGGTGCATACCAAGCACTCATAAACGGCAGCTATTGGTATCGCCCTAGAGATCCACTGCCTAACAAGCTGTACCTGTGGAACGAGCTGCACCTGTCCCTAAAAGCGTGGTCTGGTGCTGTCCTGGCCTTCCGGCTTACTATTACCAGCTTCTCTGCATAATGATCTCTAACCTATTCTATGGGAAATATCATCTCCCCAACACACATCCCCGTCATATACACCCTCTTCCAGAGTTAAGGCTGGAGAAGCAGCCAGAGGCCTGCTTGTGTAGGAAGATGTAAAAGCACACTTGGCAGATGCTGTCTGATCTCCTGGGCCCTTCCACTTCAGGGCACACTGCCAGCACTCACATTTCTCTGCCTTAGGACTTTCTTTGACTGTTAGAGCCTGCTCTGACCTAATGCATGTGGTTAGGAAATTCAGACCCCTCTGCGCCCTCCCTCAGCAGTTCTCAGTCAGGCACTGATAGATTGGGGACAGCTATCCCGGTTCCCTCACTCCTCTGGTGGGATATCTTTGAAGAGTGTATTCTATAGTGTTGCCCAGAATTTTGCCGCAGAATTAAGTTCTACTCACAGTGGAACAAGCTAGAAGACACCCCTTTATCAGCTTTTGTTCTTTCCCCTGAATCACTTCCTCACCTGCTACCTCTGTCTCCTAGGATGATCTCCCAAACAAATCATTTGCACTCAAAGCTATGTCTCAGGGAACCCAAACTGAGATACCACATAAATGAGTTTGGATTTTTCCCTAAGGACAGTGGGAAGCTGTTGAAGTGCTTGTTAAACCATGGCTAATAATGTCATTCTAGAGATCCGAGCTCTGTCCTCCCCCTTTGCCTTTCCATCATTGGAGCTCAATTTTGAATCCAGTAAAGAAAAGTAGGCGCTGTGTCTCATTCACCTCAGCTCCTCCCCACATAGTGCTTGGCACCAGGGGCTGCCTTCAGATTCTCCTCGACAGCAGCCTTCCCACCAGGAGCACAGGCAAGAAAGCTGGAGGTACCCATAGAGACCTTGCTTATACAGAGCCTAAGCACCGTAGCCATGTTGGCCGCAAATAATTAAATAGAAAGTAACTGTTGCTTTCTGCTTGAAGATGTCTGAAGTCTAAGTGTAAAATCCTGCAGAAGGAAAAATGCCAGTAACAGCAGGAGACATCTACATCTAGAAAGGATGAAGGTCTAAGGGAGCGCCTGGCCACTGTGAGTCCAGCACCAAGGAGACCTACCTCCCACATGATAACAGAGAAAGCCCTGAAAAAGACCTATGGAAGACTGCACTGCTCTAATACAGAGACTCCTAAGCCCTCTGTCTCTCTTCAGCAGCCATGCCCATGAGCATGCTTGAGAGGACCCACAACACGCCAGGAAGAAGTAATGTCAGACAACTGGCCACACCATTGGCACGGCTTTGCGTACTGTACTTGCATGCTTCAGAAATGGCATGGGTCCAAGTTGGTATTCTTGTGGAAGGTACCTGGGAAAAATCTCCCCAGTAAAACCTAAGAATACCTGACACTTCTTTCCCTTCTCCTGAGAAGTAGATGAAATAAACAGACTGAGCCCATTGTTCTGTAATTCTGTTGTTCTAAAGCTAGATACCCCATGATCTATGTCCTTTACCAGGATGCAAATTGGTAGCAAGGAAGTAAGCCTAAGATCAGCAAATCTTTTGACTCTATTCCTTTGTTTAGCAATCAGGCCGATTTGCTTTCCGTTTTTGTTTAAACAACAAAGACAAGCAGAAACTTGCCCTACAGAGTTCCAAAAGAGGTCACAGAGTTAGAATTGGATGTCATCATGGTCATGTAATTTCTGCCTCGAGGAAAGTAAGAAATGGGGCCAGAGCAGTCGTCCAACTGGCCCTGCAGACGCTCAGCCACAGGTAACAGGAAGTCTTCACTGCTTTGCTTAGTGACCTGAGCCAGGTCTAGGGCCCTGGGTCACTTGGACAAATGTGTAATGCCAGCCAGAGGGCCAGAGCAGTGAGGGTGATATCTTGATATTGCTTGGCATTGCATTTGATTGGAAACAGGAGGAATAAAGAAAGAATGAAAAGAAAGGAAAATCTTTTGGACGGGCCTTTTTATTTGGTGTCCTCTAAATTTCATCTCAATGCAATTTTTAAAAAATCTAAGTACAGACTTTCCCAGGGCAGAGAGACATCCTAATTTGGGCTGGACTCATAACTGCTGTGTTTTAAAACACGTAACTGAAAACTGAGGTTTCTGGAGCTCAGGCTCTAGCACTGGCCAGGAGGGCATTTAGTTCAATGAAACCAGCTGAAGCTTCACTCCAGCCACTTTAATCCTGACCGTTGGAACATCTGATTTACCATGTTCTTCTCCACCCTGGTTTTATGCTGCCTGGAAGTTGGAAGCTCAGATATCCGCTTCTAGGTCCATAATTTAAAGTTCTCAAAGGAAAAAAAAAAAAAAAAGACTCTAAAATTTGTTTTTAGTAAGCTAGGCATCAGTAAGAGTAGGTGTTTTGCCCTAGAGGAAAAATGCACATGATTCTATTTAGGCCTGTATTCTGAGTGACTGTTGAGACCGGACAGAGACCATGTATTAAAGATTAAATTTCAGTGTGAATTCTTGAGACAAACATTCATGACTAACAGTTAAAACATAACCTTGTTTTAAGAAAGGGCAGGGAGGAAAGAAAATGATTTTCTAAAGATGCCTTTAAAAGGATTATTATGAGTGGATTTTTAAAATATGGTATACACACACACACACAAAATGGGATACTATTCAGCCTTAAAAAACAGGAAATTCTGTCATCTGCAACAATGTGGATGAACCTAGTGAAATAAGCCAGGCATAGAAAGGTAAATGCCAGCCGGGCACAGTGGCTCAGGCCTGTCATCCCAGCACTTTGGGAGGCCGAGGCAGGTGGATCCCCTGAGGTCAGGAGTTTGAGATCAGCCTGGCCAACATGGTGAAATCCCATCTCTACTAAAAATACAAAAAATGAGCTGGACATGGTGGCAGGCACCTGTAATCCCAGCTACTTGGGAGGTTGAGGCAGGAGAATTGCTTCAATCTGGGAGGTGGAGGTTGCAGTGAGTGGTAATTGCGCCATTGCACTCCAGCCTGGGCAACAGGAGCGAAACTCTATCTCAAAAAAAAAAAAAAAAAAAAAAAAAAAAGAAAGAAAAGCAAATGCCATATGATCTCACTTGTATGTGGAATCTAAAAAGTCAAATTCCTAGAAGTAGAGACTAAAATGGCGGTTGCCGGAGGCTGGGGATGGGGAGGTGGAATTGGGGGATGAGGCGATTGGGAGTGGACAGGGAGAGATGAGACATCAGTCAATGGGTACAAAGTTATAGTTAAGAGAAATAAGTTCTGGTGTTCCATTGTACAACAAGGTGACTACAGTTAATAATGTATATTTCAAAATACCTAAAAGAGAAGACATTAAATGTTCTCACTAAGAAAACATGATAAATATTTGAGGTGAGGGATATAATTACCCTGATTTAATTATTTCCAAGGTATACATGTATTGAAACATCACATTATACCCCATAAACATTCACAAGTATTTGTCTATTAAAAATAAAATAAAAATTTTAAAAATAAAAAGGATTATGATAACCAAAGGTTGATGTTCCTTTTAGACATACAATATACAAATATTATTTTATCTAGGTTAAATCCATTGGCAATACATTTTAAGAAATCCATGCACTGGCTGTCTTCAGAGTAGTATAGTGTATGAAGGCATGATTTTAGCATCTCATTCAATGATGCACTTGCAGATTGCATTCAAAGGGTAAAGATACAAATCGTATGCAACTGATCTCGTGTAACAGTTTATACAAGATGCTTCAGTTCACACTTTTCCCATTTGTTTTGCTTGAGCACTTCCAAACCCAGTAGGTCTGATTACACTGTCACCTTTACATCAATATATAAATAAATAGGGAGGAAAATAATCACTGGAAGGAAAATTAAGGTTCGGGTCATACATCAGCTCTGCTTAGTTAGCATCCAAACCTATAATTCACACTGCTGCTGAAAAGCCTCCAGTGATTGCTTATCTATTACAGATCAATTGCAGAAAAAGACTGTAACTTTATTAGAAGCATAATTTAGGAACCCTATAAACATTTAGAATTTAAGCCCCACTGACTGAATTAAGTCCAACCGTATGGAATATTTATATACACGTTGATTTAAATCCCTTCTGAAGCCTTTCCAAGAAAACTGTATGCTGAAGGATCAAAAGGCAATTTAACCAACCCGATTCCAGACTACCACCATCCAATCCTAAGGAATATCACCTTAGCCTTTGTCACTTGCTTAATATAAAACATCCAGATGAAATTACCCACAGCTCATTAAGAAAAGAAACTCATTTGTCCGATAGTAGGTTGTTTAAACTTTAAGATTTACTATTCCTCGAGCGTTTGCACGCTTTTCTCTAGGTAGCTGCTCAGAACATAGTGCTACTGCAGTCACGAATTCCTGTTAGCTGGTAAGCTACCTGCAGAAAACAGATAAATTTATTCATCCCAGGCATTTTCCTTATCTCCACGTAGTCATCTTACCAAGGTATGGGGAAGGAAATTGTAGATGACTCTGAGAAATCCATCAAAACTAAGGCAAGAGCTATCACATCACAATCTGATGGAGAAAGGTAGGTAATGTTTCCACACAGGAAGAAAAGCTCCTCTCCTTGTGCTGGCTCTGAGTAGATATTACAGTGTAAATCAAGCTGTAGGAGGTTGTAAGGAAACTTAGAGAACACCTACTCTCTTAAGTATGATACCAAATTCACACTTAAAGACCTGGATCTTGCCTCCCATCATTCAAGTGTAAAACTTTCTCTTATTAGAGAGCAGAAAAATCCACATATCTCATAATGAATTTGTATTGAGTTTCTATAGAACTTATATTCACTAAACAAGATTGCTTAATAGTTTCGCCCCCAAGGCTAGTTAGGAGTGAACCCAGAACAAAAGCTAAGATTTTTAACTTCAAAATGAATGTATATTTTGAAATAGACATTATATTTTGCCTTCTTCCTGCTTGGTTCACTCCATGTCTTGAAGGAAGGCATTTTCTACAGAAGGCAAGAAAGGTCCAAGCACTCGGAGCTTGTAGACGGATATTTCTTGGGAACTTCAAGGTCACATTGCCTGTGGAGCTGCTCCAGGCTGAGGGCTTTGATTCTTCCTGGCAGAAATAGCACACTTGGCTATGAGTTCCTGCTCCTCCCCATCTCCTCTGGGGCCTCACCACTTTCTCTTAATACATTTTTCTCTGGACACTATCTTCAGCTTTAGAAAACTTTAGCTAATCCCTTCTGAGCTTCATCTTAAGAGTTTTATAAATTAATATTCTCATTCCATGTTCATGAATTCTGACTGTTACAAATAACAGCATATTTTATCATTTTTAAACACAATAATGTATAGTCACAGTCATTCTTGTGTGGTCATTATAAAGTACCACAAAGTGTTTGGGAAGTAGTCAAGGTTTTAGTTGGGTGAGAGCTTTTTAATGTTTTACAACTCTAGCCATAAGAAATTACATCTTATATCTAACTCTGTAAGTGAAATTAAACTCTTTTTCTCTTTTCATAAAATTTAAATGTTTCACTATCATTTTAATAAAATCCTTTCAGTGTATGAATATTTTCTCATGATAATCCTTAGACATGGTGGTTTTCCCAGTAACATTGGCCAGATTAATTTACCCTTCCCTCATTGGTCTTTTCTATACCTAGGGGCAAACTCCTTTAGACAGGAATATGTCTATTTTAATTTCTGACCAGTTGGCAACAAGGACTATCCTATGTACATGTAGATATGTAGCAATACTTCCTCAGAGGAGGAGGATACTGGCTAATGATTACTGTGAGCTTACTACATGTCAGGTATTATTCTAAGTGCTATAAATGGAATCAGGTTCATTTCCCACAAAGTATTATTATTAACCCCATTTCACAGATGAGGAAAGTCACAAAGCTTGATAGTCACTAGTAATGAAAAGAGAAAGAAACACAGAAATGCATCTTTATTTCTTTAATCATTCCTTTAACAACTAACCAATTTCCTCAACAAAGGCTCATGTTCTCCACAAATATTGTCTGAAAATTAAATAATAATAAAACAAAACATAAGAGCTGAATCCCTCTTACTGGTCCAGATCCATGAAGTCCACAGTTTTCAGCACAATGTCTAGTTCATTTGTTAGTTTGTAATACATTCCCCTGCCCTTAGAAATACTTAAACTGATTGTACCCCAAAATAAATCTTACTAGAACTTGTTCAAGTATTTTTATCCGTGTAATTAAACTAGTCTGTTTACCAAAAGTTGTTTTGTTTGCAGATACTGTTAATATATTAGTCTTTACTTATGAATCTCTCTGCTGCAGAGAAAATGATGTGGAAAACGCAAAGAGAGTAAGGAAAACACTAAATTCAGGCATCTTTTTAGATAAATGTGATTGTCTACCAAGACTTTCCAAACACCACCTTAGTCCCTTAGGAAATGGATTCTGCAAAGATGAAAAATAAATTTTCTTTTAATTTCTCTATGGAGATGTGATGAAAAGACAAGTAATCTGTGGTCATGAACAATTAGAGCTTGAAAGTTAGTCCCACTTCTAAGTATAAAGAATAAAATAAAAATCACCCATAATCCCACCATTCAAAAATCACTACTCAATATTTCAGCATATTTCCTTCCAGTCTTTTTTCTACTTTAAAAATCATAATAGGCTGGGCACTGTGGCTCATGCATGTAATCCCAACACTTTGGGAGGCCAACACAGGTGGATCACTTGAGGTCAGGAGTTTGAGACCAGCTTGGCCAACATGGTGAAACCCCTTCTCTACTAAAAATACAAAAATTAGATGGGTGTGGTGGTAGTAGGTGCCTGTAATCCCAGCTACTTGGGTGGCTGACTCAGGAGAATCACTTGAACTGGA
This sequence comes from Rhinopithecus roxellana, assembly GCF_007565055.1. NCBI lineage: Eukaryota > Metazoa > Chordata > Mammalia > Primates > Cercopithecidae > Rhinopithecus > Rhinopithecus roxellana. The sequence continues at coordinate 13,854,336 of NC_044553.1, read as the reverse complement.
GAGGCAGAGGTTGTGGGGAACCAAGATCATACCACTGCACTCCAGCTTGGGTGACAGAGTGAGACTCTGTCTCAAAAATAAAATAATTAATTTAATTTAATTTAAAAACATAGTAAATAGGCTATCTTTAAAACCTCAAGGTTTACTTAGACCATTTATTCAAGAAGTTTTTCCCCTCATCCCCAGGAAAAAAGTTTCTATTATCCTCCTGTCCTGCAATGTATTCATCCCCTTCAAAGGCAACTCAAGTCATCAACAGAAAAATCAAATGACGCTGTAGCCACTCTGCTGCTTTCTTTCCTACTTGGAGGATAAATTCTTCAATTAAATTAAAGATTAACAAAGCCTTGGTAATTAGCATGCATCCTCTTAATTGCAAAGATGGCTTAGCTATTCTCAGCTGTTAGTTTTTTTTACAAAGGTTCTTGCAATGAAAGCGTCAAGTTTAAGACTTCTCTAAACCTCTGCTCTACATCTCTCTCTCTGTTAATAACCTTCCTGGTGTTAGATATTCGTTTAATGATCAATAGTGGCTTCTATTCCTATCACTGAGTATTTCAGAAAGCAGCATAACCAAGTCAATGTTTAACTGGATTCTTTGGGTCTGAAATGGCAAAGTTGAAGGGAAGTCTCCATGGAAACCAGCCTCCCAGGAAGTGGCCAAAAGGGTTAGTGTGCAGTGAAACAGAGCTAGAAGGATGCCATGAAGGAAATGACTGCTTTGTAAAGCCAGGGTAAACTTCTGAAATGCCTTGATTAAAACAAGCTATATTAAAGACCCCAAAACCACTTCCCTCGCAGCTTTCCTCTGAATGTCTTTCACATGAAATGGGCCTGAGTCACTCTAAGACTCACCCGAGGGTGATCAAAGTAGCACCTTTGCAAAACAAAGAGGTAGAGACTCCCTCAGCTGGCCCTGTGGACTTTGCATTCAATCAGAATTTGGAAGAAACGACTTCACATTCACTGGCAAGACTGCAGGACCAGAATAAAGCCTTGGAAGGGCAGCTGCCACCTTTACAAGAAACCTGGTATGGAAGATACTCTGCAGGTAAACATAAAACCCAGCATGAGATGTGTGTATCTGGACCAAGGAGCATTATTAATAGATTTATCTGACTGTCTCCATGATATCAGAAAGTTTCTAAATTACTGAAATGTAGAGGAATTTAGGCTATCTTTGAAAACTCAAACAAATCTTTCAATGAGGATTGAATGTCAATTGAAAGTATTCTGGGTGCATTAGAATGAGAGTATAAACTGTACAAAGGGCTTTTGACCATTCCATATGAGAAGGATAAATCATTTTGTTTCAGCTCAGTTTGTAATGCTTTCAATATTTATACCTAGCTTTGCCAGACCATTAAAATTATATACATACTAATGTGATAAATGATAGCAATCGCGTTTCAGTTAGATTCTAAATTTAAATCATTCTCTCCAGTATAGTTTAATGCACCAGGCTTTGTGGTTTTGAAAGCAGCACTTTAAGAGTGAGTTAATTCTAACATGAATTTTGAAACCTCCCTAAACAGAATTGATTTATTACAGTACATTGGAGTGGATGAGTCACCCTTTTCCCAACCCCACGTTCTTCATGGTCATCTGCAGAACTAACAGAATTCTTTCCCATTATGATTGGAAGCTCTGAGCCTGAAGTGGCTATAAATTATCCTGGAATATTTTATAAGCCATGTAAAATGTTTTATCATGACCACAATGATAATTAAACAGACATCCTCACTTAGAAAAACATATGTTTATTATGTATATGTATATGTATATTGTTTTCCCTTTCCTTCACCTTCTGGATCAGTAACACAAATAAGTTTCCCTTACTGGATGCCTTGTTCAGAAAGCCTCACATTCTCTTTTGGTACCTAGCAAATCTTGCCTGGAATGATTTTTCATGTCTACTGTCTGCAGAATTGATAACCTTTGGTTGTTTCTATATGGCCTATTTTTATGTTCTCTATGGTCTTCAAGTTCTTATGCACATAGATGGGAATTTTCCCCTTAGGAATTTTTTTATGATAGACGAATAGGTGACAAGACACGATTTAAAAATGGAACGTGAGTGTGCACTGAGAGTATGCAACGCTCCTACTGAGGAATTCCCTTTTTATCCAAATCCCCATCGAGAGTTTTAAGATTTTGGTGACAGAGAGAGACTCTGTCTCAAAAAAAAAAAAAAAAAAAGATTTAGGTAACTGAATAAATGATGAAAGCTGATTCATGTGCTTTAGAGTCCCAACTGGAAAATATGCTTATGTCTGAAGTGACAAAATCACATTGAAAATAAATAACAAGGAGATCATGAGGATTCTCATGATGATTGATGATCTCCCATATTCTCACCCCAGCTCCATCAAATACCAAATCGAATGACCTTGGGCAAGTTACTTCATCAATTTTTTTCACTTGTAATCAGAGGTAAAAATAAATGTCTGACACAGCCGATGCCATTTGAGGAGAATCTAATTAAATAATGGACTAATATCACTAAAATAAAAAAATAAGGATTAGTAAGGCTTCTGAAAAAATAGCTAAAAATACTTACATTTTTAAATCCAATACGTTTGTTGTTTCCATCCTGCTCAATATGCTGGCATCTTTTCAAAAGAAAATAAGGACATAGTTTGCATACCACTAAAAGTCAGAGAGAACAAAGTCCTTAAAGAGGTCGTTCACATGTCTTAAAGAGAAAGATGCATAATTATCCATGGATTTTTCCATTTAAAATGCAAAGTGGGACTGTAAAATAGTCTATGAAACAATCTAGAAATCAGAATGTGTCCAGATTATTAAAAGGGAAGGACAAGAACTGCACTCATGCAGCGTTGGTCATGGTAGCACTCCCAAGAGCTCAGGATAATCAAGCTGGAAAATAAAATCCATAATGGATCTGTTGAGCCTCTCTGTTTCCTAATAGAGGCTTAACTCTATATCCCTGGCTTGTTTCATCAGGAAAGAATATTGATATGCTGTATTATAGTGGCAACCTGTGGAAATTTTTTTCACTAAAGGGGCTATTGAATTGTGTTCACACATACTCCATTTCTTTCTCATCTCTGTATAATCACCTATCTATCTATCTATCTATCTATCTATCTATCTATCTATCAATCATCTATTTCATCTAAGAAGATTATTTTCATTTTTTAAAGTTATATATTTTTCTGATGTCTTATATTTCGGCGAGGAGATTTTATGGAATTAAAACAAGTCAATAAATTTCTATTTTCCAGGCCAAATTCTGTTTGAAAAATATTTGCAGTCAATATATTGGTAATTTTGTAACTCTTCCCCTAAATATGAACCTGAGTAGGAAGTTAGGAGAGCAGATATTAAATCCCAAGTCTAGACTAAAACAGTGTCATTTGCACTAATGTAGGTTCCCTGCTTTCTGTGTTTCATCTCCACACTCAACCCACAGGTTAGACATATATAACTGGAAAGGTACAAAATTGTGTTGACAAAGTCTAGTAACTAATGATTGCCTGATCTAATAGTAAATTATATTTAATGTTTTATTCTTGTTTCTTCTCCAATCCTTCAAGCATCCAGAGACGTGGATTTTGACATCCCACTGGAACACAGAGAAACAAGTATTATTAAAAGGCATCCACCCCAAAGACTTCAAGTAAGATGAATTTAAAAGGCTTCATAAGGAATTTCTTGGATATAATGGTAACATCCCTTTTTAAAATATAATCATCAAAGAGGGACATTGATAATGACCAAGCTATTAATGAGAAGGTTCTTAAAGAAAAATATCATCAGTCACAAATACTCTGTTACTTTAAGATTTTCCTTTAGCAATGATTTTGCTTTTAAGACCGGCCACCAAAAGAAGCAAGCTTAGTAGCAAGGACGTAGGTATGATGCAACTCAAGAGGCTTGAATCTAGCACTAATTAGTTGGGTGACTATGGGAAAACAACTTGTAATAAATAATAACAGCTACTACTATTTAATTATACCTACTATACCCACTACAAGTCAGATACGATAATAGGCAATTCAATCTATGTCATTTATTTAATCTTCTTAGCCACCTATGAAAAGGAAGAATTATCTTTGTTTTATACATGCTAGTCAGAGAGTTCAGTAACTACCCCCAAAGACTCACAGAGGTCAGAGAGCAACCAGGTCTCCAAAATCTGTACTATCAGCATAAGTAATTTATATAGTCCTTCTATCTTTAACCTTTTATTGTTCTAGATTTTTAAATTCAGGTCACTGGATTCCAAGGAAGCAAAGCAAGAGCTTTAAACGCATTCACCTTAATAAATATTTAATGGGTTCTCTGTAGATAGCTATACATTTTAAGAACTCTCAACCTAGAAAGGGAATGGGTAGTTTGGAGTGGTCCTTGAAAATGAGCATCATTGGAAGGAGGGTTTGGGGCTCTCTTGTGAGTAGGATCTATCACTGACATTTGAAGCCAAATCCCACCTGCTACACAATTCACCCAGATGCCTGGACCAATCCCAGGGGTACTGGAGCTCATTTGTTGGGGATTATTTCTGTTTCAGTTGGTTTTTATTTACCTGTCTTCCGCAGAAGCTCACAGCCATTATTTGAAGTGATTATATCATTTTGTCTCAAAAGAGTATTTTTTCCCAAAATATTAGAAACTACAAAATTATTCTTTAAAGAAAAATAAAATGAAATATAATAAATTAATATCTAATTTACAAGTTTTTACAAATCCTCTAGGTAAACAGGACAGTTTTAAAATATGTTTTATTCCTAAATCAAATACTTCCTTTCAAAGGAGTGTGTTTAATACATGTTTCCGTGAAGCCTCTAAGCTGATTAGTTCAAATAGAAGATATTACTCTAACTAGTGAAAAATATTTGTCTAGTACTTTATAGCTCACAAGTACTTTTTATATCTATCAATCCTAAACAAAGGAGGTTAGGTTTTGATTTTCTCAATAGTCAAACAAGGTTAAAAAGAGAACATTGGTATTTCAAACACTGCACCACCACCTCCATACACACACACCCTAACCAACCATCTTAAAAACAAAGAATCAAGACAAATGAATTATTTCAGTACAAAGACTATGCCTTTTTTTCTTCAGCTTTTAAATTCAGGGATACAGGTGCAGGATGTGCACATTTGTTACATAAATAAATATGTGCCATGGTGGTTTGCTGCACAGATCATCCTATCACCTAGGTCTTAAGCTCAGCATCCATTAGCTGTTCTTCCTGATTCTCTCCCTCTCCACCAACCCTGACAGGCCCCAGTGTGTGGTGTTCCCCTCCCTGTGTCCATGTGTTCTCATTGTTCAGCTCCCACTTATAGTGAGAACATGTAGTGTTTGGTTTTCTGTTCCTGCGTTAGTTTTGCTGAGGATAATGGCTTCTGACTCCATCCATGTCCCTGCAAAGAACATGATCTCATTCCTTTTTATGGGTGCATAGAATTCCATGGTGTATATGTACTACATTTTCTTTATCCAGTTTATCATTGATGGGCATTTAGGTTGATTCCATGTCTTTGCTATTGTGAATAGTGCTGCAATTAACATATGCATCCATGTATCTTTATAATAGAATGATTTATATTCCTTTGGGTATATACCCTGTAATGGAATTGCTAGGTCAAATGGTATTTCTGCCTCTAGGTCTTTGAGGAATCACCACACTGTCTTCCACAATAGTTGAACTAATTTACACTTCCACCAATGGTGTAAAAGCGTTCCTTTTTCTTCACAACCTCTCCAGCATCTGTTGTTTTTTGGCTTTTTAATATAGCCATTCTGATTGGTGTGAGGCGGTATCTCATTGTGGTTTCGATTTGCATTTCTCTAATGATCAGTCACGCTGAGCTTTTTTTCGTATGTTTGTTGACTGCGTGTTTGTCTTCTTTTGAGATGTGTCTGTTCATGTCCTTTGCCCACTTTTTAATGGGGTTGTTTTTTTCTTGTAAATGTGTTTAAGTTCCTTGCAGACTCTGAATATTAGACCTTTGTCAGATGGATAGATTGCAAAAATTTTCTCCCATTCTGTAGGTTGCAAATACTATATCTTATTCAGTCTTATGTCTTCAGCCATTAATACTTAATATGAGATCCACAAAAGTTTGTGAGTAAAATGAATGAGTGAATGAATGACAATGAGACCCATCATCCCTGCTGGAGGTGGGATAAAGCACTCAAAGTGCACTCCCTGCTATTGCAGACCTGTAATCACTGTATTAGAAGTCTGTACCATCACTGTAACATGACTGTATTAGAAGTCTCATTGACTAGCAAAAATAACTAACATGATTAATTAGAAGGATATAGGAATGCTTTATTGAACCAAAGATCTGGGAGACACCTAAGCTTCAGGGAAGAATTATACCTTGGAACCTGAAATGCAGAGCTCTCTCAATCCCCAGGCTCTTCTCTGTGCATTTGCTATACTCTTTCTCACCAAAGATGAGTTTTCTCTGTTCTTCAGGTACACATGAAATATGGCCACCCTGAGCTTGTATCTTATAGTTCCAGTCCAATGGACAGATGGGCCTTCTTGACTCCAATTCCAGATTCCTAGGAGAAAGGACATTGGCTCAGCTTTGCTCATGATTTCAGCTCTGGTACAATGAGCTATGGCCAGAGGATATACTCATGCAGTAGATATGTGGGCAGAGGAGTCTCCCCTGTAGACTCTGGAGTCAGCTCCCAGAGAGGAGGGAAATCACTAGAAACTTGGCAGACACTCCCAAAGAGATCAGCTATAATTATCTTCACAAATGAAGCTCAGCACATTTTCAAGCACAAATGAGTTTTTGAGAGAATAATACATGCTGGGTCCTCATGACATGCTAATTAATAGCCTAATTTCTGCCAAACAAAATTCTAAAAGTATTTTTAATTATTAAACCAAATCTAATTGTATGCTAAATTATTTGAGTTATATTTTTGGTACCTTCTACTTCCTAAACATCTACTCCTCAAAAAAGAGCAAGTCATGAATTAGTATTATCCAACCTAGAGCTGAGAGGCTCTGAGAGCCTCTGCCAGGGAACTCTGAATCCAATGGGCCTTTTTATTGAAGAGTTGATAAGCACTGTCCCCTCTGGCCTGATCACCTTCTTATTCATCCATTTCAGGTCTAGCTTAAATTGGAGGTGTTTCCCCCCCAACATATAGTGTGTCCTCAGATGATCTCCTTGGATAACTACCTCATCTTCAAATATTTCTTCAAATCTCACTGTCCCTATAAGACCCACCCCAACCAATCAATTGTCATTGCAACCCCCATGTCAGCACTCTTGAGTCCCCTGGCCCTTCACTAGATTCCCAAATCTCCTAGCAGACACTTCAACTGATTATGCTGACCACTTGTTTTGTTTGAGAAGTCAAATAATCCAGAAGTCTTTAAACAAATGATACTTATATTATAAAATGAAAATAAGGTGTCATTCTAACTGATTCTCTAGTAGTTCCTTCCATTGTGTTCTCTTTGAAGATGATGAAGTGAGGCATCTCACTTCCTGGGCAGGGAAAAGGAACATGCATATAAACCCAGAATTCTGAGGCAATTTCATCTGACTGGTTTATTTAGCTGAAGCCAATTTCGCCAACAATTTTTTCTGCAGTGCTTCTCAAATCAAGTGGTAAATGATTTAACGAAGAGATCCCAGTTGCAATGTTAGTTGCTGCCATCTAGTGGCTTTTGTGAAGGAATAGTGTGGTTCCTTACGCTCGTCTCAATGGCCAGGGAGAAACTCAACCTGGAGAGAGTTCTTGCAGATATCTACCACTGAACCCTTATTAGAATTGTGTGTTTAAATAGAAAGACTGAAAATAGAAGAAAGAGATCTGTGATAACTACATATTTATACTAGCAAAGCAAAAACTTGGTCTATGAATTTATGGATAGATGAGTTTAACAAAACTAAAAATTCTTGGCTTCTTCAGACTCAATTTTTCAAAAATATTCCACAAAAAAAATCCTCCGCAGTCTATTTTGATGTCATTCCTTTATTCACTTAAGGCAATGTGGAAGTCAGTGGCCCCCAACCTAGAAAGAAATCATCAGAATCCCTGGGAGAGTTGTGAAAATATTTATTTCCAGGATATACCCCAGACCTGTTGAATCTCAATCTCTAGTGAATGGGCCAAGAATTTCTTCTTTTTTAATGCCAGAAAAGTCTGAGATAAGCCATTCTGGAGAACATATAGTGCAGAAAAGAGGTTTAGATTTGGAGCTGGACACACTTGTGCTTGAATCATGGAGATGCCACTTTCTAACTGTTCAACCTTAGACAAGTCAGCAACCTCTCTGAAATGGGGAATCATCATAATTATCCATGGAGTTCACATGCGTATTGAGTGAGATTACATATTTATAACCCTGGGTATGGCATGCAGTAATGGCTGCAAAGGCATATAGACCTAATAAGAAAGAACCAAATCCTGAACACTCTCCATGTCCAGAGGATGCCACAAACACTTGTTCTCCCCAGCTTCCAGAAATCCCCCTTGAGTCATTCCTGATTCTTCCTCCCATAGGTGCCTTGAGGGGCTCCTCTCCCTTGGCCTCCCCTCCCCTTCCTCTCCTTCCACTTTTCTTGCAGTGTTCTGACTTGATCAGCAGCTGCCTCTTGTGCCAGCAGGTCCCATTTGCTTTGCATCTTTATGTCCTGCAGAGTTAAGAGCCAGGGGAACAAACTTCTCTTACTAGGACTGATCTCCTCTCATTACATCTTTGCTAAGTTATGTAAAAAAGACCCACTTCCTCCTCTGAGGTGAGAATGGAACAGAGAATCACTTCCCACCACAAATGCAAATTATTACCTGGCACATATCTAACATAAAGATGAACTCTTTCCCCTTATTGTCTCTTCTTTGTCTCCACATCCTTTGCCCTTCTTCTCTTCCTTACCAGGTCTACTTTGGGGTGCTCCAGCAGAAAGGACTGCTGGATGCTCTCCAGTCCAGAACCAGGGACCTAGAAGTGGTTGTACAGGGAAGTAGTGGTGGACACAGGTCATGCTCCCCATTACAAGTACTGAATATCCAGTATTTATCTTCCGTGGTTCCACTCTCTCTTTTGTTCCTGGTCACCTTGAAAGCCAAGTTGACTTCCAAATGTACCTCTTAATAATGCAACAAATCACACCAAAACTAAACCATTTTAAAGTAAATTAGCATGTGCCTTCAGCAGTGGACTAAGGTGGGAGTAGAGCTCACACTCTTTGCTGCAGCATGATGTCCTCATGGTTTTCCTCCTCCTTCTTGAGCCATCACTTCCCAGTCTCCTTGGCCAGCTTATTCCTGGCCACCAGCCTCACCACTGGAACTCCTGGAGTCTGCAGTCTTTATCTCTCCTCTTCTCACTCCTGACCTTTACCATGACCTCGGCTTCACTCATGCTCTACTCTGGGATTATTCCCCAAAATCTCCAGCACAGACCTCTCCTCCCAAGCTCCCGGTATAACTCAACAGCTACACTGGCCTGTCTCAAGGGTGTCTCAAACTCGATCTGCTGCACACCAAATTTGTATTTTCCTTCTACATCCCAGCCAAACTAGGTCTTCCTCTGGATTGCCCATCACAGGGTATAACACCCTCCATTCCTTGTGCTGTGGACTCTATTCCCATTTACTAACCATAATGAATCTCGTTTGGTCAGCTTTAAACACTTGTAGAGATCATCAATTTTCCTCTCTCAATCCCAGCCCATCATCTTTGTCCTGCTAGCTGATCTCTCCACATCCATAATTATTCCTTTCTAGTTTCCACACTGCAGCCAGAGTGACCTTTTTTTAAAAAGCAAAGGTAATCATGTCACTCCTTTGCTTAACACATGTCAGTGGCTTCTCATTGCTCTAAGGGACCAGTATCTTGATGGCCTGTCAGGCCTTACATGACCCGGCCCCTGCCTCACCTCCCCAGCTCATTCTAAGCTGCTGTTTCACTTACTCTAAACTGCAGCCAACCAACTTCGTTCCATTCCCTCAACAGATCATGATCACTCCCCACCTCAGGGCTATGGCACACCTTAGTCCCCTAAAAACTCCCAATCTTTCCATTTCTACTGAAAAGGTACTACCTTAAAGCACTTTCTGAACTGCCTCCCTAGCCCTTTCCCTCCTGCCTTAGATTGCTAAGGCTGTAACACAGTACCACAAATTGTGTGGCTTAAATGATACAAACGTATTGTCTCCCAGTTCTGGAAGCTAGAAGACTGAGGTCAAGGTGTCCATAGGGTTGGTTCCCTCTGACGCCTGTGAGGAAGGTCTGCTCCATGACTCTCTCCTAGCTTTCGGTAGTTTTCTGGCACTCTTCAGTGTTGTTCATTGGCTTGAAGAACCATCACCCCAATCTCTCCCTTCATCTTCACATCATGTCCTGCCTGTGTGTGTCTGTGTCCAGATTTCCCCTTTTTTAATGAGGGCATTATCATATTGAATTAGGGGCTTGCCCTACTCCAGTATGACTTCATCTTAACTAATTATATCTGCAATGACCCTATTTCCAAATAAATTCACATTCTGAGGTATGGATGGCTAGGCTTCAACATATGAATTTTGTGGGGAAGCACAGTTCAACCCCTAACACACCCTAGTTTTCAGGTGGAGTCCTTCAGTTATGTAGCATCATCGTTCTGCCCTGCAGATTTTTTCTTCAAAGCACTGACCACAGTTTGTAATTATCACTTGAATAATCACACAAGCAAAAGTACATCTATTACGCATAGATTGTAAGCTCCATGAGGGGCCATGTCCATTTTTGCTGACCATTGCATCCCCATGTCTGGCATGTAGCAGTCATTAAGTACTCACTGAAGGAACAGATAAACTCTGTGGCCCTCCACTTTCCCCATTGCACGTCAATGTGAAGAGACCACCCTTCATCTCCCAAACCTGCTTGATCACTTCTCAGTGCTCAGCTTCTAAGGCAAGAAGGGCTGGAGGCAGACCGGCTGACATGAATTGCTGCCCAGTCTTAGTGACCCCCTGAAACTCCAACATGATCTCCCCTATCAAGCCAAGCCCCTGCTAGAAAAAGACATCTCTAAAATGTGTTAGCACGCTGCAGTTTCATTTTAAATGTGTCTCATAGTCACCAGTGATTACTACTAAGGAGCTTCTCTAGAGATCTTAAAAACAGATTGCTTCCCTAAGGGCTGGAATAGTTCAGCTGGGTACCTAAGGAATGTGTGAAATAAAATAAATTCCTAGTGCCTCTTTTATCTCTAATATTCTAAGATCCTGGTGGTTTGATAACTTTGGACATGGTCCCTCAATGCAGACAGAAGAAGATTCTTAGTCTCCTAACTCTCTGACCAATACTTAGATCAATAAGGCACTGTCTACAGTGCACTAGAATAATAAAGAACCCAGGTAGGTTGAAAAGCCTTTTGCACCAATATAACTGTAATGCTGTTGGAACCACCTTTCCTGTATGCTCTCAGAAATAAGTGCCGCTTTTGCAAAGTGTTAAGATAGTTTAATGTCTGGCTTTTGTGTTTCATCATCTCATGGCATGAGATGAAAGGAATGCTGACTCCTCTAAACGTTGAACTTCTAGAAGCTTGAACCCGTTGACTTGCCACGAGTAATTACTTCAGGAAGACTCCTGAGCCAGCGAGAAGCCAGGACAATGCACAAAGCAAAGGTGAGCTGCAGCAGTAACCTGACAGGGAGGTGACTAGGGGTGGGTGACACAGGATTGGGGCACTGGAGCACACTGGTCCTTTCATGCACTCTCTGCATGGAGGAGTTCAAAGACAAATCAAACTGTTAAGTCATTCAGAGTGAGAACTTTTCAAAGCTATTTATTCTCTTCTGTGCATGCCTCCAACTGGTAGTGGCTCTTACCTCTTGCATGAGCTCTGCGCCCTTTTCTGTTTTGTGTTGAAAACAGGGCAATGTAGACAAGAAAAGACTTTTACTTAGAAATTGGTGATTCTGAAGTTTTCAAATCTGTGAAAATTTCAGCATAAGTCCTCCCTTTCATTCCTCCCCTCAGTTTAAAACATTCTCTTTGTTCTGTTTGCAGGAGAAATCTTATCTACAAGTTATTCCTGACTTATTTGCCACAACCTCACCAAAAATTAATCCTGAGAAATGTCTTCTGTGTATCTTTTCCCTGCTTTGCACTTGTAATGTTCTGTTGACTAGAACTCCCCTCACACAGAACTGAAAGCTGGGAGGCAGAAGCAGATTTTCAACACTTTCCACTCCTAATTTGTTTTGGAGCTAGCTAGGTGCTGCTGTGTGGCTGGCTGACTTGTTAAAGACGTCCAGGTGCTGTCAGAATCAAGCCCACGTTTGTGGTGCTGACAGCATCTGTGGAGATGGCCCCTCCCTGAGGTTCACATCAGCTGACAGTCACTATCCACACGGCAACACAAAAGGTATTGTCAAACACATCACCTTTCCTGGCAACAGCAAATGACAAATGAAGGTATATTCACCTCTGGCTGCCCTCAATAACTGTCTGCACTGTCCCACTGGAGTTTATGATGCACCAGCGGGGAGATGTTCAGAGTCACAAATAATCAACCTCAAATCCTCACTAGACTGCAATATTCTCCAAGGCTTAGGCTGGCATATGGAAATGCACTCTATAGAAATAGGTTCCATTTCACCATTCAGCAGCTTCCCTCTCATTTCATAGCCAGTCAATTAGTCAATGGTAGAAGAGGCAGGGAGAAAAAGGAAGGTTTCTTCAAACCGAACACATTTCTGGGGAGGTAGTAATAAGCATCTATTTACAAGGGAAGTGATATCTTGTCAAAAATGAGATGTGGAAAGATATTCCCATTTAAGGTTTACAAAACTCTACAGCAACCTAAAAAACTACATACATACACATCAAAGAGCCACTTCATTCATTGACAGTGACACAAAGGACTTGTCAGGGACATACAATAGTCCACTTTTGTCATCACAAGATATCTCTGCGGGTTATGACTGATTAAGATCTCACTCTGTTTCAAGAAGGATGTAAACTTGTGAATTGCAGAGTCAGTAACAAATTACCCCTTACTAACAAGTGTGTTGTCTTTCATAGCAGGTACTAGAAAAGAAAATGCAAACTCCAATGTATACTTCTGAGAACAGACAATATTTGCATAAGATGCAAATGCTGGAAATGATTCGTAAAAGACAAGAGGTAAATGTGAGAAGAGAAAAGAGTGTCATATTTACCAAATTTTCATCACATAATCACTGCCCTGCCACATGAATATATCAAGCATAGATACCCAGGCTTTACTTAGCATTTTAAATCTAGTCATTGAGGTTGAAAGTTCAACTACTAAAGCTGAGAAGAATCAGGAAGATTCCTTCTGCTGATAACCTTGTTGAGTCTTTTCTAAGTTTTCAGTCCTGTCAAGGATGTATCTGTGCCTCAAGTCTCCATTTTTAAAAATAGTTTGCTCCTATGACACTCTGGACATAGGAAAATGGGGTAAGATCATTTTTCTTGGTTTAGTGAAAGGAGGAGGGGGTGAGTTGTTCTTTATTCCGATACCTAGGCCTCTCTCTATAATTCTTGCCATAGAATTATCTAACAAGAAAGACTGCTTGTAAAAAAAAAACAACAAAAACCCTTTACCAGTAATGCCTGTAACTGTCATATTCCAAATTCCTCCCTCTAGGAAACAAGCCTTTAGTTACTGCTCTCTGCAACTCCAATTATATCAGCTAGCCTACAGAAACATGCTTTTGTAAGGGTCCTCATCCTAATTGAGCCATACCTTTTTGAGACTGGCCACACTCACCTTTTTCCTAACAAGCTTGTGAATAAAGAAAGTTCCCATACCTTCTAGTAGGAAAAAGAAAACCATATTCTGGTTAGAGGACTGCAGATGTCTACAGATAAGCACACAACTTGCAAAGTGACTGATCTGTTGATCTCTTCTGGTGAAAGTAGCTTGGGAAGAACATTGATCATTTATGGCTGATGATTTTCAGGCCCAAATGGAGTTAAAGAAAAGTCTTCATGGAGAGGCAAGAATTAATAAGCAAAGTCCAAGGGACCATAAAGCCAAGAAAACCCTTCAAAGCACCCCAAAGAACGATGGCCATGACCTTCTAACCATATTGCCTGATGAAATCTTGAACAGAGGTCCCGGTGAGTCATGTACAATTTTTTAGTAAAATATTTCAAGTATTTTTAAAACTTCATCAAATAAACTACCAAGGAAGGGGCATGGTGAGAAGACAGCAAACAGCTTTGAGTTCTTGCTGAGAGTTTTACTTCCCAGAATATAGTGGGCATGTTGTCATGTAATTTTGGATGGCTGGGAGGAAAAGACAGAAACTTACGCTTGGTAATTAAATGTCTCTTTCTTTGTACGGGTTTAATATGCTTTGCATGCTTCATTGCAAGCCTTGCCTCATCCCTAGAAGGAGAAAAGGCAAAATAGCCTCATCTTGTGGTTAGAGAGAATGAAGCACATGAAGATACATTGCCTGCAGTCACATGGCAAATTTGCTTCAGCAGGGTTGATACCATATGTAGACACTTATCTCCCTGACTGCACCCTTTTCCATGCAGGTCAACCCTCTTTGGCACATTCAGAATTTCTAGAATGAATCACTGCCCACCCTGAGCTTACTGTTCCTGCTGATCTACTGGCTCAGTGGACAAGGTCTCCAATGTCACTCTTCCCTATCTCCCTACAGCTGGTCGCTCACCAAGCCCTGCTGATGTCACCTAGCAGTAAAATCTGCCCTTTCTCTTCCATTCCTGGTAGTATTGCCTTAGGTATGACCCTGGTCCTGTTACACCAGGATTCCAGCTACAGCCTCCTGACTGGGCCCCTCCCATTAGGTCTTACTCTCCATCCATCAACGCTTCACTTCAGTGGTTCTCCATGTGGTCACCAGACCACCAGCATCAGCATCACCTGGGAACCTGTTAGGGCCCAGAGTGACTGAATAAAAAACTGCAGGTGTTATGCCCAGTACTCTGGGTTTAACCACCCCTCCAGGTGATTGTGATGCTCTTAAAGTTTAAGAAACACTTAACTTTAAGTGATTCCTAACTCTACTCAGTAATTGAAGTGTTACCATAGACCAGCATCATCAGTATCACCTGGGAGTTTATTAAGAAAGGCAAAATTGGAGGTCATACCCCAGACCTACTGAATGAGAACCTGCATTTTATCAAGATTGCCAGATGATTCTCATGCACACTGAAGTTCTAGAAGCACTTCACTAACATCAGAGTAATCCTATAAAATGCAAATCTGACCATGTCATTCTCCTGCTTAGAAAAACAAAAATCCTCCGTGATTCTCTGTCAGCCTAAAGACAACGTCTAAGCTCCTTAACATGGAGCTAAGTGTGGTGACTCATGCCTATAGTCCCAGCTACTCAGGAGGCTGAGGTGGGAGGACCACCTGAGGCCAGGATTTCAAAACCTAGCCTAGGCAACATAGCAAACTCCCTGTCTCAATAAAATAAACTCAACATGGGACTCTAAGCCTTTCAGGATCCAGTCATTGCCTACCTAGCCTTTCTAGCTTCACCTTCTGCCACTCTCGCACCCAGCTCCCACATTTCAGCTGGGCCGAATTGTTTATGCTCTCAGATCGCTCTATGCTTTCTAATGGACAGGCTTGTCCACAACTTCTACGCTACATTGCCCCACCAATTAGAGCGCCATTAAGTTTTCCTTGTTTGTATTTCCCCAGGGCAAACCCACAGTTGAAATTTCCAATATTGTTCACACACACAGATTGCTGTGCTGTGAGCCAAATTCCCCACATCAGCAGGACTGACCCACCACGGAGAGAGCTGCAGAAAAGCTGGCTACGTCTCTAGAGGTCTTGAACTTCTAAGATGCAAAATCGCCTGCTGAAAGAGACACTGCTCCTACTCGGAGAAACAAGATGCTTAATCAATAAGTTAATTAAATAAGAAAAGGCTGAATAATTGAAAATCTACTTGAGGCACCTATTTAATCTATACTCCCAAGTCTCAGAATGAAATATCCTTTGTAGTCACACAAACAATTTTTACCATTTAAACAATATCTTTTATTTTTTTTTAAACAATATCTTTTAAAAAATATGCAAACAACCAAGAAAAAAGCCTCAGCTAAAGTTAGACACTTAACAGTCATCACCTGAGAGCACGTCAAGAAAAACCAGCATCGGCGAAGTCCTTAGATGTCTCAGAGCTGGAGGGGACCGACGAGAAACCGGCACAGGAGAAAGGAGTTTTCCTCTGCTCTCCTGATGCTTTTCTTTTTTTTTTTTTTTTTTTTTTTTGAGACGGAGTCTTGCTCTGTCGCCCAGGCTGGAGTGCAGTGGCCGGATCTCAGCTCACTGCAAGCTCCGCCTCCCGGGTTTACGCCATTCTCCTGCCTCAGCCTCCCGAGTAGCTGGGACTACAAGCGCCCGCCACCTCGCCCGGCTAGTTTTTTTTTATATATATTTTTTTTAGTAGAGACGGGGTTTCACCGGGTTAGCCAGGATGGTCTCGATCTCCTGACCTTGTGATCCGCCCGTCTCAGCCTCCCAGAGTGCTGGGATTACAGGCTTGAGCCACCGCGCCCGGCCTCCTGATGCTTTTCAAAGCTGCTTCATTTTGTTCAAGCTAAGGTTTGTTGAGTGCTTACTATAAGCCAGGTACTGTGGTTTGCCTTTAATATGCATTATCTCTTTTAATTCTCACACAACCTAGAAGGTAGGAGCTACCATTCGCGCCAGTGTGACAGAGCCAGGATTCAAGGTCAGGTCTTTTTGACCTGCACTCACACGGCCCCACCAGGACACCAAGGACTTGGAACTCTGTCAAGGACAGCTTTGGAAAAGTTTGCAAATGTAGGGGTTGTGACTCCTTGACTTTATTTTTCAAAGAAGGCCGCACTCTGCAACTTCTGAAAGGAAAGTTAAAGCAGCTGGCAGACTTTGGAGCTCATGTTCTCCTGGAAGTGACGGAGTGTAGAGAAGGGAGAATAGAAGGAGTAACTCAGGCAGGAACCAATTCAAGTGCCAGTCAGGGAGGCGTAGCTGCATCAGTAGTGCACAAAACCAGTAGTGCACAAAAACTGAGTAGTGCTCAGTTAAGAGCAAAACCACCTGAGGAGCTTCTCAAGAACACCCAGCCCTAGGGCCGATCATGGTGGCTCATGTCTATAATCCCAGCACTTTGGGAGGCCAAGGCGGGCAGGTCACCCGAGGTCAGGGGTTCAAGACCAGCTTGCCAACATGGTGAAACCCCATCTCTACTAAAAATACAAAAATTAGTCGGGCACAGTGGCGGGCACCTGTAATACCAGCTACTTGGGAGGCTGAGGCAAAAGAATCGCTTGAACCTGGGAAGCAGAGGTTGCAGTGAGCCAAGATCATGCCACTGCACTCCAACCTGAGCAACAGAGCAAGACTCCATCCCAAAACAAACAAAAGAAACACCCAGTCCTGTCTCCCAGGTTCAGCCTACTGAATCTGAATCTCTAGGTTGAAGGTGAAAGAATTTTATGTTTTAAAAGTTCCTCAAGTGATGTTGAACATTAGCCAAACTTAGATGGACCAGATAACCCTTGAGAACTCTTTCAACACTTTAACCTTATGAGAATCTTTTTCTTTGTAACAACGCATGTGTGTGTGAGATACACATGACAAAATAAGCCTAGAAAATGTAGATTTTGCTAGCATGAAATAGAAAGGGAATTCAAACTCTTCCTATTATAATGATATCATAATTAACTAGACTCTTAGAATGACATGTCTGCATCAACTCACTTGCCTATTGCTGAAGTTGTTGGAAAGAGAAGTAAGGCAAATATCACTGGAAATGTGTTTGATGATGGAGAGATTACAATGCCTACAAAGGGTGTCATTCTGTTCTGTGCTTCAGTGTTCACTGTGCAGCCCTGTACATGTAAAAGTGTAGGATACTGGGATAATAATGGATACAGCTAGTATTTATAAAGTGCTTCTAAGAATTTTAAATGCATCATTTAATCCTCATATTAACTCTACAAGGTGAAAATTATTACCACCTCTCTTCTACAGATGAAGAGACTGGGTCTGGAGAGGTCCAGTCACATGTGCAAGGTCACAGCCAGCCAGTGAGAGGTGAAGCTGCTCAGGGATGCACTTACAGGGCACCTGACTCCCGAGCCAACAGGCTTCACCTCTGCACTCAGCATTTGTCCTAGCGATGATTCCTTTTCACTTATTCCCAGAGAGCGTCTTTGATTTCTTTCCGCGCCTTCTAAAAGTACTTCACTTTTTCCTACAAATGGAGTGTAGCTAAGATCTTACACTTACATAAGCATTCCACTGTCAGGGTCTGGTCATTAAGGTTCCTCTGTAGCTGTCTCTTCTTACTTAATGACATACTCGACCTTTCTTGTTCCCCTGTTGAAAGGTGAAATGAGGGTTGTGGCTCTCTTGTGAGATAAAAGTCAGCCACTGCTTTCTACTGCATCTTTAAAATGAAATCTCCCATGCTTTACATATATTTTACATACATTCATATAATAAATTACATATATAATCATATGACACAAATTATATATAACATACACATAGTGAATGTCACTCTTTTTGGTGTACAAGTCTATGAGATTTAATGTGTTTCTGTGGCTCCTACCCTTTGCTGAAGCTGTGATATGAATGAACATAGAGGGTGGGAAGAGCACTGGAACTGACCGCAAAGCCCTTCACTGAGTCCCAGTAGTGCATCTACTAAATGGAAGCTCCATGAAGGCAGGGACTTTTTCTTGTTCCTAGAATAGTACCTGATACGTGATAGCCTCTCAATAAATATTAACTGTATATTTTTTTATATAATTTCATTCTAGAGAGAGAAAGAATATAGCTAAATTCTAGTTATTTAACCTCCAGGAACCTCAGTTTCCACATCTGTAAAATGGGAATAAAGTATTGTATACCACGTAAAGTTTATGTAAAAAATAACATGTATAAAAGCACACATCAAATGTAAAGTGTGGCCAGGCACTTTACAGGCCATAGCTCATGCCTGTAATCCCAGCATTTTGGGAGGCTGAGGAGGGTGGATCACTTGAGGTCAGGAGTTTGAGACCAGCCTGGTCAACATGGCAAAACCCTGTCTCTACTAAAAATACAAAAAATTAGCCAGGAGTGGTGGCACATGCCTGTAATCCCAACTACAGGGGAGGCTGAGGCACGAGAATTACTTGAACCTGAGAGACAGAGGTTGCAGTGAGCCGAGATCACACCACTGCACTCCAACCTGGTCAACAGAGAGAGACTGTCTCAAAAAAGAAAAAAAAAAAAAAGAAGAAGAAGAAATACCATACAAATGTATGGGAATATAGACAAAACTGAAGAAGAATATAATCGATGTCTTTTTCTTTTTTTTAAGATGGAGTTTCTCTCTTGTTGCCCAGGCTGGAGTGTGATGGTGTGATCTTGACTCATCCACAACCCCTGCCTCCCAGGTTCAAATGATTCTCCGGCCTCAGCCTCCCAAGTAGCTGGGATTACAGGCACCCGCCACCACGCCCGGCTAACTTTTGTATTTTTAGTAGAGACAGGGTTTCACCGTGTTGGCCAAGCTGGTCTCGAAACCCTGACCTCGTGATCCGCCGGCCTCAGCCTCCCATAGTGCTGGGATTGGGATTACAGGCATGAGCAACCGCACCCGGTCAGAATTGATGTCTTATAGTGAAAACAGTCATATGCTTCAGTGATGTGTCACTTTGAATCCGTTATTTGAATGCCAGCTTCAAAATTCTGGTCTTATCTGGCCACCTGCACTCTTTCTATAAAGAATCTTATTTTGTTTTATTTTTCAATATAGCTCTGTATGTGAAATTCTGGGTTTGATATAGTAGTGATACAGTTTTCTGAAACACATATTATAAAATACACAACCATCAAACAGGTTTCATGCTTTATGTGATTCTTCTACTACCTAAATCACTTCCTATTTTTCCCACTGACAGCTGTTGCTTTCCCCTCTCCCTAAATTAATTTTGGAGTAGGATACACTTTCCTTTACTCTGCTCACCCGAAACCCATTTGGGTTTTTAAAGACTGTGTTTTTATTTTTTAAAGTCTATAAACCACAGAGAATCAAACAAGGATTTATAAAAATGTAACAAGTAATAAGAAATCTAGCTCAGAAGTGCTCAAATTTTAATGCTATATACACAAAACCATATATGTAATACTTTATGAGTGACAAAGGATTGATTTTCAAGGATGAAACTGAATATTTGAATTTTGTCGCATACACTAACATTAGACCTGAATTTTCATAACATCAAGGGTGTTGTGGGACTTAGGCTATCATTAATATTTCATTAGATCCCAACACAAACAAACATTCCCCTTCTGTTTCAGATCTCCTGCCGATAGCTGGATGTTCTAGAAAATTCCTGTTCCCAGTCTGAGTGGTGCCTCTGGTAGTTCTTGACTACTTTGCAGAACAGAGATGACTGACACTCCTGAGCCCCAATGAATGGGGCCTTTTTTAGGTCCTAGTTACCAATACTTCCCATCTCCCAAAATTCTCTGATTGCTCATTTGTTTTTTCATTTATTCATCTATTTGTTCACCAAATATTTATTTAGCACATACCAAGTGCCAGGCATTGTGTGGTCATTTCATTGTATGGTGATGAGCCAGGCAGATATGGTTCCTGGTTTGTGGATCTTGCATAGAGATGTTTAACAAAGAGTTGTTTAACAAGAGTATACTGGGTAGACCTGGTATCTGCGGAGTCAGGGAAAGTTTCCATGAGGAAGGGACATTTAAACCGAGATAAGAAGCAGCTGGATGAAGCAGGGAGGAGGGCATGTGAGTGTGAGGACCATGGGTACTGGAATGTTCAAAATGATAATCAACCCCAGCATGTGCAAAAGTCCTGCAGTGGGAAGGAACACGATGGACTCTAGGCGAATGAGAGATTCAGAGAGTAACTGGAGATGGCTCTGGAGATATGGGCAGGGCCAAATCACACAGGGTCTTGTAAGCCATGTTAGATAAGAATTTTAAACTCTATCTTAAGGTCACTGGGAAGCCACTGATAGGGCAGGAGAGTGGCATAAGCAGGTTCATATTTTTAAATATCACTCTGTCTACACTGTAGAGAATGGGTGGGAGGGGAAAGTAAAAGGATGAAGTAAGACCAATTATAAGGACACAGCAAAAGCGCAAGTGAGAGATGATGTTGAGACCAGGAGAGTAGGGTCTCGATGAGGACGGACAGAAGCAGCCAGATATGAGATCTTTAGGAGACAAAATAATCAGAATTATCAGGTGATAGGTTAGATGTGAGTGCATGGAGAGGGTAAGGAGACCAGGTAGATTCCTGGGTTTCTCTTGAAGAATTAGGCAGACAATGGGGTAAAGGTAGTACCGTTTGCTGAATTAGGGTAGCCAGGAGCAGAAGCAGGTTTGTGAGAGAAAGAGAAGGTAGGGCTGCATTATTGCCAAGCAGATATCAAAGTGGAGGTGTCCAGTTCTACAAAAACGTCCTTTGTATCTTAGGAGAGAGACCAGGGCTGCAGACATTAATTAACATGGTTATCTGCCAGTGCTATCTAAATAGGCAACAACAATCATTATACTAGTATTCAAGGGGAAAAACTGGTAGCCTCTCACTGAGGCCCAACAAATCACAAGGCACGAATTCTCACATTAAAACGCTTGTTTCCAACTCACCACGCTGTATACATTAAATATGTATAGCTTTTGTATGTCAATCATAGTTCAATAAAGTAGTTTTTAAAAATATGGTGCACAGGTAAAAAGAAATATTTGATTTTCTTATATAATAGTACACAACTTCAGATATCAAGGGCTTACATAAACTGCCAAAAGATTTAATAAACAATTATCATTAAGATGACATTCAAAAGTTATGGTCGTTTCAACCAGTCTAGTGGGAAACTCTGGGCTTTGACCTAAGATTTTTGTTTTAGCTCCAAAGTGGTTGGGAAGATTTTGTTTGCTTAAAAGCCAGCTTCCCTTGAACAAAGCTCCTGTTGCTTTCTGGAGTGCATTATGAAGAATGCTGGGAACTGCTTGAATAAAAAGCTAAGGTAAATACATATGCACATAAATAAAATCCCAAACTAAAAATAAATTGACTCTTTTAATAAAAAATATAAAATAAAATAGAACGCCAGATTCATTGAACTTCCCAGTACTATGGGTCTAGAGTACAGTTTAGACAATCTGTTTCTAAAAGGCTGCAACAGGTGATTCTGCTATGTCAGAAGTATATATTACGTGTCTAGCACATAGTAGATGTTCAATATAAAGCACTAGACAATGTCACCTGTGCAATATTCTTGCCCAAAATGTTTAACCTCAATTTAATTGCAAGGAAATAATAAGGGAAGCTAAAATTTAGGATCATTCTGTAAAATAATTGACCTGGATTCTTCAAAATGTCATCATTACATTAGGAAAAGTGAAACAGACAATGAAGATGGAAGAGGAGACAAAAGAGGAGAAAGAGGAGGAATGGTGATGAGGTGTAGAGACTGTGGGAGAGAGAAAGAGAAGAAAAGCATAGAAGAGTATTCTTGAATTAAAGGATACTGAGACAAGAAAATAAAATGCAATGTATGATCTTAGATTGGATCCTGGACCTAAAAATTAAAACTCAAACAGGAAATAAAAAGTAGCTATAACGGGCATTATTGTGACAACCATGAATATTTGAACATAGATCATATATTAGAAAATAGTATTATATCAATGTTAAATTTCTAAAGTGTAATAATTGTTTTGTTACGTAGAGACAACGCCCTTGGTCTTAAGAGATTTGTAGTGATATATTTAGGGGGGAGGTGACTCTTCAACTAATTTTCAAATGGTTCAGCTGAAAAGCATGTATAGATAGATAGATGATAGATAGATGATTGATAGAGAGATAGCTGGATAGATAGATGCATATATATGATGTAAGCAATATTGTGGCAAAATGTTGATGGATGTGGTATATAGGTGTGTGTTGCATTTTTGTGACTTTTGGAAGATTTAAATCATTTTAAAAATAACATCTAGGCCGGGCGTGGTGGCTCACGCCTGTAATCCCAGCACTTTGGGAGGCCAAGGCAGGTGGATCACAAGGTCAGAAGATCGAGACCATCCTGGCTAACATGGTGAAACCCTGTCTCTACTAAAAAATACAAAAAAGTAGCCGGGCATGGTGGCAGGTGACTCTAATCCCAGCTACTCGGGAGGCTGAGGTAGGAGAATGGCATGAACCTGGGAAGCGGAGCTTGCAGTGAGCCGAGATGGCGCCACTGCACTCCAGCCTGGGCGACGGAGCAAGACTCCGCCTCAAAAAAATAAATAAATAGACTAAAAAATAACAACTAAAAAAAAGTTTAATCCTTACAGAGACACCAGTTGAAATTTTTATATACATAATGTATATATTTATATATACCTCAAGTTACATATATATAATTTTTCAAACTATGTATATGTAGTTTGAAAAATCACCAAGCAGATTGTTTATTAAGCTAGGCACTTAATAAACAAATAAATCATTGCTAAAGGAAAAAATTATATTAAAGAAACTTAATTTTTTTGTAGGTAATTCACAGAATACAGAATTTTTGAAACATCAAGCAGTGAATAACTACTGTCCCTGGAAAACTGGCACAATGGAAACATGGCTTCATGAACAAGAGGCCCAGAGACAGCTTCTCTGGGACAGTTCCAGCTCTGACTCAGATGAGTTGGGGAAAGATGAGAAGAAGCCACGAGCACTGGTGAGGACCAGGACAGAGAGAATCCCACTTTTTGATGAGTTTTTTGATCGAGAATAAGAATACTATTCACTAACCTAGATACTGAGTGCACTGAAAGCTTGTTTTACTCTAGAAATCTTTCAAACTGAGATATGAAGTATTTTGAAGAAAGCAAATCACTTTGGTAAAAAGAAATGATATATTTAGAGTCTTATGATTAATGAGTCTGTCATATGTGCTGTTAACTATTGCTGCATAACTAAATGCCTCAAAACACAGGGGCTAGCCAACAGCCATTTTATTGTCTCACTTTCCTGTGGGTTGTTGAGTTCAGCTAGGTGGTTCTTCTGCTGTTCCCTTTTGAAATCTTTAATGTCATTGAAATTGGACTACATTTGGACTACTAGGACTGGAGTCATCTGGAGGCCCCATTAGGGCACTGAGACAGGGGGAGCTTGCCCCCTATCCATATAGTCTCAGAGCATCTTCACATGCTCTCTTCAGCAGGACACTGAAGAGATTTCTCTCATATGAGCCCAGGGCTCCCAAAAGCAATTGTCCCAAGAGGAGGAAACAGAAGTTGCCAGTCTTCTTAAAAGCTAGTCATAGAACTGGCTTTGCATCACTTCCACTATGTTCTGTTGGTTAAAGTCATAAGCCAGCTTGGAGTTAATGCAGAAGAGGATTACATGAGGGCATGAATGCCAAAGTGTGGTCCTTTGGGGTTCATCTTTGAGACTTTCCACCTCACTATGTTTTTAAAAAGAAAATTAGATTATATAAAACAAATAGATGGGCTGGGTGTGGTGGCTCACAGCTGTAATCCCAGCACTTTGGGAGGCTGAGGTGGGCAGATCACTTGAGGTTAGGAGTTCAAGACCAGTCTAGCCAACATGGTGAGACCCCGTCTCTACTAAAAATACAAAACTTAGCCAGGCATGGTGGCGTTCGTTCAGTGAGACCCCGTCTCTACTAAAAATACAAAACTTAGCCAGGCATGGTGGCGTTCGTTCATCTATAATCCCAGCTACTTGGTGGGGAGGCGGAGGCAAGAGAATTGCTTGAACCCTGGAGACGGAGGTTGCAGTGAGCCGAGACCACTCCACTGCACTCCAGCCTGGGCGACAGAATGAGACTCTGTCTCAAAAGTAAAAAATAAAAAACCAAAAACAAATAGACGAAAAAGTAGACTGGAGACAAATAAAAGTGAATTTCTAAAGGAAAGTCACAGTAATGCTACATTAAACACTAAGCTCACTTAGGTCACTTTCTAAGCTAACCATAACAGAGAGCCTACAGGATACAGGTGAAATAATATCAAGTGTAGAAGATCACGGTGAGTTAAAGTTCAAAATTAAGACTTCTTAGATTATGATGCAGATTTTAGAGCTCCTTAAAAAATAAAAGGAATCTTATAAATGTTCAACTCAAAAGTTATTCCACTTAGAAAAACTAGCTTTTGGGACAATTTTTAAGAACTTTTGTGTACAATGCAGCTCCATGTTTAGCAAAATCTAAAAATAATTTTAAGCAATCCAGAATCTTTCAAGAATTAGTAAAGCTTTAAAACAAAGCAAAACAAAAAGACCCTTTTATGCCTTATACGAGAAGCTTCCAAAAAGGGAAAAAAATAAAGGAAAACACCACTTCAATTTGACATTCAATGCATTCACATCAGGAACTAAGAAGATAACAAGCCTGAAATGTCAGGCGATAAAAATTCATGTTTCTTCCAAGGACAGAAGGCTATTAGATTGTCCCTAGCCATATCTACTCCCAGTTCTTTGTGAGAACTCTTCTCACTTTTTCTGTGGTAGGTAAGAGGCATATTTCCACCAAAAGAATACATATATTGTTTGACTAGCCAGCCTTCTAGAAAAAATGAGATCCTGGAGAGGATAAACAAATCCAACCTATTCATGGTGTCCTCACTTATTGTGGTCAATCTGAAAGGCTTAAAACACAAAAAGTGGGATGGACAACTTTGAACACGAAAAATAGTGGAGCCAAAGGTACGTCTTCACCATTCTCCTCTGTGACTTGAAATTCAATTTCACGAAACCCGCTTCCATAAGCTTAATGAACTGTGAGCTACATGAGGGCACCAACCATGTCTTCTTCCTATGGTATTCCTGCTTCCTAGCATGACAACTGGCAAAGAGTTTATCATTAAAGGTGTTTGGAATTAATGAATGTGTTGAGTTGACTAGTCAATTGGAGAAACGCTTGTTTCTCTCCAGCTACGCACTTGCTCACCCTCATTTCCATCATTTCCCAGGAGTCTTGGATAGACAAGGTTGATTATACAGTAAAGAAAATGGCATTTTTTTTCCAAAAGCTGTTGGCATTTATACATCTAAATGAATGGCCAAAATCAAGCATTGCCTTGGGATACAGGAATTATGTGTATATGCCAATAAGGATACCATAGCTCAAAATACTTTTTGAAACTATCAGAGTGTGTTAGCTTCAAAAGAAAATCCATCCTAATGCCTTCTCTATTTGCCAGCTCCATGTAGAACTCCTTATAATGCAGTTATGAATTCAAGGATTTTAAAGGAGTAATAATCATAGTAATAATTGCCAACATGCATGGTCTGTTTATTGTGGGCCAGGTACTCTTCAAGTCTTTTATCTATGTAATCCTCACAGTGATTTTATAGGTCAGTATTAATATCATTCCTATCTTAAAGATGAGGAAATTGGGTCACAGAAAGGTTAAGTAAGTTGCCGGAGTCATCTAGCAGAACTTCCCTTTGGAGTAGATGATTGTTTACCAAAAGTGACCTGATAGAAGCCAAGGACTCTTCCCTCCTTTCCTCAATTTTACTTCCAACTCACCAGCTACATTACACGTCACTCTGTATTTCTTTTGCATCACATGGTGTGGTTCCTTTTGGGAGGAGCAGGGAAGAGGTAATAGTTCACTCGAAAGGGTGAGAGCTTTGTGGAATTATGTTTTAGCAAGGACTAGCTTAACTGATAGCCGAACTGCAGGCAAAGGGAGGATAAACGCACAGGATAAAGGCAGATGAGAGAGTAAAGGAAACCTTAACTGTCTTCCCAATTTGGCCTAGGGAATTAGTCCCCAACCTTTCGGCACCAGGGACCAGTTTTGTGGAAGACAATTTTTCCACAGATGGGTGAGGCGGGGGATGGTTTCTGGACAAAACTGTTCCACCTCAGATCATCAGGCATTAGATTCCCGTAAGGAGCATGTAGCGTAGATCCCTTGCCTGAGTAGTTCACAATAGGGTTCACACTCCTGTGATAATCTAATGCCTCTGCTGACCTGACAGGAAGGGGAGCTCAGGCAGCAATGTTCCCTCGCCCACCACTCACCTCTTGTGTATGGCCCAGTTCCTAACAGGTCATGGACCGGACCAGCACCTGCCCACGGCCCAGGGGTTGGAGACCCCTGGCCGGGGGGCAGCATAGGTGAGCATCCCCACCAGAAAGCCCGATCCAGGGTGGATCAGTTGCACACTGTGACAAGGACTCAAGGGTAGCGGTTCTTAATGCTGGTGACAGGTTAGAATCACCTGTCAAAGGATCAAAAACTACTAACAACCAAGATTTCTGGTCCCCACCTTTTGATTTAATTGGGTTGGAGTAGAGCTCTGGCATTGGGTTGTTGGGGTTTTTTTTAGTTTTTGTTTTTAAGCTTCCAGATGAATCTATCACGCAGCTAAGGTAGAAAATTACAGCTTTAGCAATATGAACATTCTATTTCACCAGATTATATCACCTTCTATCTATAAAAGAAAGAACTTCTGAGGTAATTTTTTAAGGTTAAGGACATTAGGCCTGGAGCTTCACAAAACAAGTAAGAGAAATGTTCATTTTGTAAGTAATTTTCTGAGAACACCAATCCTACAGTTAATCTTGAATTTGTTCAGGGCAATGTACGGCCATCATAAACACAGCTGTTGTTGATAAAAACTATAAAATTCAGCCTGGAGGCTAAGTTGTCAATTTTCTTCAGCTGAAAATCTCTCCAGCTTTGGAAAGAAAAAAGGCTTGTCTAGGATGAGAAGCATACTTTCTCTTGTGAAAATAATATTTTTGTTCTTGCTCTGAATTTTTCATGAGAAAGAAAAATATCTTTTTTTCCTTATTGGAAAAATATATTGGAAATATATTTTTCTCAATTTTTTTTCAGGAAGAGCACTGTTTTTCATCACATACTTATTTTGATGATAATTCAGAGTTACTGTACTGGGGTTTAATTACAGATAACTTTTGTAGGAGTCACCTACGACATAGCCTTGTGAACAAATGGATAATGTTTGCTGCTTACATAGAGACTTTAAAAACAGAAAATAGAACCCCACTCTTTGTGCCCCTCCCTTTCTTACCACAGAAACATAATGGTCATCATATTATAATTAACATCAACTATTTCTTGCCTTGAATAAACAATAAAAGCCTATTTCCACATATTACTGCAAAACCTCACCAATTTAGAATGCTACAGGGAAGTCTTCAGAGAAAGTATGCTAAAGGGTAGGTTATGGAAGGTCAGATCATTAAAACTCTGAATTACATCTCATTTTAAGAGAAATGCTATTTCATTCCAGTACAGAATACACAATAACACAATTGGAAACTAAGTCAATAGTTAAGGATTTTTTAAGACACATACTTTATAATAAGTCTGCAATTCATTCATTCATTATTTAATCATGCATTCAACGAGTGGGTTTGAGTATCTCCTACATGCCAAGTACTGTTGCAGATGCTGAGAATACAGCCATCAACAAGACAAAGTCCCTGCACCCATGGGTTACATTCCAGTGGGGGAGATCACGAGCAGATAGTCAAGTACAAGATAATACAACTTCATGTAATGTTAAGCATGATTAAGAAAAATAAAGCAGGCCGGGCGCGGTGGCTCAAGCCTGTAATCCCAGCACTTTGGGAGGCCGAGACGGGCGGATCACGAGGTCAGGAGATCGAGACCATCCTGGCTAACATGGTGAAACCCCATCTCTACTAAAAAATACAAAAAATTAGCCGGGCGAGGTGGCGGGTGCCTGTAGTCCCAGCTACTCGGGAAGCTGAGACAGGAGAATGGCGTAAACCCGGGAGGCGGAGTTTGCAGTGAGCTGATATCCGGCCACCGCACTCCAGCCCAGGCGACAGAGGGAGACTCCGTCTCAAAAAAAAAAAAAAAGAAAAAGAAAAATAAAGCAGGTAACAGGGTAGGCAGGGATGGGGTGAACTGCTTGAGGCAGGATGCTCAGGGAGGCACTCTAAGGAAGAACCATGAATGAAGGGAAGGTGTGAACCACGAGAAGATCCATGGAACAGGCTTTCCAAACACCGGAAGAGCAGGTGCAAAGGTCCTGAGACGACAATGAGCTTATAAGGTTCAAGGGCCAAGAAGAAGGCCAGAATGACAGAGCGACCAAAGGATAGACAAACAGGGGTGATGTCAGAAAGCTGGTCAGGGCCCAGATGTCAGGAGCCCAGAGGAGCATAGCATGACAATGGGTTTGAAGTGTAGTACAGTTTTAGAGTCAGAAGGGAGTACTTGTGGTCTAGACTGATATCTCCAATATGGTCATGAATAAAGGTAAACAGACTCACTAAAGCCATATGGCTATAGCTAGCTGACCTGGGGGTGACCCTGGACGCACTGAGCTAATCAGAGAGGGCATTGGTTTCTGCTGGTGGCAGGAAGTTCAGCGAGGAAGCTCAGTAGCAATGGGTGGCAGTGCTCTGCCCTGTAGGCCAGAGATGCAGAGAATGCTGACCTGTAGCAGATGAAGAACCAGAGACCCATTGAGGCCTGACAGTACATCTGTTCCTCATTCCCAGCCCTGCCCAAGGCCCTGCTGCCTCCTGCCCTTCATTCTGAGACTGTATCCCTATCATAAATTGCAGTTTATGCTTGGGCTAGCTCCAGCTGATTTCTGGTTCTTAAAATCAAACAACTTCGGCCGGGCGCGGTGGCTCATGCCTGTAATAACAGCACTTTGGGAGGCCAAGGCAGGTGGATCACGAGGTCTGGAGATTGAGACCATCAAGGCTAACATGGTGAAACCCCGTCTCTGTTAAAAATACAAAAAATTAGCCGGGTGTGGTGGCAGGCGCCTGTAGTCCCAGCTACTCGGGAGGCTGAGGCAGAAGAATGGCGTGAACCCGGGAGGCGGAGCTTGCGGTGAGCCAAGAGTTTGCCACTGCACTCCAGGATGGGCGACAGAGTGAGACTCTGTCTCAAAAAAAAAATAAATAAATAGGTATCTTAAGCAGCAGCCACCTCCTTGCCTCATGGCACAACACCAGAAGCTATGGTGTGCCGGAATCGGCATGAGTGTTCAGCACCGGCTCTCAAAAGGAACTATGAGGATCTCTTCCAAATCTGTGTTCCATGATGCCATGCCGGCCATGGTAGGAATATTTACACCAGAAAAATTAGTGAATGTTGCAGATCAGGGTTTTTTTCAGAGTTGATACTAAGCATTTACTGACACACCTGGCTAGAAGTAAGGCCCACCAGGCTCTGGAGCCAGAGGTCACATCCCAGCTTGGCCACTCCCTCTCTTAGGTAGTTATTTCACTTGTCTGGCCAGCATCCTCACTGTAAAATGGGGATTAGGATAATGCCTACCTCACAGCATGTTGTGGCAATGAAATAAGATAACACACACAAAGTGCTTAGAACAATGCCTGACACAGAATAGCTGCTCAATACATGCTAGTTACCAAACAATGTTATTACCATTGACATCAGGAATAAAATAAGATTTTGTGTGTGAAAGTGGTTCCCGAAGTCTAATCAGTTCAACAAGACATGGAACAAAAGCCAGAAGTACATAACTATGGAACCATGAAAATAAATGCATCACGATTAGCAGAAGAAGTAATTACATGGCTGAACTACCCAAGGGAATCAACCGAAATATTTTTTGAAGTAATAATGGAATTAAATGGGTGTTGGATAAAAGAAATACATTTTAAAATCATCAGCTTTTGCAAACCATTTCTCAGAATTTATCCAACAGAATAAAAATACCACTGCGCAAAGACAAATGCTCAAGGGTAAGAGTGAGTTCACCGATCACAAGGGAGATGCCTCAGGGTACACTATCTTGGAATATTCTTTCTCTGTAACTCCAGGTCTCAAGCTCCCCTTTCCATTACTATTCAGAACTGTCCTTTTGCCAATCCAAGGTATGTTTGTCACTCCTGGCTTAAAGTGCACCCTCAGGATTCTCTCCCACTCTCCCTTTTTCCTCCCCAGCCAGGGTCCATGTCTGGGGGAAGACACACAGGCCTTGATTATGGTGCTATCCTAGGGGCATGTGGGGAATAGCTCATTGGTGCCATCCTTTGTCCAAGCTGGCCTTGACTGAATGATCCCCATCTTGATCTTGGGCATCGGCCTTCCTCTCCTGAGCATCAACCCCCACCTCCCTGGCTGGTGTCACTTCCCACCATACTCTCAGCACTAGCCTGGTTTAATGATTGCTCAGGAAGAAGCCCAGTGGTTTTCTCCTGCTGAGGTGGTCACCACCTCAGTCTAGAGGGTGTGACTCGTCCTTCAGTAATCAACTGTATCTTCTATGCAGTCCCTAGGGTAGGCTGTCCATGCCTCATACCGTGCTAAGAAATCCCAGTGGCTCTCAATTCTCAGCTCCCCTCCCCCTACTCTGCTTTGGAAGCCTTGAAAACTTCTTAAATATTCTCCATAACCTATGGGGTAGGGAGGTGGGGGGCCTATCTCAGGCACTTTCTACCAAAACATGTCTTGCTGCCATTATTTCTGTGCTGCAGTCCACAGATGTTGCCCTCCTGATGTAGCAAACGGGTGGGGGCAATGTACCATGAAGCTCAGGAAACTTAAGCTTCAAGGCCCGTCATGCACACAGCCCTCTGCCCTGGGAGGGGCATCAGCAAATCATTTACATGAGTTTTCATTACAGTTCTCCAGGAGCAGACAAGAATGAAGTGCAAGCAGTTTATGTTGGAGCCGATGCCACGAAATACCAGTAGAGGAGTAAAATGAGAAAGGGAAAGCTGCCAGTCAAGGGGCATAATCAAGGAAGTTACTATTCTGGGTACCAGGCTTAATCCTGTTGGGGAATTCTGTGCCTCAAAGTTATCTCATCTGCAGAGGAAGTATGCTGGGGTCTGATATACCACCTTTAGTCAATCATTGGTTGGTGGCTGCTGGAGCACAAGGGAAGAAGAATTAATTCTCTGATACTTCTTAAATGCCGTGTGTCCTCAGGTCTATCTGCGGAGAGAAGTTCTCAGGCTCAGAGATACAGATGCTGGTAAAAGCCAAGCCAAATTAAGGCCTGTGGGGATATGGATGGGGCGCCAAGAGCTTACTACAACTTGGTTACATGTTTTTGTAAAATGTGCAAAAGTGGCCGGGCGCAGTGGCTCACACCTGTAATTCCAGCACTTTGGGAGGCCAAGGCGGGCAGATCACGAGGTCAGGAGATGGAGACCATCCTAGCTAACACAGTGAAACCCCGTCTCTACTAAAAATACAAAAAAGTTAGCCAGGCATGGTGGCGGGCACCTGTAGTCTGTAGTGCCAGCTACTCTGGAGGCTGAGGCAGGAGAATGGTGTGAACCCAGGAGGCGGAGCTTGCAGTGAGCCGAGATTGCGCCACTGCACTCCAGCCTGGGTGACAGAGCAAGACTCTATCTCAAAAAAAAAAAAAAAATCAGTGGTTGTCAGGGATTAGGGGAGAGAACGAGATGAATAGGTGGAACACAGAGGATTTTTAGGGCAATGAAACTACTCTAGAAGATACTACAATGGTGGATACATGTCATTATACATTTGTCAAAAACCCATAGAATGCACAACACTAAGAGTGAGCCCTCATGTAAACTATGGACTTTGGGTGAGCATTATGTGTCAACATAGGCTCATCAGTTGTAACCAATATGCCAATCTGGTGGGAGATGTTGGTAACAGGGGAGGCTGTACATATGTGGGGGCAGGGATATTTGGGAAATCTCTGTATCTTTGTCTCAAATTTTCTATAGAACCAAAACTACTCCAAAAAAGGTTTAATAAAAATAAAAAATTTTAGTTTATAAAGGCTGTCATGTTTTCCACTCCAATTTCCCCTGTCACACTTCCCTCCCCTTGGGTAGTATGTGAAAAGTACCAGCAGCTCTCAGAATCTGGCCAAAGGGAAGTCCAGTTGGGGCTATACTCAGTTGGGGCTATAGTGGGATATATTATGTGATTCCAAGTCCCTTCCATGTGTAGTTGTTATCTGTAACCATTGTGATGAAGAAATGGCTTGGAGGCACACCCCAGCTGCCCACTGACTCACCCAGAGATGTGGGACCAGGGGTTGTGTTGCAATATGAATGTACCCTGCAGCATCTGGAACTGGAAGTATGGAAGTAGTGGAGGGGAGATGAAGTTTTACATATGCAATGCCGAAAGCTAGTCAGTCTGTGGTACATCGGGCAGTTAATTAATAGAAATACTATATTGTTTTTCTGCTTTCTGTGACATTTGTGGTATTTGTCAACTTCGTACAATTTATAATTAAAACTTTTTTCTCATAATAAATACTTGCTTTCAGTTCCAATTTTATACTCAGAATTTTTATTCTTTTTTCCTTTTTTTTTTTTTTTTTTTTTACTCTTGTAGAGATGGGGGTCTCACTATGTTGCCCAGGCTAGTCTTGAACCCCTGGGCTCAAGTAATCCTCCTGCCTCAGCCTTCCAAAGTGCTGGGACTACAAGCATGAGTCATCATGCCTGGCCTACACTTTTTCTTAAAGAAGACACTCAAAAACAAACGTTTCTGTCCAGCTTGCAGTCAGAGACATAAAATTTTCTGCTGTTAGATCAACAAATATTCCTGAGGGCAGCAGTGATAGTCAAAATATTTATGCTCATAGTATGGGCGGCAACCAATCAATGGCTCCAGCATGGTCCTTTAAACTTAACTTACTGAATCAGGATATGCTCCTCCTCTTGGACTTTGAACCAAAGGAAAGGCCAGGAAGAAGGTTCCACATTAGTTTTAAAGCTCTCTTGCTTTCTTCTCTCAGTTTCTTCCAACCCAAGAAGAAATCATTTCTTCTTGGTGTGGTAGGAAATCTACCTGAGTCATCATCTTGCCACCACTTAGCCCTATGTTCAGAACATAAACACTATGTCCTCTGTATTCTCAGACTTCCAGGCTGTGGCTCTTAATATCTAAAGTGAAGGTTTTAATATGTAAAAGCCTCCTTCTCTCTCAAGAGTCTGAATTTTGTTATTGGAAACTAGGGTTGCAAGTTAATTACAGCAGCATAAAATTTGAAGTAACATTAATGTTAACCTATAGCAATGATTGAAAAATGATAGGATATCTATACTATAGCACCTCAATAAAGTTGATTCAACTTTTTTATCGATAAATAAAAGTTGTACATATTTATGGGGTACACATATATCCATACAACATGCAGTGGTCAAATCAAAGTAACTGGGATATTCATTAGCTTACACACTTGTTATTTCTTTGTGTCGTGATCATTCTAAATTTTCTCTTCTGGCTATTTTGAAATATACAATAAATTATTGTTATCTAATAATCACCCTACTGTGCTGTCAAACACTAGAACTTGTTTCTTCTATCTAACTGTAATTTTGTGCCCATTAGCCGGCCTCTCTTCATCCCCCTCCCACCTTTCCTAGTCTCTGGTAACCACTACTCTATTCTCAGCCTCCATGAGATCAACTTTTTAAACTTCCACATACGAGTGAAAACATACAATATTTGTCTTTCTAAGCCTGGCTTAGAAAATTGCACTTAACATAACGTCTTCCAGTCCTATACATGTTGCTGCAAAATGACAGAATTTACTTCTTTTCATGGCTGAATAGTATTCCATTGTGTATATATACCATATTTTCTTTATCCATTCATCCACTGATGGGCACTTAGGTTTGGACTGAACACAAGCCCATAAATCAAGTAACCATCTCAAAGAAAGATGTGTCTGAATTTCCAATGCATAAGATAGCAAAAAGATGCACAAAAATGGCCCACAATAATCAGTCATATGAAAAAGCATAAAATGGCCAGGTGTGGTGGTTGACACCTGTAATACTAGCACTTGGGGAGGCCAAGGTGGGTGGATCATGAGGTCAGGAGATCAAGACCAGCCTGACCAACATGGTGAAACCCCATCTCTACTAAAAATACAAAAAAAAAAAAAAAAAAAAAAAAGCGGGGTGTAGTGGTGCACATCTGTAGTCTCAGTGATTCAGGAGGCTGAGGCAGGAGAATCACTTGAACCCGGGAGGTGGAGGTTGCAGTGAGCTGAGATCAGGCCACCGCACTCCAGCCTGGGTGACAGAGTGAGACTCTGTCTCAAAAGAAAAAAAAGCATAAAATACATCCTACATAATAACAACAAAGAACATAAACTTTTTAGGACTGATCCTAACAAAAATGTATAAAACCTATGTGAAGAAAACTACAAAACATTGTTAAGAAAGACAAATAAATATTAAAATAAATGAAAGAAAAACTAGTTCCTGAGTTTTGAAATTTAGAATATTTGCAGGATATTAATTCCCAGTGGGACTGGAGAGAGGGTGAAGCTTGAAAAAAAGAATTCCGAATTTATCTAGGAGCATACACAGGTAGATTAATAAAAAAATTATAGAAAGAATGATGAGGGGACTTGACCCACTTGTTGGAACTACATAAATGTGTTAATCCTCTATGGAAAATATTTTGAAATAGCTCTCAAAATTTTAAGGGCAACTACTCTTTGCCCCAGTAATTCTGCTTTTGGAATTTGTCCTACAGATATATCCACATGAACAAAATGACATTTATTCAAAGATATGTGTTGCAGTATTTTTTATAATCATAAAATATTGGTAATAATCCTAATATCTATCAATAGGAAACAAGTTAAATAAACAACTATACAGTGGAATACAATACAGTCATGAAAAATAAAACAATGCAGATGAGCAAAGATATTTTTGAGTGAAACAACAACATGCAGAGAATATATATGGTATAGTATATACTTTTGCATAAAAGAAAGAGGAAAAGAGAAATAATCTATATGACCTATAAAATATATGACATATATGGTTGTTTACACACAGAATTTTCCCGAAGGAATATACAAGAAAATGGTAACAGTGATTGGCTCCAAGGAGGAAAACTGGGAAGTCAGGGGAGAAGGAGGGAGATTATGTTTTCATACTAAATCCTTCTGTGCCTTTGAGTTTTGTATCATGTGCAGGAATTGTCTATGTATAAGACAAAATAATTTTAAATGAATTAATGAAAATAATTTTTGATATTAAGACAAGAACTAAAAGATAGCTTAATACTAGGAATAACTGGCCAGGCCTGTAATCCCAACACTTTGGGAGGCCAAGGCAGGCAGATCACCTGAGGTCAGGACTTTGAGACCAGGCCTAACCAACATGGAGAAACCCTGTCTCTACCAAAAATACGAAATTAGTTGGGTGTGGTGGCGGGTGCCTGTACTCCCAGCTACTCAGGAGGCTGAGGCAGGATAATCGCTTGAACCTGGGAGGTGGAGGTTGCAGGGAGCCGAGATGGCACCGTTGCACTCCAGCCTGGGCAACAAGAGTGAAACTCCGTCAAAAAAAAAAAAAAAAAAAAAAAAAGAAACTAAGAATAACTAACTGTAAAATAGAATTTTACATGCATAAAATGATAATATGAGTTAGAAGAACCACAAATAGCTTAACAAATGTATTTGTCAAAAAAGAACCAATAGATGTTTTGAAAATGAAAAATGTAATTTAAAGTAGAAACTTTATCTCAGCTTGCAAAACGAACTCCAAATAAATTACTGAATTAAATGTAAGGAATAAAATACAAATCCTAGAGAACTATATTGGAGAATAATTAAATACTATAGCATGTAATGACTTTTTTAAAAATTAGTAATATTCAGTGATTAAGAAAAGGTATAGCAAAACAGATATTCCCGCCATATGCCAGACGCAACATAAACTCAATTATTATTGTTTTAAATGAAGGGATAGATGGGTGATTGCAGGAGTAATTTTACTTTTTGGGAAAGTAAACTAAGGAGTAATTAATGAGCTGAAAAACTTATCTGAGGAAATCTCTAAGAATTTGAAAGAAAGGAGTAAACCATGAAAATCTGATCTAATAATTCCTTCCCTTAGAAAACTGACATTACATACAGAAAAACAAAGAGAATGATGGCAGCAGGCTTTTCACCAAGACAGAAGGCAATAGGGCAATACCCTTAAAGTACTGGAAAAAAAAAAAAAAAAAAGAAACTGTCGACCTAGAATTTTACACGTAGAGAAAATATGTTTTGTGAATGAAGGCCAAGTGAAGACTTTTTTAAACGTACAAAATCTAAAGTAATTCACAGCCAACCAGCATTAGAAATAATGTTACACAAAGTTCTTTAGACAGAATGAAAATGATATCAGAAAAAGTAAAGTATGCTAGAAATAATAAATATGTGGGTAAATACTTTCTTATTTTAAAAGTCTCTGTAAAATCTAATTAACTGTGGAAAGCAAACTAACAATTTATTATGAGTTTTAGAATATACATGTGGAAGTAACATGTATGTCAATAGCATAAGGGCCAGGAAGAGGGAAATGGAAGTATACTGGTATAAGATTTTTATACCACACATCAGTAGTATAATCTTTTTAACATTTATTTTTAATTGACAAATTAAAAATGTATGTATATATTGTACACATGATGTTTTGAAATATGTATACAACATGGCATTGCTAAATCAAGCTCATTAACATATGCATTATTACCTCACATCATTTTTTGTGGTGAGAACACTTAAAACCTACAATCAGCAATCTTCAAGAAGGCAGTATATTGTTATTACTTGTAGTCATCATGGTGTACAATAGATCTCTTGAACTTATTCCTCCTATCTAACTGAAATGTTTTATCTTTTGTCCAACATCTCCTCAACCCCTATCCTCCACCCAGCCCCTGGCCACCACCATTCTACTCTATGCTTTTAGGAGTTTAACCTTTTTAGATTCCACATATAAATGAGATCATGCAGTGTTTGTCTCTCTGTGCTTGGCTTATTTCACATAACATAATGTCTTTTCAGGATTTCCTTCAGTTTTGAGATTCAATAGTATTCCATTGTGTATATACACCACATTTTCTTTATACATCTATCCATTGATGAACACTTAGGTGGATTCTGTATTTTGGTTACTGTGAATAATTCTGCTGTGAACATGGGAGTGCAGATATCTTTTCAACATACTGATTTCAGATACTTTGGATATATACCCAGTAGTAGCATTGCTGGATCATAAGGTAGTTCTATTTTTAAATTTTTGAGGAACCGCCATACTGTTTTCCATAATGGCTATACTAATTTACATTCTCACCAATAGTGTGCAAGGGTTCCCTTTTCACCAGATCCTTGCCAGCACTTGTTACCTCTTGTCTTTTTGATAATAACCTTTCTAACAGGTATAGGGTAATGTCTCATTTTAGTTTTAATTTGCATTTCACTGATAATTTGTGATATGGAGAATTTTTTTCATATACCTATTAGCAATTTACATGTCTTCTTCTGAGAAATGTCTACTCATGTTCTTTTCTCATTTTTTTAATCAGGTTATTGTTTTCTTGCTATTGAGTTTATTGAGTCCCTTATTACTTTGGCTATTAACTCCTTATCTGATATACATTTGCAAGTATTTTCTCCCATTATGCAGGTTGCCTCTTTCATGAGTGATATAATATTACTTGAACATAGACTGTAACACACTAAAGAAGTATACTACAGATGCTATAGCAACCACTTAAAAAAAAGGCATAGCTAATAACTAGTAAGCTAATAAGAGGAGACAAAATCAAATCATAAAAAATACTCAATCCAAAAAAAGGCAGAAGGCCGGGCGCGGTGGCTCAAGCCTGTAATCCCAGCACTTTGGGAGGCCGAGACGGGTGGATCACGAGGTCAGGAGATCGAGACCCTCCTGGCTAACACGGTGAAACCCCGTCTCTACTAAAAAATACAAAAAAAAAACTAGCCGGGCGAGGTGGCAGGCGCCTGTAGCCCCAGCTACTTGGGAGGCTGAGGCAGGAGAATGGCTTAAACCCGGGAGGCGGAGCTTGCAGTGAGCTGAGATCCGGCCACTGCACTCCAGCCTGGGCGACAGAGCGAGACTCCGTCTCAAAAAAAAAAAAAAAAAAAAAAAAAAAAAAGGCAGAAAAAGCAGGAGAGACAGGAAAAAAGAGAAGAGATAAAAATAAATAAATAAACCCAAATAGTAAGATGACAGATTTAAACCCAACTATATCAGCCAGGCACAATGGTTCAGCCTATAATTCCAGCACTTTGGAAAGCCGAGGCAGGAGGATCACTTGAGCTCAGGAGTTCGAGATCAGCCTGGGCAACATGGTAAGACTCTGTCTCTATTAAAATAAAAAAATTTAAAACAAAATAAAATAAAACCCCAAACTATCTAAATAATCATATTAAATGTAAATGGTCAACAACAGAATTTAAATGCAGAGATGGCTGAATTGGAAAAAAAAGAGCAAGAAGCTGCTATATGTGATCTATGAGAAATACACTTTAAATGTAAAAACGCAAATAGGTTAAAAGAAAAAAAACAGAAAAAGATACAACATGCCAACATTAATCCAAAAAAAGCAGCAGTGAGCATATTAAAACTAGATAAAATAGACTTAAGAGCATATAGCAGGCATGATTGTCATTAGCAGCCAAAGTTATATATCCTTCCAATTTAGGAAGAACAAAAATAAAAGATACATTTCATGCCCCCGACCCCCAGCATGAAAATAAATCCCTGTGATGAGTGACATCCCCACCCTTTGCAATGGCAGGACAACGTGATTGAGTCTGGCCAGAATCACATGGATTTAGGAATGGTCATTTCTCAAAGAAGGGATTCATGGCCACTGAATAAAGACAGATGTCCACTAACAAGTGTATGATAAGGGACTGGCTACCTCTCTAACACATCACACGTGTGAAGCACAGTCATGGTGTGGTCCTATCCAAGAACAATGTGACAATGACGGACGAGATTGACAGGAGAACATTTACAGGGCTTATTAGCTCTGGAGATAATTTATTTTACTTTCTAAGAGAATAAATGAGGAATTGCCTGAGAATTTATCAGCATAAACTCTACATTTTGGGATTCCTTGAATAAAAAATAAGATGTCAACGTCAAATCTAGGTTTTCAGTAAAGACACAGAAGTTGATTTTACAGTATTATATTATTTGTGCTCCAATGGACTTACTCAAATGCTCCTGTTATCCTTCAATATCTTCCCCAAATAATTTCTTCCAAAAATAAAATTCAAGCATTACCGCCCCAGTGTAAAGCTGGGAACCTTCTAAATCTACTTCCAGTTCATAATGCATTGGGAGGCTTATTAAGGAAAAGTAAGACTCAGGATCAAGATAGAACACCTCAAATCACAGATTACTAGGACTGAAAAGGAATTTAAGAAGCTTCTATTTCAACCTCCCTTCCACAGGGACTGAGCTAACCACAGCACTTATATGTGATCTTCAAGAAAGATTGATTGACCAGCTGATTTTCATGCATACTTACTTCACTTAATTGGTAAATGTCTTCATAGTTATTTGAAATGTCTTCAACCTAAGGGTTGAAGAAGTTTGCCACCTACTTTTTGCTGAAGTGTTTTGTTCTCCATGAAATATTGCTAATAATTATAAATCAATGCCACTACACAGATTGAGGTGTGTAGCCTTTTGCAACTATTTTCCAATAAGATGTAAATTTTTCCTTCTTTCTTAAAAAAAACTATAGGTAAAACAGCAACTCAAAGTACTTTATATATATGTGTGTGTGTGTGTGTGTGTGTATATTTATATGTGTGTATATATGTATATGTATATATATGAAAGAAAACCAAAAGCTCAAAGATCCTACATGAAATATTTAACAGCGTTCATATTCATTTGAAGTCCCTCTGCTGATCATTCTCATTATATATGCTTCTAGGTTTTAAAAAATAATAATGATAAAATTAATCACAAAAATTTGGAAACAGTGAATACATTTTTTCTAACATTTCTGCTTCTAGTTCTCTCCCCCACTATAGCATTTCTTTTCCTGCCTGCTTTCTTTCCTGGGGTTTGAGTCAGATGCCAGGCATTCCTTATTACCCTTTCTCGGAAAACACTTTGGCAAATCTGGCCCTGACCTGTCTAGTTCTGAGCTGGCTTCAAAATTTTCCATTATTATTTGCAAAGTTCCTGTTACCTAGTTTATGACATATTTCTTGACTTAATGTTTCACAGGGGGTCTGAAACATAGGCTATAAAAGGCATACCAAGTCTTCAAAACAATGCCTAATTACTAACAGAGTAATTAGAGGTAGGCACCAAAAGCCATGCCCACTTATTACATGGGGATCCTCTACAGACTAGGTTTTGAATGTATCAGAACAAGATATATTGTCCACTAAATTCTGATAGCAGAATCTATCCCCAAAACATATTCTTCCTTCCTGACTCCCATTTAAAATCTTTTTGCCTTTCCTATTTCCTCTGCAGAATCTGTTGGGCTACTCTGCATCTCTTTCACTTTATCCTGTAGGCTAGAATCCTTCCTGTAAATATTGGAAAATATTAAAATATCTCTCCATATATCAAGGATGGGGTCATAACAGAACTACTAGGGTAGGGCAAGGGCAAGACTAGAGGATTTGTGAAATCCTTTGTGATCATCTGATTCTATGGTGATAAATCAACCCAACTGTAGAGTTTATTTAAAACATTATCACAGGCATAAATGAGTTGAAAGGCTTTTGATAAATGAAACCTAGTTAATAAAGATTGGCCCATAAGAACTATCACTTGTGGAGGTATATAATTGTGATAATAAAACTACATTAGCAAAACTACATCGAGTCTCATAGGCCAGGAATAGGGAGATAGAAACAGATTTGGAGAAGAAAAATATTGTCAAAGCCAGAAATTTTTGAATATAGGTGATTCTCTGCCAAAGTTTCTTACTCTGACTGGTAAGGCAACAGAAATCCTTGATGAAACACAGCTACATGAAACTCTAAACAGAAACCCACTGTCTCTGGTCAGAGATTTAAGGTTAATATATATTTGTCATATATATAAATATATACACAGTTGACCCTTGAACAACACAAGTTTGAACTGCAAGGGTCCACTTATACACAATTTTTTTCAACTAAATGCAGATGGAAAAGACTGTATTTGCAGGATACAAAACCAGAGTATCTGAGGGCTATTTTTTCCTATAAGCTCCTTCCACAGGGCCAACTGAGAGGCTTGACTATATGAGGATTCAGGTATGTGTGGGAGCAGAGGGGAAGTCCTAGAACCAACCGCTCACATATACCAGGGCATGGCATGTATGTAATTTACTTCTCAAAATTCTCTGAAGTAGTAGTTATTTTTTCTATTTCTAAAAAGTTCCCCTACTTTTTAATATGTGAAGAATCAGCTTCAGAGATTAAGCAACTTGACCAATATAGTGTGGATATTGAGAAATTAGAAAAAGACGCTGGAGGTAGTTTTCCTTTTTCTTAACCACCCAAGACCAATTTTAACTTCTGCTTCACAGAGAAGTCCATGAACAAGAGGAGAAAAACAAAAAGGTACAGGAGGAAAGGAGTAAGGGAGACCTGCAGAGATTGTCAAGAGAGTTGTATGTCCAAACATCCCACTGAAATGCAAGCTCCATGAGGATGAAGATTTCTGTCCTATAGGTTCAATATTATAGACCCAGCACTGGCCTAGCACAGGTATTTCACAAATATCTGTTGAATAAATGAATGAAAGAATATGTGGTATGAATATGCTACTTCAAGTTTTGATTAAGCTTAGCATATAAGGCAGAGCTTTTGAAATTGTATTAATGTTTTATATATTTTAAAAATGAAATTAAATCAAAATTAAAAAGTAATCTTGAGAATTACAGTTTTGAGTTTCACATGTAAAGAGCATAGAATTCCTTACCCTGTCCTAACAACAAGTAAAACACTGATGAAACTGAAATATTAATAACTTTTCTTGGATCCATCAGAGAAGTGAGGTCACAGGACAAATCATTGTCTTGAAAATTGGAGAGACAGACAAAATAAATACAGAAACTTATGACAACAGAGCAGAAACTTCTGCAGGAACCAGTGCCAGCGTAAGAGAACCTAAACTACAATTGACGAATTGCTGGAGGCTCAGTGTAGACAAGTCTGAGAGATAAAAACTCCAGAGGGGACACAGTCATAACGACATACCCACATTTTTGTGAGTTTTACCTATAAAACTCCATAAGGTCTTCAAAAGAAATATCAGAGAAAAATCTCATGTTTCCAGTTGGAGGATAGAAAAAGTAATCATTTGCAAAATGTATTTCTGATGTATTTCAATACACCAGAGCATTCTGTTATTCTTATTAACGCCTGCTCTTAGGATAAACTATTTTACTAGAGGCTAACCTAATGGGGTTTTATCAACCTTAGGGAAAAGAAATACTTAACTCCAGCCTCCTATAGCCATCCTGTGCCAACTAAGGGGGACACACATCCTGTCCCACATAAGGGGTGGAGGGGACTGCAAAGTGCTGGTGAAGTTCACAGTCCAGAGATACAGGCTTACCAAAAGATGGAGACCTAATGTTAGGACTATAAAATGCTTTCCCTCCCCCCACAATTTACCACTACATTACTAACGGCCTATTTAGTGCAGTTCCTTTCACCCATTATATCATGTCCGCTTTCCAACAAAAATTACAAAGGCATACTAAAAGGTAAAAAAAATACAGTTTGAAAAGATTAAACAAGCATCCAGAACCAGAGTCATATATGGCAGAAAATTAGAATTATTAGACCAGGAATTTTTAAGGATTATAATTAACATGCAAAGACTTTTAAAAGAAAAAGCGAATAATAGGCAAAGCCAGATGAATAATGTCAGCAGAAATACGAAAATTCTAAGAAAGAATAAAAAAGGAATGCCAGAGATGAAAATCACTGTAACAGAAATGAAGGACTCTGATGTGCTCATTAGCAAACTGAAAAGCTAAGGAAAGAATTTCTGAGTTTGAGGATATGACAATAGGAATTTCCTAAACTGAAAAGCAAAGAGAAAAAGGACTGAAAAAAAATGGAACACAGCATCCAAAAACTGTGGAACAGCTACACAAGGTGTCAGTATATGTAATGAAAATGCCAAAAGGAGAAGAAAGAGACAAAGAAACTGAGCAATATTTGAAGCAATAATGACTTTCCCCAAAATCAATGTCAAACACAAAACCACAGATTCAGGAAGCTTAGAGAACACCAAGCAGAATAAATGCAAATAACAAAACACAAACAAACAAACAAAACACCCTACACCAACAAAAAGTATACCTTACCTACCTATAGAGTAGCATAGATTATATCCAATGTCTTCTCAGAAGCCATGAAAGGAAGAAGGGAGTAGAATGAAATATTTAAAGTGTTTAGAGAAAACCACCACCAGTCTAGAATTCTATACTCTGAAATTATCCTTCAAAGGTTAAGGAGAAACAAAAACCTCACACCAACAAACTTGGAAGGAATTTGTTGCCAGTAGACAAACCTTGCAAAAATAAGTTTAAAAGTTTTTGAGAGAGAAGAAAAATGATATAGGTCAGAAATCTGGGTCTACATAAAGAAAGCAAGGGCATCACAGAATGAATAAAAAACAGAACCATTTATTTTTCTTATTCTTAATTAATCTAAATTAATTAATTAATCTTAATTAATCTAAATGAAAACAAAATAAAAAGAGCAATAATGTATTTGATTACTTGGATAGATAGATATATGCACATCTATGTGTATGTGTAAGTAAAATGAATGACAGTAATGATATATGAGACATGAAGAAGGAATTAGAATGATTTTTTATTATAAGATACTCAATACATTTGAAGAAGTAGGGAGTATTATTTTAAAGTGGACTTGGATTAGTTATAAATGTATATTGCAAACTTTAGGGCAACCACTTGAAAAATGAAAAAAGAGGTATAACTGATCGGCTAAGAAAA
Source organism: Rhinopithecus roxellana (assembly GCF_007565055.1). Lineage (NCBI taxonomy): Eukaryota > Metazoa > Chordata > Mammalia > Primates > Cercopithecidae > Rhinopithecus > Rhinopithecus roxellana. The sequence goes on along the minus strand of NC_044553.1, from coordinate 13,809,574 downwards.
AAGAGAAAATAGAATCATATAAAATGCTCAACTGAAAACTACAAAAGTTGGAAAAAGAGTGGAAAACAAAAATGGGAACAAAGAATAATGGCAACAAATAGAAAACAGTAACAACATAGTATATCTTAATCCAACTATATCAATAATCACTTTGAATGTCAGTGGTCAAAATGGACAAATTAAGACACAGATTGTCAGAGTGGATCATAAAACAAGATCCAATTATATGTTGCCTACATAAAACAAACTTTAAACATAAAGACACATATAGATTAAAAGTAAATGGATGAAGAAAAATATACTATGCTAACGTTAATTTTAAAAAGTAGTAGTTATATTAATTTCAGAAAGAGGAAATTGCAGAGCAAGGAAAGTTATCAGGGACAAAAAAAGGCATTACATAATGATAAAGGGGTCAATTCTTCAAGAAGACATAACAACTCTTAATGTGTATCTGCCTAATAACAGAAAATGCATGAGGCAAAAACTGATGGAACTTCAAGAAGAAGTAGATGAATCCACTATTACAGTTGGAGACATCAGGACCCCTCTATCATAAATGGACAGGTCCAGGAAGCAGAAAATCAGCAAGGACATAATTGAACTCAATGGCATGATAAATCAGTAGGATACAATGGACATCTAAGATTATTTCATCCAACAACAGCAAAATACATAATCTTCCAAAGCTCACATGAAACATTCACTAAAATAGAAGACATTCTGGGTGATAAAACACAACAAATTTAAAAGGATAGAAATTATACAGTGCATGCTCTCAGACCATATGGAATTGAACTAGAAGCTGATAAAACAATAGCTGGAAAATCCCAAAATACTTGGAGATGAAACAGCACCCTTCTAAATAACACATGGGGAAAAAATACTTTAAGAAAAAAATTGTAAATATTTTGAACTAAATAAGAATAAAAACACAACATATCAAAATTTGGGGGATGCCATGAGGAAAATTGCTAGCATTAAAAGCCTATGTTAGAAAAGGAGAAAAATCTAAACTCGATGATCTAAGTTTCCACTTTAGAAAACTATAAAAAGAGGAGCAAATTAAATCCAAAGTAAGCAGAAGAAAAGAAATAATAGAAATTAGAGCAACAATTATTAAAATTAAAAACAGAAAATCAATAAAACCAAAAGCTAGCTCTTTGAAAAAATAAATGAAATGGATAAGCCTCTAGCTGGTCTAAGCAAGAAAAAAAAGAGAGAGAGAGAGAGAGGACACAGATTAATATTATCAGAAACAAAAGAGGAGACATCACTGCAAATCATGGACATTAAAAGGAGAAAAAAGAAATAATATACACAATTCTATGCCTACAAATTTGATAACCTAGCTGAAACGGACCAATTCCTTTGAAGACATAATCTGTCAAAACTCACATAAGAAATAGGCTATCTGAGGCTGGGTGTGGTGGCTCATGCCTGTTATCCTAGCACTTTGGGAGGCCAAAACAGGCGGATCACTTGAGGTCAGGAGTTTGAGACCAGCCTGGCCAACATGGTGAAACCCTGTCTCTACCAAAAATACAAAAAAAAATTAGCCAGGCATGGTGGTGGACATCTGTAATCCCAGCTACTTGGCAGTCTGAGGCAGGAGAATCACTTGAGCCCAGGAGGCAGAGGTTGCAGTGAGCCAAGATCACACCACTCCACTCCAACCTGGGCAACAGAGCGAGACTTCATCTCAAAAAAATAAATAAATAAAATAAAAAAGAAAGAAAGAAAAGAAAAGAAATAGGCTATTTGAATAGCACTACTTCTATTAAATTAATGGAAACACTAATTAATAACCCCCCAAGACAGAAAGCAGAAGGTTCAGATGGGTTAGCTTGTGAATTCTACCAAACATTTAAGAGAGAGATTACATCAATTCTCTATAATCTTTCCAAAGATAGAATCTGAGGGAATACTTCTTAACTCATCCTATGAAGCCATCATTACCCTAAGAAAAAAACCACACTAAGACATTCCAAGAAAACTACAGAGCAGTATCTCTCATGATTATAGATTCAAAAATTCTCAACAAATTATTATCAAATTGAATACAACAATGCATAAAAATAATTATACTTCATGACCAAGTGGGATCTATCCCAGGTATGCAAGATCGGTTCAGCATTCAAAAATCAATAGGTTAAAAAATCACATGAATATATCAACAGCTGCAGAAAAAGCATTTGACAAAACCCAATATCCATTCATGAAATAACCTCTCAGCAATTTAGGAGTGAAGGGAAACTTCCCGACTGGGTGCGGTGGCTCACGCCTGTAATCCCAGCACTTTGGAGGCCAAAGGGGACAGATCACTTGAGGTCAGGAGTTCAAGACCAACCTGGCCAACATGTTGAAACCCCATCTCTACAAAAAATACAAAAATTAGCCAGGCATGGTGTTGGGCAACTGTAGTCCCAGCTACTCGGGAAGCTGAGGCACGAGATCGCTTGAACCTGGGAGGCAGAGGCTGCAATGAGCCAAGATCACACCACTGCACTCTAGCCTGGCAACACAGCAAGACCCTGTCTCAAAAAAAAAAAAACGGTGTGAGGGGTAATTTCCCACCAAGGTTAGGAATAAGGCAAGAATGTCCCTTCTCATCATTCCTTTTCAACATAATACTAGAAATCTTAGCTAATGTAGAAAAATTATATAGATTGGGAAAGAAGAACTAAAACTGTCTTTGTTCATAGGTGACATGATCATCAATGTAAAAAATCCAAAAGAATTGATTAAAAATTTCTGAAATTCATAAGCAATTATAGCAGGATTGCAAGATACAAGGTTAATGTACAAAAGTCAATCATATTCCTATATACCAGCAATAAACAAGTGGAATTTGAAATAAAAATAACATCAGCCAGGCACAGTGGCTCATGCCTGTAATCCCAGCACTTTGGGAGGCCGAGGCAGGGAGATCACGAGGTCAGGAGTTTGAGACCAGCCTGGCCAACATGGTGAAACCGCGTCTCTACTAAAAATACAAAAATTAGCCAGATGTGGTGACACATGCCTGTAATCCTAGCTACTCAGGAGGCTGAGGTAGGAGAATTGCTTGAACCCTGGAGGCAGAGGTTGCAGTGAGCTGAGATCATGCCACTGCACTCCAGCCTGGACGACATAGTGAGACTCCATCTCAGAAAATAAATAAATAAATAAATAAATAAATAAATAAATAAATAACATTATCATTTACATTAGCACCCCAAAAATGAAATACTTAGGAATAAATGTAACAAAATATATACAAGATCTATACAAGGAAAACTACAGAATTCTTTTGAACGACAGCAAAGCAGAACTAAATAAATGGAGAGATCGTTCATGTTCATGAATAGTAATACTCAATATTGTCAAGATGTCAGTTCTTCCAAACTTGATCTATAGAGTCAGTAAAATATCAATCAAAATCCCAGAAGAACAGAGTTGGAGGACTCACACTACCCAACTTCAAGACTTATTATAAAACTACAGTAATCAAAATGATTTGGCACAGGCAAAAAGAAAAATAGATTGACAAATAGATAAATATAACAGAAAAGAGATATTAGAAATAGATTCAACTAAATATAGTCAACTGATATTTGACAAAAGAGAAAAGGCAATACAATGAAGCAAAGATGGTCTTTTCAACAAATGGTGCTGGAACAACTGGACATCCACATGCAACAAAACGAATTTAGACACAGATTTTACACCCTTCAAAAAATTAACTCAAACTGGATCACAGATCTAAATGTAAAATGCAAAACTATAAAACTCCTAGAAGATAACATAGGAGAAAATCTAGATGACCCCGGATATGCCATTGACTTTTTAGATACAAAACAAAAGGCATGATCCATAAAAGAAATAATTGATAAGCTGGACTTCATTCAAATTAAAAACTTCTGCTCTGTGAAAGAAAATGCCAAGTGAATGAGAAGAAAAGTCACAGACTGGGAGAAAATATTTGAAAAATATACATCTGATAGAGTGTTATTATCCAAAATACACAAAGAACTCTTAAAACTCAATAATAAGAAAATGAACAACTTGATTTATAAGTGGGCAAAAAACCTTTATAGACACTTCACCAAAGAAGATACATGGATGGCAAGTAAGCATATGAAAAGATGTTCAGTGTAATATGTCAATAGGGAACTGCGAATTAAAAACACCTATTACAACAGCCAAATTCCAAAACACTGACAACAGCAAATGCCTGTAAGGATGCAGAACAATAGAAAGTCTCATTCATCGCTGGTGAAAAAGCAAAATGGAACAGAAACATTGTAAGCCAGTTTGGCAGTTTTAAAAAAACTAAACATATTCTTACCATATGATCCAGCAGTCTCCCTCCTTAGTATTTACCCAAATGAACTGAAAATTTATGTCTACACAAAAATCTGCACACAGACGTTCATGGCAGCTTTATTTTTAATTGTCAAAACTTGTAAGCAACCAAGATGTTCTTCAGTAGGTAAACAAATAAGTAAACTGCTTTGCTGGGTGCAGTGGCTCACACCTGTAATCCCCCAACCCTCACTGCAGCCTCGACCTCCCGGGCTGGAGCAGTCCTCCCACCTCAGCCTCCTGAGTAGCTGGGACTACAGGTGTGTGCGACCACATCTGGCTAATTTTTTATTTTTATTTTATTTTTGTAGAGACAGGGTTTCACCACATTGCCCAGGCTGGTCTCGAACTCCTGGGCTTAAGCGATCCACCCGTTTCGGCCTCCGAACCCACAAGGCAGAGGTTACAGTGAACTGAGATCGCACCACCGCACTCCATCCTGGATGACAGAGCGAGACTCCACCTCAAAAAAAAAAAAAAGGTAGGAGAGATAGCAAAGTAGAAAGAAACAGAGAGGAACTGAGGGGCGAGCAAGAGAGAGACTGATTTTTGTCTAAAAACAAAAAACAAACATAAGGGTGCATTTGCCTTGGATTTTTCCCCAAGGTCTCACTCAATCTATTTGCGGCAAAATTTAGCTGTAGTTTTCTTCCTGTGTCCTTTTAAATTCCTCTTATCATTATTTATTATTTCAACAAATTCTTACACTTTGGGCACTGTGTGAGAGGCAAAGAACATGAGCAAAAAAGATGTGTCCCCTTCTGTGGAATTTATAGTCTAGTGGAGGGGACACCCATTAATCTAATGGTCATGTGGATGAGTGTTTAGTTATCAACTGAGATTAATCCTGTGAAGGAAGTAAAAGAAGATATTTCTATAAGGGCAAATGACACAACAACTTTGGGAAGCAAATACAACACCCCTAAGGAAGTGGCCCTTAGATCTGAAGTATAAGTGGATGTTAACTAAGTACAGGAACCTGGGGAGAGCTGTTCTAGGGCAGTCAAGATGAAGGCCTTGAGCTCAGTCTGCAGAAAGGAAAACGTATTAAAGAGGACACCAGAGTACACTAAGGAGGGAGACTAGGAGACCCTTGCAGTAGCCACATTAGAGATAATGGTGGTTTACATGAGAATGCTGGCAGTGGAGATGGAGAGATGTGAACCACTGGAGAGAGATTTGGCAGTAAAATTGACCTGACTTGGTAATGGATTAGATATGACAGTGAGTATGCATGTTTCTTATTGTACTCAGTATTATTTCTGCAATATTCACTTAAAGCACTAACATTTGGGGGGCTGCTTTGTTAGTATATGACTGGATGAATTGATTGTAGGGTGCCAGGAAAAGTTACTAGGAGCTGGTCCTAAAGAAAGACTGAGCTAAGTATTTTACATGAAGATGGAAAAACTGTGAGGAGAGAACTGGGACAGCTGTCTAGCATCTCATCACTTCTATCAATACACACAAATACATTCCAACTTACTGCCCAGCCCCTGAGGAAAGAGGACTTTTCTGAAGTCAAGAGATCTGGTTTGCTTTTAGACTCTTACAAGCTGAAAGACATTGGTCATTTTAAGTTTCTGAGTCCGGGAACTCAAGTGCTGCCTTCGAGGACCATGAACAGAGACTCTTGACTCCTATAATAGGGTACCTGGGCTGAAATCTGGAGGGGAAGAAGCTGGTGGGAGCAGTTTACACCTGGGAGTGATGAGCCCTGCAGTACTCCTTTGAGGAAAGACTGGTCCCTTCTTCTTGTGAAATCATGCAAATGGTCCTTTTTATTGTACAAATGTAAAGAATGTTCAAAAGAGTGTCTTTGCTTTAAATTTGTCTATCCAAAACCTGATTACCTCCCCACCCATAGAGGGAAAGATCCAGGGTTCTAGTAAGCAACAGTCTACTAAGTTTTCTCTAATGGCTATAAATGTGAAAAGAGAAGAAATGGCAGGTGAGGTGGAGTTGGAGATGGGGAAAGAGTCCAAGCAAGATAGATGTAACAACATAATCAAACATAATTTTTTCTGAGAAGGAAGCAGAGCAAGATGGCCAACTAGAAGCCTCTACATCCTCCTTACATGAACACCAAATTTAACATCTATACACACACATAAAAAAAAAAAAAAAAACCTTTATAAGAACCAAAAATTAGGTAAGCAATTACAGTACATAGTTTCAACTTCATATCACTGAAAGAGGCACTGAAGAGAGTAGGAGAGACAGTCTTGAATTGCAAATGCCACCCCTCCCACATCCCCCAGCAGTAGCCACATGGCATGCACTTGGAGGAGAGAGAGAACAGTGATTGTGGGGCTTTTCATGGGAACTCATTGCCTCCCTGTCACAGAAGAAAGCAATACCAGGCAGAACTCAGCCAATGTCCTTGAAGGGAGCATTTAAACCACCTAGCCAGACGAATTGTCCATCCCAGTGGCCAGAATTTGCTACCATGGGGTAAAGTGCAATGGGGTCCTAAATAAACTTGAAAGGCAGTCTGGGTCACAAGGACTGCAACTCCTAGGCAAGTCCTAGTGCTATACTGGGCACAGAGCCATTGGATTGGGGTCACACAACCTAGTGAGACACCAGCTGGGGCAGCCAAGGGAGTGCTTGTGCTACCCCTCCCTCAACCCCAGGCAGCACAGCTAACAGCTTGCTACTCCAAAAGACACTCCTTCCTTCTGCTTCAGGAGAGGGAAGAGCAAAGAGGGTTCTGTGTTGTAACTTGGATATTAGCTCAGCCATGGTAGGGTAAGGAACCAGGCAGAGTCCTGAGGCACCCAATACAGGCAGGCCCTAGGTTCCAGAAGACATTTCTAGACATATTCTGGGCCATAAGGGAACCCACTGCTTTGAACAGAAGATCCCAGTCCTGGAAGGATTCATCATCTGCTGGTGATGCAAACACACTTGGGCCCTGAGTAATCAGCCCCAAAAGCCAGGTAGTACATGTTGTTGGCCTGGGGTAAGACTCTGAGATGTGCTTGCTTCAAGCATGACCCAGCATATTACTAGCTGTGGTGACTACTGGGAGAGATTTCTTCTGCTTAAGAAAAGCAGAGGGAGGAGTAAAAAGGACTCTGTCTTACAGCATAGGTACCTGCTGAACCACAGTGGGTTTGAGCACTAAGTGGGCTCTTGGCATCATCAATTCTAGGCCTTGACTCTTGGGTGGCATTGCTGGACCTGCCCTAAGCCAGAAGGGAACCCGCTGCCCTGAAGGGTGAGTCTGAGGCTTCACAACATTTACCACAAGATGACTGAAGAGCCCTTGGGCCTTGAGTGAACATCAGTAGTAGCCTGGCAATACTCCTCGTGGTCCTATGATAGTAGTGACCACAGAGGTGGCCTCTGCTTGTGGAAAGAGGAGGGAAGACTTTAGCTCGTGGCTTGGGTGTCAGCTGCAGTATAATAGAGCACCAGATTAATTCCTAAAATATCCAGCTCCAGGCCCTGACTCTCAGACAACATCTCTGGACCCACCCAGAGCTTGGGGGAACTCATCACCCTAAAGGAAAGGACATAAGCCTGGATGGCTTTACCATCTGCTGTTTGTAAAGTCCTAGGGCCCTAAGTGAACATAAGCAGAGAGTTGTTACAGTGGGCCTTGGGTAAGACCCAGTGCAGTGCTGGTTTCAGATCTGACCCAGCTCAGTCCCACTGATCATGGCCACAGGGTTGCTTGTGTCATCCCTCAATCAGCTTCAGGCAGTTCGGCACAGAGAGAAAGAGAGAGACTCCATTTGTCTGGGAGAAAGCAGGGAAGAAAACAAGAGTCTCTGCCAGGTAAGCCAGAGAATTCATCCAGATCTTATCCAAAACCACATGCAAGAGTCTGTAAGAGTCACAGCGTTACTGGGCTTGGGGTGCCCCCTAATGCAGATGTGGCAGCAGTGACCAAAAACATAGATCACAACACCCAAGTTCCTGCAAATACTTGGAAAGCCTTCCCAACAAGGATGGATACAAACAAGCCCAGACTACAAAGACTACAATAAATACCTAATTCTGCAATTTCCAGACACTGATGAACATCCACAAGCCTCAAGACCATCCAGGAAAAGATGACTTACCAAAAGAACTAAATAAGGCACCAGGGACCAATCCTGGAGAGAAAGGAATATTTGACTTTTCAGATAGAGAATTCAAGAGTAGCTATTTTGACGGGGTACGGTGGCTCATGCCTGTAATCCCAGCACTTTGGGAGGCCAAGGTGGATGGATCACAGGTCAAAAGTTCTAGATCAGCCAGGCCAACATGGTGAAACCCCTTCTCTACTAAAAATAAAGAAATTAGCTGGGCATGGTGGCATGCAACTGTAATCTCAGCTACTCAGGAGGCTGAGGCAGGAGAATCATTTGAACCAGGGAGGTGGAGGTTGCAATGAGCTGAGATGGCACCATTACACTCCAGCCTGGGTAACATAGCAAGAGTCTATCCCCCGTCCCCCCCAAAAATAATAGCTATTTTGAGGAAACTCAACAAAATTTAAAATAATACAGAGAAGGAATTCAGAATCCTATCAGATAAATTTAACAAAAAGATTGAAATAATTAAAACAATCAAGCAGAAATTCTGGAGTTGAAAAATGCAACTGACATACCAAAGAATGCATCAGAGTCTCTAATAGCAGAATTGATCAAGTAGAAAAAAGAATTGGTGACTTGAAGACAGGCTATTTGAAAACACATAATCTGGGGAGACAAAAGATAAAAGAACGAAGAAGAATGGAGCATGCCTATGAGATTGAGAAAATGGCATCAAAAGGGCAAATCTAAGAGTAATTGGCCTTAAAGAAGAAATAGAGAGAAAGGTAGAAAACTTATTCAAAGGGACAATAACAAAGAACTTCCCAAACCTAGAGAAAAATAGCAATATTCAAGTACAAGAAGGTTACAGATCACCAGGTGGACTTAACCCAAATAAGACTACCTCAAAGCATTTAATAATCAAACTCCTAAAAGTCAAGGATAAAAAAAAAAAGATCTTAAAAGCACACACACAAAAAAGAAACAAATAACATACAATGTAGCTTCAGTATGTCTGGCAGCAGACTTTTCAGTGGAGACCTTACAGGCCAGGAGAGAGTGGTATGGCATATACAAAGTGCTGAAGGAAAAAACTTGTTTTTACCCTAGCATAGAAAATCCAATGAAAGCATCCTTAAAACATGAAGAAGAAATAAAGCCTTTCCCAGACAAACAAAATCTGAGGGGGATTTCCTCAACATCAGACCTGTCCTACAAGAAATGCTAAAGAGAGCTATTCAGTCTGAAAGAAAAGGAGAAATATTTTTCTGTCTTTTCAGAAAGAAAACTTTTTTCTGAAAGAAAATGAGCAAGAAGAGGCCGGGTGCGGTGGCTCAAGCCTGTAATCCCAGCACTTTGGGAGGCCGAGACGGGCGGATCACGAGGTCAGGAGATCGAGACCATCCTGGCTAACACGGTGAAACCCCGTCTCTACTAAAAAATACAAAAAACTAGCCAGGCGAGGTGGCGGGCACCTGTAGTCCCAGCTACTCGGGAGGCTGAGGCAGGAGAATGGCGTGAACCCGAGAGGAGGAGCTTGCAGTGAGCTGAGATCTGGCCACTGCACTCCAGCCTGGGTGACAGAGCAAGACTCCGTCTCAAAAAAAAAAAAAAAAAAAAGAAAGAAAATGAGCAATAAGAAATCATCTGAAGGTACAAAACTCATTAGTCATAGTAAGTACACACAAAAAAATCACACAACATTATAACACTGTAATTATGGTACGTACACTAGTCATATCTTGAGTAGAAAGACTAAAAGATGAACCTATCAAAAATAATGAATACAACAACTTTTCAACACAAACAGTACAAAATTTATAAATACAAACAGCAAAAAGTTAAAAAGTGATAGGAGGAAGTTAAGATGTAGAGATTTTATTAGTTTATGCAATCAGTGTTGTCATCAGTTTAAAATAATGGGTTATAAAATATAATGTGCAAGCCTCACAGTAATCTCAAATCAAAACACATACAATGAATACACAAAAAGTAAAAAGTGAGAAATTAAAACATTCCACCAGAGAAAATCACCTTCACTAAAAGGAAGACAGGAAGGAAGGAGAGAAGGATGAGAAGACTAGGAAGCAATTCAAAAACAAATAAAATGGCAGGAGTAAGTCCTTACTTATCAATAACATTGAATGTAAATGGACTAACCTCTCCAATCAAAAGACATATAGTGGCTGAATGGATTTAAAAAATAAGAGCCAATGATCTGTTGTCTATAAGAAACACAATTCACCTATAAAGATGCACATAAACTAAAAATAAAGGAACGGAAGACGATAACCCATGCAAATGGAAACCAAAAAAGAGCAGGAGTAACTATACTTATATCAGATGAAATAGAGTTCAAGACAAAAACTGTAGAAAGAGATAAAAGCAAACATTATGTAATGATAAAGAGGTGAGTTCCACAAGAGGATATAACAATTATAAATATATACGCACTCAACACTGGAGCACCCAGATAGACTCCAATATAATAATATCTAGAAACTTTAACACCCCACTCTCAGCAGCAATGGACAGATCATTGAGACCAAAAATCAACAAAGAAACATCAGACTAAATATACACTGCAGACCAAATGGACCTAATAGATATTTACAGAACATTTCATCCAATGACTGCAGAATAAATGTTCTTCTCCTTAACACATGGATCATTCTCAAGGATAGCCCATGTTAGGCCACAAAGCAAGTTTTAAAACATTAAGAAAAAAATTGAAATCATACCAAGTATCTTCTCTGACCACAATGGAATAAAACTGGAAATCAGTAACATAATAAATTTTGAGGCCGGGCGCAGTGGCTTAAGCCTGTAATCCTGGCACTTTGGGAGGCCGAGACAGGCGGATCACGAGGTCAGGAGATCGAGACCATCCTGGCTAACATGGTGAAACCCTGTCTCTATTAAAAAATACAAAAAACTAGCCGGGTACGGTGGCGGGCACCTGTAGTCCCAGCTACTTGGGAGGCTGAGTCAGGAGAATGGCATAAACCCGGGAGGCGGAGCTTGCAGTGAGCTGAGATCTGGCCATTGCACTCCAGCCTGGGCGACAGAGCGAGACTCCGTCTCAAAAAGAAAATAAATAAATAAATAAATAAATAAATTTTGAAAACTATACAAACACATGGAAATTAAACAATATACACCTGGATAACCAGTGGGTAAATGAAGAAGTTAAGAAGAAAACAAAATTTTCTTGAAACAAATGATAATGAAAACACAACATACCAGAATCTATGGGATAAAGCAAAAGCAGTACTAAGAGGAAAATTTATAGCTGTAAGCATATATATATATATATATGTAAAACAACTTCAAATAAACATCTTAAAGAACAATGCATCTTAAAGAACTAGAAAAGCAAGAGCAAACCAAGCTCAAAATTAATAGAAGAAAAGATATAATAAAGATCAGAGCAGAAATAAATAAAATTAAAATTAAAAATCAACAAAACAAAAAGTTGGTTTTTTAAAAAGATAAATAAATTGACAAACCTTTAGCCCAAACAACTAAGGAAAAAAGAGAGAAGACCCAAATAAGTAAAATCACAGGTTAAAAAGGAGATACTACAACTGATAAGGCAAAAATTCAAAAGATCACTAGAGGCCACTACAAGCAACTATGTGTCAGTAAATTGAAAAACCCAGAATAAATTGATAAATTCCTAGACACATACAGCTTATTAAGATTGAACCATAAAGAAATCCAAACTCTGAACAGACCAATAACAACTAATGAGATCAAAGCTATAATAAAAAGTCTCCCAGCAAAAAAAAATAAATGAATAAAACACAGAACCAAACCCAGGATCAGGATCTGATGGTTTTATTGCTGAATTTTAACAAATGTTTGAAGAAGAATATGAATCCTACTCAAACTATTAAAAAGATACAGGAGGAGGAAATACTTTCATTCTTGTCCTATGAGGACAGGATTACCCTGATACCAAAGCCAGACAAATACACATTAAGAAAAGTAAACTACAGGCTAATATTCCTGACAAACACTGATGCAAAAATTCTCAGCAACCACTAACAAACTAAATTTAACAAGACATTAAAAAGATCATTCATCATGACCAAGTTGGATTTATCCCAGGGATGCAAGGATGGCTCAACATATGCAAATCAATCAATGTGATATAACATATCAACAGAATGAAGGACAAAAATCATATGATCATTTCAATCGATGCTTAAAAAGCATTTGTTAACATTCAACATCTCTTCATGATAAAACCATCAAAAAAAAAAAAAAAAAAAAAACGGTATAGAAGAAACATACCTCAACAGAGTAAAAGCCATATATGACAGACCCACAGCTAGTATCATACCAAATGGGGAAAAACCAGAAGCCTTTCCTCTAAGATCTGGAACATGATAAGAATGCTCATTTTCACCACTGTTATTCAACATAATACTGGAAGTCCTAGCTAGAGCAATCCAACAAGAGAAAGAAATAAAGAGAATTCAAATTGTAAAGGAAGAAGTCAAATTATCCTTGTTTGCAGGAGATATAATTCTATATTTGGAAAAACCTAAAGACTCCACCAAAAAAAAAAAAAAAATTAGAACTAATAGACAAATTCAGTAAAATTGCAGGATACAAAATTGACATACAAAAATCAGTGACATTTCTATGTGCCAAAAGCAAACAAGCTGAAAAACAAATTTTTTAAAATCCCATTTACAAGACCTACAAATGAAATTAAATACCTAGGAATTAACCAAAGAAGTGAAAGATCTCTATAATGTAAACCATAAAACACTGATGAAAGAAATTGAAGAAGACACAACAAAATGGAAAGATACTCCATGTTCATGGATTGGAAGAATCAATATTGTTAAAATGTCCATTTTATCCAAAGTAATCAACCAATTCAATACATATCAAAATATCAATGACATTCTTCACAGAAATGGAAAAAACAATCCTAAAATTTATATGGAACCACAAAAGACCCAGAACAGCCAAAGCTATCTTGAGCAAAAAGAACAAAACTGGAGAAATCACATTACCTGACTTCAAATTGTACTACAGATCGATAGTAATCAAAACAGCATGGTACTGGCATAGGAACAGACACATAGACCAACGGAACAGAATAGAGAACCGAGAAACAAATCCATACATCTAAAGTGAACTCATTTTTGACAAAAGTGCCAAGAACATACGTTGGGGAGAGGGCAGCCTCTTCAATAATGGTGCCAGGAAAGTTGGATATCCATATGCAGAAGAATAAAACTAGACCCCTATTCTCTGGCTATATATAAAAATCAAATCAAAATGCATTAAAGACTTAAAATCTAAGGCCTCAAACTATAAAACTTTTTCAAGACAACATTGGGGAAACTCTCCAGGAAATTGGATTGGGCAAAGATTTCTTGCCTTTCCCACAAACAAAGGCAACCAAAGCAAAAATGGACAAACGCAATCACATCAAGTTAAAAAGCTTCTCTACAGTAAAGGAAGCAATCAACAGAGTGAAGAGACAACCCACAGAATGGGTGAAAATATTTGCAAACTATCCATCTGTCAAAGGATTAATAACTAGAATATATAAGGGGTTCAAACAGCTCTATAGAAAAAAAATCTAACAATCTGATTCAAAAATGGGCAAAAGATCTGAAGAGACATTTCTCAGAAGACACACAAATGGCAAACAGGCATATAAAAAGGTGCTCAACGTCACTAATCATCAGAGAAATGGCAAATCAAAACTACAATGAAATATTATCTCACCCCAGTTAAAGTGACTTTTATCCAAAAGACAGGCAATAACAAATGTTGGCAAGAATGTGGAGAAAAGGGAACCCTCATACACTGTTATTGGGAATGTAAATTAGTACAATCACTATGGAGAACAGTTTAGAGGTTCCTCAGAAAAACTAAAAACAGAGCTACCATATGATTCAGCAATCCCATTCCTAGGTACGTACCCAAAATAAAGGAAATCAGTATATTGAAGAGATATCTGCACTCTCACGTTTATGGCAGCACTATTCACAATAACTATGATTTGGAAGCAGCCTAAGTGTCCATCAGCTGAAGAATAGATAAAGAAAACATGGTACATATACACAATGGAGTATTAGTCAGCCATAAAAAAGAAAGGTATCCTGTCATTTGCAACAACATAGATGGAACTGGAGGTCATCGTGTTAAGTGAAATAAGCCAGGCACAGAGAAACAAACTTTTTTATGTTCTCACTTATTCTTGGGAGCTAAAAATTAAAACAACTGAACTCATGCAGCGAGAGTAGAATGATGGTTATAAGAGGCTGGGAAAGGTAAGAGGTCGGGGGAAGTGAGAATGGCTAATGGGTACAAAAACATAAACAATGAGTAAGATCTAGTATTTGATAGCACAACAGGATGCTATAGTCAATAATAATTTAAAAATAACGAAGAGTATAATTGGATTGTTTGTAACACAAAGGATAAATGCTTGAGGTGAGGAGTACTCCATTTACCCTGATGTGATTATTATGCATTGTATGCCTGTATCAAAATATCTCATGTTCCCCATAAATATATATACCTACTATGTATGCACAAAAATGAAAAATTAAAAAGAAGCATTTTAATAAACCAAATAATGTATAGAGAATGTATTTTTACATTATTTAGCAATAATAATATATTAAAAACAATTATGGCTAACACTGATATTGATAATATTACTATTGATAATATTGGTGCCAATTACTTAGTCTGCACCAGCCATGATGCCAAGTATATTACATGGATTATCTCATTTCATCTTCTCAGCCCCATGGAGTAAGCTTATTCAATATAAATTTAATTCAGAAGAATTTCCTACCTGGAGTCTGAGACCCTCTGTTATTGGCATGTAATGATTTTTCTGCAGCAATGTAAGGATACATGTTGTATCTATACATCACTATTTTGCCTTAATACATGCAATTTACAGACAATCTTGTCCCTCTGTATCCCAAACAAGGCAGAAGAATATTGTGAATCAATATCTCAATGGGATTCTATTTAAGTTGTGGCAAAAGTCACAGAAGGAGTCAGGCTTTTGTTAGGCTTATGTCACAGGTCTACCTAGCTTTACACTTTCATATAAGACAGTGTCTCGGTTTTTCTGAATAGCTACCTCTGGGAAGGAAAAACAAAGTCAAAATACAAGATGTTGCCCAGTATAGTGTTTATTGCACAAAGTACTGAATTTAAAGACAAAAGACCAAGAGTCAAAACTCTTCATGATACTTACTAGCTGTGTGATCACATGCAAACTTCACACACTCATTTCCCTTTCCTCATCTGTGGTATCCTTGAATTTCTTTGAGTTTCCTCAAAATGGCTATTTGAATTCTCTGTCTGAAAAGTCACATATTCCTGTTTCTCCAAAATTGGTCCCTGGTGCCTTATTTAGTTCATTTGGTGAGGTCATGTTTTCCTTGATTCTCATGATTCTTATAGATGTCCGTCTGTGTCTTGACACTGAAGAGTTAGGTATTTATTGTAGTCTTCACTGTCTGGGTTTATTTGTACCTGTTCTTCTTGGGAAGGCTTTCTAGATACTGAGTGTTGTGATCTAAGCTGTATTTGCTTTAAGGGGCACCCCAAGCCCAGTAATGCTGTGGTTCTTGCAGACTCATAGATGTACCACCTTGACAGTGCTGAACAAGATCCGGGAGATTTCTCCGGATTACCAGGCAGACTCTTATTCTCTTCCTTTACTTTCTCCAAAACAAGAAGCTGCCCCCTTCTCCCTCCTAACCCTTGTTTTGAGCCACTTGAAGCTGTAACACCCCTGTGGCCACCACCACCGGGACTGTGCTGGGTCAGACCTGAAGCAAGCACAGCACCAGGTCTCACCCAAGGCCTGCTGTAACCACTCTTTGGCTACTGCCTGTGTTTGCCCAAGGCCCTAGGACTCTACAATCAACAAATGGCAAAGCCAGGTCTGTGTCCTTCCCTTCAGAACAGCAAGTTCACCTAGGCCCTGGGTAGGTCCAGAGATGCCATCTGGGAGTCGGGGACTAGAGTCAAAAACCTTAGAAGTCTAACTGGTGTTTTATTGTACTGAGGCTGAGCTGGCCCTCAATCCACAAGACAGTTCTTCCCACTCTTCCCTCCTCTTTCCAGTGGTAGAGGATCCTCATCCCTTGGCCACCCCTACAGGCCCATTAGGACTACTGCCAGACTAAGGCCAATGTTCCCTTAAGGCCCATGGGCTCTTCAGTCAGCTTGTGGTGAATGCTGCCTGCCCTGGGATTCACCCTTCCAGGTAGTGGGCTCCCCTCCGAGCCGGAGCAGGTTCAGAAATGCCGTCCAAGAGCCTAGGCCTGGAATTGGGGACCCCAAGAACCCACTTGGTGCTCTCCCCTGCTGTGGCTGATGTGGTACCTTAAGGTATAAGATAAAGTCCCCTTTACTTTTCCCTTTGCTTTTCTTAAGCAGAGGGAGTCTTGCTCCATAGCCACCACAGCTGGGAATGTGCTGAGTCTCACCTGAAGCCAGAAAGTTTCAGAGTCCCACCAAAGGCCCTCGATGTAGTACCCGGGTATCGCTGCTGGTTATTCAGTTAGCAAGTGATGAATTCTGTCAGAACTGGGTCCTCTCCTTCAAGGCAGCAGTTCCCTTCTGGCCCAGGTGTGTCTAGAAATGTAGTCCAGGGACTAGAGCCTGGAATGGGGGCCCATGCTGCTGTGGCTCAGCTGGCATCCAAGATGCAAGACAAAGTCCTCCCCACTCTACCCTCTCCTCTCCTCAGGCAGAAGGAAGGGGTCTCTTTCGGAGCCATGAGCTATGCAGCCTGGGGCTGGGGAGGGGTGATGCCAGCACTCCCATAGACACCCCAGCTGATGTCTCAGTAGGTCACGTGCCCCCTCAGTCCTCTGGCTCTGGGCCCAGTTTAGCACTAGGACTCATCTAAAAGTTGCAGTTCTTGTGGTTCAGACTGCCTTTCAAGTTTATTTACAGCCCCTAAGCACCTTAGCCCTTGGTGGCAAGGTTTGTGGGAACTCAAGTTCATACCATTGGGATCAGAAATCCCCGTGGCTTGGGCTGGTTTAAATGCACCCTCCGTGGGCAGGCATCAGCTAAGTTTGGTCCGGTTTTCCTTTTTGCTCTAACAGGACAGAACTGAGTTCAATGCCTCACAGTTGCTGTGCTCTCCCTCCCCAGTACCTGGAGATGCTCTCCACACATGCTGCCACCACAGGGGATGGGGAAGAGGTGGCGTCAGCGATTCAAGGCTGTTTTTTCCACCTCTTCAGTGCCTCATACGGTGATACAAACCAAAACCAGGTACTGAGTGGTCACCCGATTTTTGGTTCTGATAAAGGTGTTGTGTGTGTGTGTGTAGTTGTTAAATTGGTGTCCTTGCAGAGGGGGTGGGGGACAATCTGTGGAGCCTTCTCTTCTGCCATCTTGCTCCACCATCCCCTTTTCTTATCTGTGGGATTGATGATAAAGGCACCTATCCACCAGGTAATTTATGACGATCAAATGCAGTACTCTGGCTCTGTGACAGCACTTAGTGTAGCCGATGAAATAAGCGCTGACTAATCATTTGCTTTCTTTCTGCAGAAGAGTATAATTTATTCAGTCATCTGTCCTTATCCTATGAAGAAGAAAATAGACTTTCACCAGCAAATTGTGGCGCACATGTCCTCAGTCTGTTTTTAGTCACTTCTCAGTCCTACGTAATAAGCATACTAGCTAGCCAAACCCAAATATGTTTCTGCTTGAAGGCTTGGCCTTCAAGCTTTGGCACTCTGGGAGACAGCTTGTTACTAGCTCTGTCTGGTTTACCAGAGTTCTAACTTCGGTGCCACCCCTTCAAGACACACTAGCACAGCCTTGACACATGAAAGTTGATGAACAAACCCAACACATTTGTCCTATAATTACAGGCTTTGGCAGCCAGGTGTCAATACATTGATTTGCTAGACTTTAAAAAGCTTTATTGGGTCTTAATGACCAATTCAACCTTGCATATGACCAAAAATGACTGACCACAGCTTTGGAACTCTTCTGGATTTGACTGAAAATATGTTAACCCAGTGCTCCTTGTTGTGGTCCCTTCTCCACTTGCTCCTGAACCTCCAGGGGATCTCATTAAAATGCAGACTTTCCCCAGAGCTACTTAATCAGAATCTGGGGGTGGGGCCAGAGATCAGCACTGTTAACAAGCACTACAGGTTTTTCGATGATTACAAAAGTGAGGGCTGGTTGAGCAAATTCAAGGTTATCACCCAAACTACTAAAGGCTTCAAGGACTATATATAAGAGATAATGCTTCCATCCAGGACAATGTTTAAGTATATTGAAATGCTTAATTCTCAAATACGAGTTATGATTTTAAAAAGGCAGTGCAACCTAAGAACTGTAAACTGGTGGCAAAAGACCTTAAAATTTTCTTTGGATTTCTACCCACATTAAAAAGAATTTTTTTTTCCTATATCACAAGTCATCAAGCAACTACTCACATTAATCAAGTGCATTGGTTGCACTAAAATAGGTAGATCTGTCCATTATGCAATAAAATGATTGACTTTAATGACTTCAGTAGAGTAGGTATTATATCAGTCTCTGATAATCAGAATAAGCACAGTAGATAATCACTTGCCAAGTCAATCACTAGCTATAACAATTGAATGTGAACGTCTGTTTTGAACTTTGAGTTGGAGTTAAGTAGGAAAAATACAATACACTGAGCAGTAGAACTTCCATTTCAGGCTCAATTAAAGAAAAAATATATGCCATCTTTTTCCCTTCCATTTCCCTTAATTGGGTCATCTAAATAAATGTATTGAGGCTAATGGGAGCCAGATTTTTCAGTGTGGAACCAGGAAGTTATAAGTAGGTAAAAGAGGCTAAGATGAACCCTGTGATGTTGGATTGGAATTGAAGGTATCAGTTTTTAACAAAGACAGATAGATGGATGGATACAGAAAGATGTGTATATGTGTATGTATGTGAGTGTGTGTGTGCGTGTGTGTGTGTGTGTGTGTAAACATATTTTCTAGTCCTCTGAGAAGGCCTAAAAGCAATGACACCCCAATAGCAATGAACACCAAGATCATGGCTTATAAATAAAGTTCTTCACTAAAAA
Source organism: Rhinopithecus roxellana (assembly GCF_007565055.1). Classification (NCBI taxonomy): domain Eukaryota; kingdom Metazoa; phylum Chordata; class Mammalia; order Primates; family Cercopithecidae; genus Rhinopithecus; species Rhinopithecus roxellana. Next base: position 13,790,095 of record NC_044553.1, on the reverse strand, counting down.
GAGCCAGAACACTAAAGAAATGACTGATTCCGGGACTTTGATAGGGAAATGGCTAATAAGCCTAGAACTTCCTGTTGTACCAGAAAGTAAGTGCTCAAAGAATGATGGGGACATGTCAAAAGGACATATAAGCCAGATCAAATAGGCTAATAAATAATAATACAGGTAATAAACATTGAACAAAGTAAAAATCCATGAGTCCATATTTATATAAATAAATGAATGAAAATATAATAAAATGGAAGGAAAAGGAAAACTCTACCTTACAACAAAATGCCAAATCATAATGTAGGAATTAAAAAATTACCATTTAGCAACTTTCATGGTAATAATTGATTTGGTCATAAATCATCAATGGATGCTAAAACTAATGCGTGAAAATTTGATGAGAAGCAAGATATTTATATAATCTTAAAGAATCTCTCCACAATATATTTATTCATTGCTTATTAATAAATATGTACATAGTTATTAATTTTATATTAGAGTAACTTGGCAGACATCATCTTAACAAAGTAATAAATGTGAACAATGACAGTAGGAGGACGAATATCATGTGCCTCCTAATATTGTGTATTGAGAAGAGCACATCATTTCTGTAGTATTTCTGCCAAAAATGCGTAATCTGAATTTAATCATCAGAAAACATCAGACAAACTCAAATTGAGGAATATTTTGTTTTCATTATTTCCACCATTGTTTTTTTCTATCTTAGATTCAACAGGTACATGTGCAGGTATGATACCTGGGTATACTGAAAGATGCTGAGGTTTGGAGTATCAATGATCCTGTCACCTAGGTACTGATTATAGTCCCCAATAGTTTTTCAACCCTTGCTCTTCTCTCTCCCTCCCCCACCAGTAGTCCCCAGTTTATACTCTTGCCATCTCTATGTCCATGAGTACTCAATGTTTAGCTCCCACTTACAAATAAAAACATGCAGTATTTGCTTTTCTGTTCCTCCATTAATTTGCTTAAAATAATGGCCTCCAGCTAGATTCATGTTGCTGCAAAGGACATGACTTTGCTCTTTTTTATGTCAGCATAGTATTTTGTGGTGTATGTCTACCACATTTTCTTTGTTCAGTCCACCATTGATAGGCTCCTAAGTTGATTCCATGTCTTTGCAATTGTGAATACTGCTGCAATGAACATATGCATGCAGGTTTCTTTATGGTAGAAGGATTTATACTCCTCTGGGTATATACCCAGTAATGAGATTGCTGAGTCGAATAGTAGTTCTGTTTTGTTTGCTTGTTTGTTTGTTGTTGTTGTTTGAGACAGGGTCTTATTGCCCAGGCTGGAGCGTAGTGGTGCAATCATGGTTCACTGCAGCCTTGACCTCAAGCAATCCTCCCACCTCAGCCTCCCAAGTAGCGGCGACTACAGGTGCATGACACCATGCCTAGTTTTCTTTTTTTTTTTTGTAAAGTGGTGTGGGGGTCTCACTTTGTTGCCGAGGTTAGGCTGGTCTTGAACTCCTGGCCTCAACTGATCCTCTTACCTCAGCCTCCCAAAGTGCTAGGATTACAGGTGTGAGCCACCACGCTTGGTCTGTTTTAAGAACTCTCCAAACTGCTTTCCAAGTGGCTGAACTAATAATTTACATTCCCACCAACAATGTATAAGTGTTCCCTTTTTTCCACAGCCTCACCAGCATCTGTTGTTTTTTGACTTCTGAATAACAGTCATTCTGACTAGTGTGAGATGGTATCTCATTGTGGTTTTGATTTGCATTTCAAATTGAAGAATATTTTACACAGCAAATTTTAAAAACTGTCAATGTCATAAAAGATAAGGAAAAAATGAAGGAGACTAAAGAGAAATGACATTTTAATGTAACCTATGACCATAGATTGGATTTTGGATCTACAAAAGGTATTGTTAGGACAAATTTTAATGAGATCTATGGGTTAGGTAATAGTATTGTTCAACATTAGTTTCCTATGGCAGCTCTAGTTTACCTGCCACAGTCTTCCTATATTCCATCAATCTCTGATGGGAAGAGATGCAAAGACAGCTATTCGTGAAAAGGGCCTCCTCCTCTCTACAAATCCCTTATCTCTTCTGGGTATGCTATATGGTGCAAGTGGGGCTCCTTGGGAAGTTGATTCTGAGATGAAGATCAGCATGCACTTAGTTTTGTTAGGAAGTACTCATAGAAAACAGCATAGAGAAGAAAGGGAAGCTGAGCTGAGATGTAGTCTCAGTGAAGGCTCAGCCAATCCCATGGGGAGTTCTGGCACTGGATGGAGCTTCGGAATTCTGGGGGAATATCCCCAGTAATGGGATGGCTGGGTCAAATGGCATTTCTAGTTCTAGATCCTTGAGGAATCGCCACACTGTTTTCCACAATGGTTGAACTAGTTTACAGTCCCACCAACAGTGTAAAAGTGTTCCTATTTCTCCACATCCTCTCCAGCATCTGTTGTTTCCTGATTTTTAATGATTGCCATTCTAACTGATATACCTAAAGGATTATAAGTCATGCTGCTATAAAGACACATGCACATGTATGTTTACTGCAGCACTATTCACAATAGCAAAGACTTGGAATCAACCCAAATGTCCATCAATGACAGACTGGATTAAGCAAATGTGGCACATATACACCATGGAATACTATGCAGCCATAAAAAAGGATGAGTTTGTGTCCTTTGTAGGGACATGGATGCAGCTGGAAACCATCATTCTCAGCAAACTATCACAAGAACAGAAAACCAAATACCGCATGTTCTCACTCATAGGTGGGAATTGAACAATGAGATCACTTGGACACAGGAAGGGGAACATCACACACCGGGTCCTATTGTGGGGAAGGAGAGGGGGAAGGGATAGCATTAGGAGATATACCTAATGTAAATGACGAGTTAATGAATGCAGCACACCAACATGGCACATGCATGCATATGTAACAAACCTGCAGGTTGTGCACATGTAGCCTAGAACTTTAAGTATAATAAAAAATATATATATAAAAAAAAGAAAACTCCAAGACCCCAAGCAAATGGGTGATAGACAGAAACAGACCATTAACACAGGAAAAACACATAATAAATACAAAATGTTCAATTACTAATAACTAACTAAATAAAATGCTACCTTTTAAATTAAAAAAAATAAAATAAAATAAATAAAAGAAAAAAAAAGAATTCTGGGGGGGCCGAACCTTTATACATCCACATCAACCAGGCCTTGACTAAGGGCATAACACTGAGCAAAGCAGCTGTCATTGGCTGGTGTACTTCCTAGGGGCTGATGCCTGAGGATTATCTGCCAGTAGCACTCTCATCCCAGCAGCAGGCAGATTTTAAGGCCTTCATTCCTGAAGGGGAAACAGACTATTTCAAGGGGATCACACACACACACACACACGCACACACACACGTAAAATCCATGGCACTCACCAATGCCTTTAGAACTTTTTTAAGAGAAGGGACAGAGACATGCTACAAAATACCAGGACCTGAAAAGAGAGAATTAGGCTGCTGAAAAGATCCAATCACATTCACATTACTTTCATTATGCGTTAAGAAGTTTTAAACTGCTTACTAGGAAGATGAACTATCCCCTGCTTTCTAACTCATCTTTCAAAATTTGCCTTCCATAGTTCTGACTCACTGCACATCTGAATACCTATTTAAGTGTTCCCACGTTCCCAAGAGAATTCGGGGACTGCTGTCTGCTCAAGAATGCAGTTCTCTCTGGGGCCTCACAGGTCTTCAACTGGCACTTCATCTTTGCTTCCCTAAACTTCTGCTATCTTGGACCTCAGAGACTATTTGATGCTACAAGAGTGGAGGTGTCTGTTTCCTTCTACAGTGCCAGGTGTAACGTTTGGCACATAATAAGTGCTCAATAAGTATCAGTCAGTGAGCTGACTAAATGGTGTCTTCCAGTTAAAAGTTTAAACTTCTCCTTTGATGCTGGCAAATGTTTCCAGTATTTGGGCTATGGTTTCCCTTTATTTACCCAAAACATTTTCCAGAAGTTTTGCTGACTTAGAACCAAAAGGATTAAGATTACTTCTCAGGCATCCCTCTGCCCAGATATCCAAATGCATAATCTGGTAGTTAATTTAGTTCAATCCTTGAGTGCCGGTGGCGGGGAGGCCGGGGGAAGAAAAGAAAAAAAGTTGAGGCTTAGACAGTTACATAACTGTTCAATGAGAATTCAATATTTTGCAATTAAAAGTCAAGCATACACACACATAGACCCCAACCATAATCCTCCCTTGGTAAAGGCAAACTAAACTTAGCAAAAAAGGTACCTATAACATTTAAAAACGGCTTTTTGTAAAAATAAAATCATTCTAGATGAAGATTCAGAAGTCCCTACTTCAATTCGCAAAATTTCTGCAACTATTTCTTCACCTTTTTCTGCCTGTTTACATAACCAAACTCTTAGCCCGAGCTAGTGGATTCTCTTTGCCTACATTTTAAAATGTCTCTGCTTTTTGGCCTGGATTCTCCCTGCTATCAGTAGGCTGCTCTGACCGAAAAGGTGCGTTCATGTTCTTGGCTTTGCCAATAAATTAACTTTATAGCTAACTTGGCAAGGTTCCTTGAGTCGGGGAGACAGAAGTGGAGTATCAAGTGGTCAAAGAATGGGAAAATTTAGTTTACAGATTAATAAAACTTGAGGATGGACACTGTAAACTTTTAAAAGCACTGTTAGTTTTAAAGTAGTGAAGTTATACCACATAAAGATATGTACAAATAAACTGTAAAATAAAGTGTCCGGCTGCATTAGGTTCATAAAAAATGATTTTGTTTGGGATAAAACATAAAAATTAAACATCTCAATTTCTTTAATACTTTATTCAAATTCTTAGGTCTAATTTTTATAAATCAGGGTTATTTGACTGTATTTGGATTTTATGTATCTGAGCAATTAAATGTCTGACATGATTTTTAAAATATTTATATTCACAACAAATACAGTGGGTCTTTGCTTCTTTTAAAAATGTCACAAAATTTTTTAAAATGTCAGAAAAGTATTCAGAAAGAAAAATATCTTTCTTAGTAATACTCCCAAGTTTTTGTCATGTCAACATCTCTAGGATCCTAAAAAACAATTTAGTGATCACCTCTGCATGTCACATCAAACGGGGGATCCGGGAGCCCCACAACAGCCATTCAGCGGGTTCTGTTTTCTTAGTGCCTAGCACAGATGCCTGGTCCAGAGCAGGGACTCAATAATTGTTTAATAAATAACTGAACAGAACTGCCTCATGGCAGAAAACAATCTCTGACGATCTGATGATGTAAAAGTAAAGAACATTAGCAGAAGTAGTATACGTTCATGAATAACACAGGGAAAGAAGGAGGAAGAAAGGGAAGGTAATATGGAGATTGCCAGTTAACACCTTTGATACTTTGGAGGATTTTAAGTCTAAGAACTCCTTTCTGTTGTGCACCTTAAGAGCATGCTGCATCATACAATGATTTTGGCTGCATAAAACTAATGTACTTATTTTATGCCTAATACATTCCAGGCACTGTTCTAGATAGTGAACACAGCCATGAACAATTTCCCTACTCTCATGGAGTTATACTCCAGCGAATCTACATCACTACCCTAAAAGACAAATATTGATCTGACACTCATTTTTATGAGTAGGGAAATGACAAAGTTTTTCTCTCATAGTATGCTTGAGATCCCTGCCTATCCAGTGGTTAAGTGGCACAGGCTTTGCATATGCCTACTCTAATTGAAGTCAACTATAATTACAGAAGACCAACCCAATCATTTAACATTGTATCATACCAGTTGATATGTTAAGCAAGTTTTCACCAACAGGAAAAGGGTCCATTAAAAAATATATACATACAGCTGGGCAGGGTGGCTCATGACACCGTGGGATTAGAAATCCCAGCACCTTGGGAGGCCCAGGCAGGCGAATCACTTGAGGTCAGGAGTTGGAGATCAGCCTGGCCAACATGACAAAACCCCGTCTTTACTAAGAACACAAAAATTGGGTGGGCATAGTGGCGCATGCCTGTAGTTCAGCTACTTGGGAGACTGAGGCAAGAGAATCGCTTGAACCCAGGAGGCAGAGGTGGCAGTGAGCTGAGATCACGTCACTGCACTCCAGCTTGGGTGACAGAATGAGACTCCATCTCTAAAAAGAACAAACAAAAAATTTAAAATATATATATACATACATATACACAAACACATTTCCTGTTTTCATGTTTATAGGCATATTAGAAAGAAGATACTAATATGACCTGATTTTGCATAGTGTTAAGTATTGTTATATATTTTAATTAGACTTCAAATGTGATGAATAATCAAGACAGGTTCCCCCCACTCCCACCATGTAACTCTTCTTTCCCTTATAAACCTATTTCCATGGGCTTACTTGAAATTTGACCAAGTAAAATTTTACCTGAAAAATGATGTTACATGCTAGAGTATAATATTTATAAATTCAAAATTAAATATGTGATTTAATAAAGATTATTCATTTCAACTTTCTAGAACAAGACAATACATAAAGAAAGTTTGTTCTCAAAAAGAAACAAATCCCAGTCTCCTTGAAAGATATTATAGACCTAATCATTGGAAACCAACTACATATTAAGAAAAATCACTTAATCCTAAAACCTTTAATGGATTTTACAAATTAGATATATTAAACATTTTGAGAGCATTTAAATTTTATGCTGAATAAAATCATATTTAACTAACTTTATAGGATTCATTAATGTTATAATTTACCCAACAAAACATATTGGGCTTTATCTTCTTTGGGTTTCATCAAGCACTATGTGTGGAAGCAAGAAAACTAGATCTAGGAGACTCAGGAGGGCTGGGTTCAGGACACATCACTGATGTGTGACCTTAAAGGTGTCATTTAAACACCTTGAGTATTGTTTTTTAATCTGCAAAATGAAAATATCTTTCCATCTCTAAAGATCCATATAAAGACTGAGTAAAAGTAGGTGGAAGTACCTTGAAAACTGTAAGAAGTTAATCTGTGTGCTATTTGTTACTATTACTCAACTGCCCTCCTGGTAATAGAGAAACTTAATCAGAGGTCTCGCCACCCCAAACTGAGGGGCTAATATCCCAATAGCTGCAAGGTTCCTATAAAAGCAGGCCAGACCACAGTGAACTCTTCCTATTAGGTGGTACAAAGGTGTTCTGCATCTCCAGTTGGGTGGTCTTGTATACAAAAAGAAAACTGGGCTCACTCATTTGAGAATGACTCTGTGTCTCAAACTCAATATATTTAGTGTAGTTGCAGTACAACGAACTCATAAAATCACCTCTTAATTTTATTCATTTCTGGCAACTCTAGTCAGTCATATGGTTTCGGACTTCTTTTTAAATTCAGATAATGGTTGTAGTAAATTTATTCTGAATTATCCTCCACTGATTACTTTCTGACCATGATAATTGGAGTATTTGATGATAGGGTGTTTATCTTTGCTGCATCTCAGGTTTTCACCTAAACTGTCTTGACTAGATTAATCATCTCTATTAAAACTTTGTGCACATATTACCACCTTTTTCTCTCCCACTCACCCAATTATCTTTTCTGCCATGCCTTGCTGATTATATTTCAAAACCCTTTCCTAAAAGTCATTCTTTAGTCAATGTTGGTAATTTCACCATATTTATCAGCTCCATTTTTCTCCCAACAAATGCTTTATTATATCCATAGGAAAACATTAAGTACTTGGGATATGCAAGACACAGCCTCTACTCTCAACCTCACCTCTACTTTTCCACTTAATCATTTCCTTTAATTATCTTATATACTTAACTCCTCTGTATTCATATTTACTCTCCATGAATATATCCCAATGTTATTAAAAATAATTTCCTAGAAATTGGAACATTAACTGGTTATATGATGATTAAGGATTAGTGTGAGATGGTATCATGGTTTATGTTTTTTAAAAATGAGACTTTACCATTTAAGTACTGAAATACTTATGGATAAAATATAATCTCTGGGATTAGTCTTAAAATAGTATGGGGTGGGTAGAGATGAACAGGACCAGATTAGCCATGGCATTGGGCCTGATTTATAAGTATATGGAGAGTTCATTATACTATTCTATCTACCTATTTTAATATTCTCCATATTAGAAATGAAAAAAGATTTTTCTCTTCATTTGCTACAGTCTGGGCTACTCTTATAAGATCTAACATAATATTTAGATAACTTTTGTCATTTAAATAACACTATAAAACTCAATAGCCAGCCAGGCGGGGTGGCTCATGCCTGTATCCCAGCACTTTGGGAGGCCAAGGCTGGTGGATCACAAGGTCAGATCGAGAGCACTTTAGCTAACATGGTGAAACCCCATCTCTACTAAAAATACAAAAAATTAGCTGGGCGTGGTAGCACATGCCTGCAGTCCCAGCTACTTGGGAGACTGAGGCAGGAGAATCGCTTGAACCTGGGAGGCGGAGGTTGCAGTGAGCCGGGACCGCACCACTGCACTCCAGCCTGGGCAACAGAGAGAGGTTCTGTCTCATAAAACAAAAAACAAAAAATAAAAAACAAAAAACTCAATATGCAAAATACAAAATTATATGCAAATTATATATACTATTAATAGCTACTATTTGCTTACATGTACTAGGCTACTAGGCATTGTTAAGGTAATTTATGTACATAAATTATCTCACTTATTCTTCACAATTAGCTCATCAGGTAGTTATCACTAAAAGCCCAGAGAAATTAAGAAACTTGCCCACTATCATCAGGATAAAAATAAACTTTGAACGTTCATTATTAGTTCCTAATACGAAGAAAATATCCCACAATGACTTAAACACAATGCCCGCATCCATATCGATATCCTTTGTTTCCAAATTATCATAAGCTATTAAGCAGACTTGGCCAAAGACAAATTTGAAATCAGTTTACATTTACCTAGTTAAGTCAATACTTGGACTTACAAATTTTATTTTATTTGCATTCACAAAGAAATCAAGTATAACGCTGACTGTGCAGAGTCACTGTTTACAGCCACATTTGGGAGGGAGGGAGGGAGGTGTCAAAAGTATAAAGGCAGCAGGTTCAGCCCCTTAAAAATCATCAATAACCATATACAATCATGAGAAATCTTGGCCTAAATATCACAGTGATCAATCCCCTACATGTTAGGGCATTGAATCCTCTGAGCAGTTCACAAATTTTAGCAATTACTTTATATCTTAAACTTTTAAAAGTTTCATGCACCTGTGGATTTTAATGCAGCACAATTCCTTATAATTGTCAATACTTCCCTTAATGGAATTAGTGCATTCCTAAAAATACATGCATTTTTACAAATTATTACAACTAGATTCCCCTCTATACAATATTTAAATACCAGGAAATAAAACTTCTTAAAATGCCTATTTAAGGGGCAAAATATTTTGTTTTTGGTTTGTGCAACCTGCTGGCTTTTAAAAAGGGTGAGTTTCTTTGGCATGAAAGGAAAACATAGGAGACATACAAATCTTTGCAGTTGCAAATGAACAAGTGAGGGCACACACTTCCTGGAATACAAATCTCACTAAATACTTTTACTAAAATCCCTCGGTCAAGGAGACCAGAAAAGTCTTATAAACGTTTTTAAGAAATTTCGAATTGATTTACTATGTAACACATCCAGTAACAAATGTCTTTACACAATTTCTTTAAAAGCAAGTCCTTCTCCTAGCATACGGTAAATTATTTTATTTACAAAAATGTACATACAGTTCTCATGAAACTGAGGTATTAGAAAATTAAGATATTCATACAGCAAAGAGGTAGTCATAAAAATCCGTATCTAAATATAAGCTTATTTCTTAGCATTATAAAAACCTTACATAATTACACTAAAACTATTTCATTATAACCCCCATATTGCATAAATAGTAGGAGCAGAAGATAAATTTGGCACTTCAGTGGTCTTTGTTATTTCTAAGTCTGTTTCATATTGAGATTAAACATTGACTTGCTCCCAAAGTAATGCATGTTTTGAGCTCTTTCCTCAACAGTGTTAACAGGTTGTACCAAGCCTGGCACTGTCTTTGTATCCACGTGTTTGCTATCCCTATTTCTGCTCTTTTGATGAATTACACTTACCAGATGACCAGCAAGGGTCAAGGAACACACCGTGGTGATGGAAGACAGCAAAATTAATCTGGTTCTTCTAGAAATAACATTGGCCTTTGGCCTCATCCCTTAAGTGGATCTTGGAGGTTAAAAATATGACAGACCTCCATGTTCCAACTTCACCACTCATGAGATGACCAATCTCATTTAGAAGTGAAATGATTTTAAATTCATCTAAAATGAGAAACTATTAGGGCCAACTATACACATATTTTAAGGCTAAAAAGATGAGTCTCATCAGAAACAACTTTTGGCACTTGAATCTGCATCTCTGCAACCCAAGGAACTTCCAACAATAAAATCTGAAAGGGCTGCTTTTCTCAGAAAGGCTACATAATGAGGGCAGTGGTTGGTGGGGTGGAGAGTGGTCAAACACTGTATTAATGAAATATATTGTCAGTATAAACAGTTCAGCTATACTTTTGCTCCGAGGTAATTTTTAGTTGTGTTATTTTAAAAGATTTTTCAGAGACAGTCTTGCTATGCTGTCCTGGCTGGTCGCAGACTAACATCTCAGCCTCCCAAAATGCTGGGATAACAGGCATGAGCCACCACATCTGGCCTAATTGTGATCCTTCCGTTTTACATTTCAACCTATACAAACACTCTCTTCCTGTTATTATCGCCTAAATTATCTAAAGCTCTGCTGTCCAATACAGTAGCCACAAACCGCATGTGGCTAACTTTAATTAAAATTACAAATTCAGCTCAATCATCCCAGCCATACTTCAGGGGCTCAGTAGCTACATGTGACTAGTAACTACCATATTGGGGAGTGAAAAGGACACATCTATCCTCATATGAAGTGTTACTGGACAGGAGTGATCTGAAGAAAGTGTAACCGTGCTATATGCTTATGAGATTCTAAAAACTTTTTAAAAGTTGCTTATAAAAAGAGTATCATAGGCTGGGCATGGTGGCTCACGCCTGTAATTCCAACACTTTGGGAGGCCGAGGTGGGCAGATCACTTGAGGTCAGGAGTTTGAGACCAGCCTGGTCAATATGGTGAAACTCTGTTTCTACTAAGAATATAAGAAATTGGCTGAGCATGGTGGCATGCGCCTGTAGTCCCAGCTACTCGGGAGGCTGAGGAACAAGAATTGCTTGAACCCAGGGGGCAGAGGTTATAGTGAGCCAAGATTGTGCCACCACACTCCAGTCTGGGCGACAGAGTGAGACTCTGTATCAAAAAATAAATAAATCTAACACTTCTGGGCTACAGGTTAATGATGATGTGTTCACTGGTGTGAAAAAATGGTATCAACCTTCTGGTTCTTAGACTTTAGACTGAATTTATGAAGTATTTAGGGTTCCATATAAGGCCCAAATAAAACAAACTCAGATACTTTTACAGCATTACTATAAAGAATAATGTAAAGATTTGGCATGCATGATAAAAGTAATTTAGCAGTTAAATGATTAAAACAGATCATTTCATCCTTCCACTTAAATCTGAAAATCTTGACATATAGAAGTATTCACAGCTATTTAAAGCTCCTCACAAGACAGGGGCAAAGGCTCTTTAGATATTGCTCTATTTTACTTTGGTGTCTTACCAAGGGTGGGGCGGGGGGAACATTAGGTGGCAGTGTACAGACAAAAAAGTAAATTAAAATAAAAACTGTCTTAGAAATAAACTGCTATGAAACAGGCTAAGAAGATAAACTTTTGACTGAACACATGGAAAATGTACTGATATCTGACATATGAGTTGACTAACTGAATACTTTTAGGAAAATCAAGTTCACATTATTTTCAAATTTACTTTGTCAGAACACACAACAGTGATGACAATTATGTAATACGTCTTCCCTGTAACTCTTAGATGAAAGGCAGGAAGTGGGAAATAATATATTGCTTGTTGCTGTTTTACTTAGTGGGTAAAAGCAAAACAACCCAATCATAAAATGCACACAGCTGTATCTAAAAGAAAAATGCAAACACAACTTAACCATACTTTATTTGACTGCATCTTATTTAGACAGCTTGCACATTTCAAATCCCATTAAATCTCTCTCCAAAAGGATATGGGACAATAGAAGAAAATTATGCAGCAATATCCAGTCAAACAGCAGTCCAATATTTTGAGATACACGTGATATTTTATAGATACTCAACTCATATCTGACGTCAATATAATTTATGGTTATGTTTTTACAAACCTGAAAGCCCTGTAACATTACAGCACTCATTTTAGTGATGTCATGGTGCACTGAAAAGTAACTCTGATGCACTACCAATTTGATTTTATCTATACTCCTGAAAAGTGATGAACTTCATGATTTTTAGACACCATAATAAATATACACATCCAGTCTTAGACATGTCAGCCAGTACCATAACACAGGGCAAGGTAAAGTTAAAACATGAAAAACAAACTGCTTTACATAGATTTGTCGAGCAAGTGGGAAGGGTAATTTGGGAAAGAGGCAGAAAATATTAAAATTGACTTTTTATTTTTTCTTATTTTGCTGGTTTCCACTTCAAAAACTACTGTCTGGTTTCTGATCTGTGGACTTTGCTAAAGTAGTTTCATCCCAATGTACAGGAAATTATAATCAGCCCACACATCAAAAATGATAGTATACCCGTTAGCTTCTTCAATACTAACATATATAGCTTCATGGTAGCATGTATAAAAATGTTCAGCAGTACCAACTGCCAAACCAGTGTCAGTGGATAGTACAGTCAGTCCTAAAGAGGCAGCACCCCATTAAAAGAAAGTTGCACCTATTTTGCTCAGTTTTAGCCAAGTGAACCCATGCTATCAATTTCAAATAGAATTATTTTAAGCTTATTTAAGAAAAATAACAGCCTATTATCAAAAAGTAAATTACTGTTTGAGGCTACTTCAACCTGAATGGAGTCTTTCAGTGTTGGTGTTGGGTTTTCATGCTAGAGGTTAAAATTTTAATCTACTTAAGTAAAAAAATTTTTTGCATACCCAATTAAAGACATAAGGCATACACTGACATTTAACATTCACCAAACAATATGGCAACCATCTGACTTTTTAGTCACACAGTTAACGTCATGTTTACAAACACCCAATCAGTTCAGTTAATTTGGCAATTTCGGAGGAAAAGGTCAGTATGATGGTTTCACTGACAATCTGGCAAAAACACTAAAATGGTTGAACCAATGACCGGCCATCTATCTACTTTACAACCATCCCCATTAGTGATTCAAGCAAATATATGTTCATCAACCATTATGCATCAACCAGCAAGTCAAATATAAAGGAGTGAAATAAAATTTGATGACCTAAATATGTTTTAGTTCAATTTCCTTCATATTAAATAACAAAAGCATCACTATGGTTGGTATTCTTCTAAATGCTAGTGCCTAAACGAAGTTTGACCAAAAACATACTGAAAAGCTGAGTACTGTGTGGTTACCACATTTTTATTATAACCAGTATCCTGCCCATTAAACTTTCACGAGCAACATAAAATGGAAAACGTTGTCTTTAAAAATAAAGAACTATAAGTAATTCCACCAGCAGAAAGTTTTTATTTTCAAATATAAATTGTGTATCTTTATTTTTAAAGTATTTGTTACTATGTTCACCTTCAAAACACTATACTGAGCAAAGAGCAGCTTTCCTTTTAAAAAAAAAAAAAAAAGCAACAAACTTTCCTGAAAAGGGGCCTTTACCAACTGTTAATGGAGGTAGGGTTTTTAAAAATACAGTAATTAGAGCCACAAAATATATTCCAAACCAAATACTAGAGCAGAAGTAGAGTATATTCAAATGAAAACAACAACAACAGATTCCTACAGTTTTCACAGAGAATGAATCTTTTTTCTTATGGGTACCTAGGTTTTCCAGTTAAATAAATTATCTATCACAGGTTTACTGACTCAATTGAAAGCAATTAACTTTAAAATTTGTTACATTGCACTGATTGGCCAAAACACAATGTAACTAATAAACATGGTGGCGGTTAAGAAAACCCACAGAACTCATTCCAAAAAAGATTTTCATTTCCCCCTTTTGTTTTTCTGGCAGAAGAAAAGCAAAGCTCCCCTAAGAATTTGCTCATACAAGTGAAAATAAAATAAAGCAGCTTAAAATGGATACAATGCACCTTGAAATTTATTTCCAAGACCAAGAACCTAAAGGGAAGCATTTTAAGAAATGAAAGCAATGTGAATCCAAATCAAGTGGGAAAAACAAATTCAGCTACGTTGTAAAAGCTGTTCTTCACAGCGTAGCAGTAATTTTGATTAAATAAAATCATATCAATTTACACTAATTTTCTATTCTTTTCCAAAACTTCCCTTACTCTCAAAAGAAAAAGTGCATCTAAAACCCAGCAATTCCCGGCTCCATCAACTTTTCTTATCTTTTTTGAGCCATTTCTCAATTTTCCAAGTAGATTCAACTTGTTACTGTAAGGAAAAAGGGACTTCTAAAGTAAACCATTCTGTTATTCACCTGAAAAAAGTATCCAAATTATAAAAATCTGAAATAATTTATCAAATTTAGAATTTAAATAAAAACAAAAGTTTGCTTGCAAAGGCCTTAAAGAAAAGGAAAAGATAGCATGCATTCAAAAACTAGAGATGAAGACAAATATACTCATCTACACAGGCACTGGCAGACAAAATTTAATTGTTACCTTTACTCATTGTAAGACATACCCCACCCTACATTTTTTTCATTCACTAATCACTGAGGTACCAATATTCAAGAATGGAAAATTTAATATTGAAAAAATTAAACCTAAAACTGAAGCATCTTCTCCCTCACCCCCTTCAGAAAACTAGGGCAGGTTTTGTGTGAAATGTTAGTATACTTAGAGGCTTTTACAATCCACATTGGCTTTTTTAAGGAACAAAAATTATGTTCCACTTACTGGTTCTGTGAAAAAATGATCACTGTGTAAATAACATTGTCAGCAGACTTTGCAAATGAACACATAAATCTTGGCTATCAACTGGCACATCTTGTTGGTACCAAAAGAACTCCTGAAGTTTAAAACAATCTTTTAATTCAGAACAAATGCGCCATGCCAAAGTGCAACAAATATTGTGCGACACTCAATGAGACACTGACAGATAAGAGCTGCATGGAAATTACTAAATCCACCTGCAAAGCAATTCTGTACAAATTGCATTGCATGCAAAGGTCGATTCTGTGTGGTTGAAAGTTGTTTCTCGATGTCAGTTTCTCAACGCAGCCACAGTTTAAGTCGCAGTGCATCAACTCCATTTAAATAGTATCTGAACAGCCTCTTATCTCGAACAAAACCAAGATTTTCATAAAGTTTCAAAGCAGACTTATTTGTTATTTCGGTTTCCAAAACAACCTTCAAAGAAATGAGAAAAAAACTAAGTTATAATTACATAATTTGAAAAATCACTTACCAAGTAAACAATTTTTCAAAAATCATACGTTATTTTAAAAATTGATAGTGAAAACAATAAATAATATACAGAAATAACTCAAAAATAGTCATCAAAATTGTAATATTATATTTGGGTCAAGGGCTTGGAGGACCACTGGAGATGTATCTTCTGTTATACTGATTTTTGTGATGTTTGAAATTTTTAGCAATGAGAGTATGTTTTATAGTAAAACAAAGATTAATTATTTCCCTGTGGGGAAAGGTAAAATGACTAAGGATGAAAAAATCAACAATCAAAAGTACTGGTTTATTTCCTTAAAATAATAAGCCATATTATTAAAAGCAGCTATTCAGATTGACTTCCAACTTCCATATTTTCATTAATGTGTCATTTATCCTGGCAATAACTACAACATTTGTCTGGAGTCTAGACCAGAGTCTGCAAACTATAGACTTTGGGCCAAATGCGCCTGCTGTCTGTTTTGTAAATAGAAGTTTTAGTCAAACAGCCATGTTTATTTGTTTACATGATGTCTGTGGCGGCTTTCTCAATACAAGGGCAGAGCTGAGCAGTTGCCACAAAGACCTATGGTCCACAAAGCCTAAAGTAATCACTAATGGGCCTTTTACTAACAGTGTTTGCTGAATCCAGACAAGAGGTATTCAAAATGTTAAGAGTGTGTCATAATCACCTGAAGGGCCTGTTAAAATAGATTGCTGAGCCCCACCCCCAGAGTTTATGAGTAGGTTTGCAGTAGGACACAAAAATCTGCATTTTTTTTTTTTTTTTTTTTTTTTTGAGGCGGAGTCTCACTCTGTCGCCCAGACTGGAGTGCAGTGGCCGGATCTCAGCTCACTGCAAGCTCCGCCTCCCGGGTTTACACCATTCTCCTGCCTCAGCCTCCCGAGTAGCTGGGACTACAGGCGCCCGCCACCTCGCCCAGCTAGTTTTTGTATTTTTAGTAGAGACGGGGTTTCACTGTGTTAGCCAGGATGGTCTTGATCTCCTGACCTCGTGATCCACCCGTCTCGGCCTCCCAAAGTGCTGGGATTACAGGCTTGAGCCACCGCGCCCGGCAAAAATCTGCATTTTTAACATTTTTAAATTGCCAGATGATGATGTTGCTGCTGGTCAAGGGACATTTGAGAACCACTGGTCTAGACAGTACCTCAACTTATATCCAAAATTGAATTCATAATCTGCTCTTCCTCCACAATTCTATATCTCAGTAAACAGGATCACCATCCCACCACATCAATGCCTCAAACCTGAAACCCAAGAGTCATTTTTGAACCTCATTCCTCTCCAACCACCTATATGCATCCAAGCACTGATTTTGTCAATTCTCCCTCTTAAATCTCTAAGTAGTCCTCTTCTTTCTATGCTCGATACACCACAGTGCAAGCGGCCATCAACTCTCACTGTAATTACAAGAGCCTCCTAACTCAAGAGGTCTCCCATTCTCTATAAATAGAGTTAGGCTGATGCTCTTGTTAATTCTCTACTTAAAACTGTTTATTGATTCCCTCTTGTCCTCAAGAGAAAGTCCACAATGTAAAAACAATATCAACAGACATAAAAAGTCCATCAATATACTGGCCTCAGCTTTGCTTTAGGTCTCTCTCTTCTTGGTTTCCATGCTCAGCACTGAATTTTCAGTTTCTGGGACCCACCATGATCTCTCCCACCTTAGACCATTCAAATAAACTGTTCTCTCTCTGGAAGCATGCTCTTCCTATCCTCCTCTCTTTTGGCCCTACCTTGTCACTTCCAGATTGGGGACAGTGCCCCTTTCCTTTTATATCACCCAGCAGCATTCTGCACTGTTCCTATGACACATTCTTACTCAACATTTGATGAGTGGTATGTCATCTCTCCTAGCTGGTAAGCCCAACAGCAGGGACCAATGCTAAATCTAAACCTTTAAAGGATCTAAAATGAAGTAATTAGTTCAGGATGAAGAAAATAAATTCGCTCCTAAGAAAACCTAAAATAAAAGTTGTACAGGAAATAAACTGGTTTAAGATAAGTAAACGTCAATTTCTCTCTGCACTTAAAAAAACACAATTTGGCCAGGTGCGGTGGCTCATGTCTATAATCCCAGCACTTTGGGAGGCCAAGGCGGATCACTTGAGCCCAGGAGTTTGAGACCAGTCTACGCAACGTGGTGAAAACCCATCTCTACAAAAAACTTTAAAAGTTAGCCAGGTTTGGTGGTGTGTGCTTATAGTCTCAGCTACTTAGGGGGGCAGAGGTGGGAGGATCACTTGAGCCCAAGGGGTTGATGCTGCAGTGAGCTGTGAGTGCACCACTGCACTCTAGCCTGGGCGACAAAGCGAGACTGTTTCAAAAAACAAATTAAAATACTCACATATACACACACACACAATTAAATTTCTAGTAACGTATGTCATACTAGAGTCTGTAACACCTCAGTCTGGTCAATACAAGTTTTTAGTTTTTAACAATTCTCTTGGGTAATTCCTGCAATTCTGTTATTAGGTCCAGCACCTAATTATAGCTAAAACGTTAAATCAAAGCAATTTAATTTGAGAAACACTAAAGTCACAACAACTCAAAACTTGGAATTGATTTCAAATAAAAAGTGACAATTTTAAAATATGACAGCTAATATTTATTAGAGCTGTACTATGTGCAATGTAAAGCATTCTACATGTATTATGTAGCTTTATTTTCACAATAACCCTATGAAATTGATGTGGTTATCCATTTTACAGATGAATAAAACTCAAGGCCACCAATAGAGCAAGGACAGAACAGGGTCCAATTATGAACTAAAGTTTAATAGTAACTACCCTACTGTACCTCCCCCCTGATTATTTCCCAAAGTAAAGCAAAGCAGTGACCAGGAAATCTAACCTACTTAACATGAAAGGGATTCTAAGTCCACCATCATTAATATTCAGCAATCTAAAATATTCCAAACACATCTGAGGCTACCACCACTACACAAATACACACTTGAGATGTGGTTAAGAACTGAGTTCAAGTTTGTTGGCATCCTAATAGATTAATGAAATGAGGCTCAATTACATAGAGAAAAAATTACACCAAGGTCTCACTCAGTTAAAATGTAAAGATTCTCCTGGCACACTCATATTTTCTAAACAAAGTGATTCTTTCTTTAGAAAATTATTTGACACAACAGAAAAATGCCAGGATAAAGTAACTAATTTTTAATTCTCAAATTCTTATAAACATATTAAAAGAATATCTGGATTTATATTAGAAATTCACCATAAAACGAGGTTATTTTGGTCCTAAAGAAACTTGACAGAGTTGAATTCTACTTAACAGCGAAAAAAAATTACAGTGAAATTCCACTGATCCTCTTTGCAACAGCAACAGACCATTATCAGGATAAGCCAAACCATTACAAAACATTACTGTTTAAGATAGTATTTTTTAATACTGTAGGCTGGAAGCTCCTGGAGGGCAGGCTTGTTCATTGCTAGAACTTTAGCACTACCACACTGTCTGGCACCTAGAAGCCCTTCCACTGCTGAATGAACAACAAATAGTACTGCTCTTCACAACATCTCTTTAAGATCAGAATTAACATCATGTTGCAGAGACAAAGAGAAACCAGAAAAAGTTAAACAGCCTGCCTACAGTCATACAACTGGCAAGTGACAGACGATAAATACAGAAACCAGGCTTCTCATACTCAGTTATTAGGCCAAACTACTCACCCAAAATCCTTGCAGTTTAGCTAACCCCACTGTATTCTGTTCTTTACCTTGCAGCCTCTATCACATAGCAAAATATTTCCAGTG
The DNA here is from genome assembly GCF_007565055.1 of Rhinopithecus roxellana. Taxonomy (NCBI): domain Eukaryota; kingdom Metazoa; phylum Chordata; class Mammalia; order Primates; family Cercopithecidae; genus Rhinopithecus; species Rhinopithecus roxellana. The sequence continues at coordinate 13,770,828 of NC_044553.1, read as the reverse complement.
AAACTAAAGATGTTTTATATATATACACATATATATAATTAGAAAATACTTAATAAACATAATAAATATAGTCTAATTAAAAAGCTAAAAAGTAATCTTTCATATCATGGGGGAAAAAGAATGACTGTACCTTTTCTAAGTTGGACTTTTCTAACTTAGAAAAGTATAAGTTATTTCGAAAAATAACTTAGATCTCCTTGTGGCTCCTAATAATCTAATTTAGTCATTAGTGCTAATGTGATCTATTTTATTCTTTTAATTGTACAAAATGCAGTCAGCTACCAGATTATCTGTCTAAAAATTACCAAAATGTCTTTTGTATTACCTTTATATTGCTAGAAATAAATAGCATTAGGTAGGTCAAGCAAATCAGGTTGTAGGGAAAGTCATGGGTTTGAATAGCAGATTGTAAACAGTCTGCAACAAGTTATATAGCATGCTATTTACAGAAGAAACTGTCTAGTAAAAATAAAAAATGTATGCAACAAAAAAAGAAAGAAAACACCAAATTGGATGTGTGATACTGTTTGGCTGTGTCTCCACCCAAATCTCATCCTGAATTCCCATGTGCTGTGGGAAGGACCCGGTGGGATGTAACTGAATCATGGGGGCAAGTCGTTCCCGTGCTGTTCTCATGAGTGAATTAAGTCGCACGAGATGTGATAGTATTAAAAAGAGGAATTCCCCTGTACAAGCTCTTTTCTCTTTGCCTGCCACCATCCACGTAAGATGTGACTTGTTCCTCCCTTGCCTTCTGCCAGGATTGTGGCTTCCCCAGCCATGTGGAATTGTAAATCCAATGTGGTATTCTTTCTTTTGTAAACTGCCCAGTCTCAGGTATGTCTTTATCAGCAAGGTGAAAACAGACTAATACAACGTGCTAGAAGGGTAGGTAGTGAACTTTCTTCTTCTGTTTCTCAAGTTTTCTGTAATGTTCATAATGGTTTTTCGATGGAAAAAATGTCTTTAATGTAAATAAGCAAAAATTAAATGACATGATTTTCAACTGAAAATATTTTAAGATACTATAAATTTAAATTCCATTAGGAAATCCTAATTCCACTGTATTCTGATCAGTTATCTCTGGCTATTCATATCACAGTAATCGACCTAAAACTCTTTTTTTTTTTTTTTTTCCTTTTTGGTGAGATGGGAGTCTTGCTCTGTCCCCCAGGCTGGAGCACAGCGGCACGATCTTGGCTCACTACAACCTCTGCCTCCTGGGTTCAAGCGATTCTCCTGCCTCAGCCTCCCCAGTAGCTGGGATTACAGGCACACACCACCACACCTGGCTAATTTTTGTATCTTTTTAGTAGAAACAGAGTTTCACCATATTGGCCAGGCTGGTTTCGAACTCCTGACCTCGTGATCCACCCACCTTGGCCTCCCAAAGTGCTGGGATTACAGGCATGAGCCATTGCGCCCAGCCTAAAACTCTCAAAAAAAAAAAAAAAAAAAAAAAAAACCAAAAAACAAAACAAAACAAAAAAACAAAAACAAAAAACAACTTGAAGTTTTCAGAGATTAAGATTTTAAGGATATCAATGGCTTAAACATCGAGGCACTATTCATCATACTGATACTGATCAATCACCTGCCCAAATTCTAATTTACTTCAGGAAAAAAAGTCCATAAATGTAAATGGCCACCAAGTAGGTTGATTTTAGGTACACAGATCCTACTTTAAAATCTACATCATAGAAAACTCATTCATTCTATATGTATTTATCTTATTCTTTCTTCTATTGTGAAACATGAACCTAAGGCACTTGTCCTAGCTGCTACACATCTGGCAGCCAGAGCATGTGGGGGTGTAAATAAATTTAAGCCAGATCAGCACACTGGTAATGTATTTCTTACTCATGAAGTAACAAATCCACTTGTTTCCTCTTTTGATACTATAATGTTTTGTGTCAGCTCCAAATACATAGAAAATGAAAAAAAAATTTAGCTATACTGTTTTAACATATACCTAATTCTGATATGAAAAGTTGGGAAAATCACAGTAAGACAAAATGAAAACATCAACTAGACCAGGAACAGTGCAGCATTATTTGGAGAAAAACATTATCTACCTTTCAATTCTGTGATTACTAATAACTCTGGCTGAATACTCTGAGTTTAAAATGACTAGTAACAACAAAGAACAATATAAACATGACTCAAGGTCACAAATTCTGTAGACAGAATAGAAAGTGAAAATTGTTTGATGTGCACAGTAAGGTTTCACAGAGATTTCCAAATGTATCTTTTTTTTTTTTTTTTTTTTTTTTTGCCATGGAGCAGGGTAAGGTTTCACGGAGATTTCCAAATGTATCTCTTTATGAGACAAAGTCTCACTCTGTCTCCCAGGTTGGAGAGCAGCAGTGGTGGCGGTGCAATCTTGGCTCACTGCAACCTCCGCCTCTAGGGTTCAAGTGATTCTCCTGCCTCAGCCTCCTGAGTAGCTGGGACTACAGGCGTGTGCCACCACGCCCAGCGAATTTTTGTATTTTTAGTAGAGATGGGGTTTCACCATGTTGGCCAGGCTGATCTCAAACTCCTGACCTCAACTGATCCGCCAGCCTTGGGCCTCCCAAAGTGCTGGGATTACAGGCATGAGCCCAGTGCCTGGTCAAATGTACCTCTATTAAAAGGTTCACAGATTTTAAAATCTTTATCTTTGTAAGAATTTTTAAAATAGCAGAATAACCTAAGTAGTAGAAAATCTAATTTAAAACCTTTGTCAAATGTCTTTCATAGATTTTCAGATAATTTGTCAAAATTTCTAAACCCTTTAAAAGAAAGGAAGGTTGGTCTAAATTAATGAAAGTGAAAGCACATGTTTATTTGCATTTTCATTAATCACTGTATTTTTGGAGATTTATCATTTCAAAGGCATTTTAACAACTTGGTTAACCCTGAAGATGCCTTTTAAAAAAAAATGCAGCCAGGCGCGGTGGCTCAAGCCTGTAATCCCAGCACTTTGGGAGGCCGAGACGGGCGGATCACGAGGTCAGGAGATCGAGACCATCCTGGCTAACACGGTAAAACCCCGTCTCTACTAAAAAATACAAAAAACTAGCCGGGCGAGGTGGCGGGCGCCTGTAGTCCCAGCTACTCGGGAGGCTGAGGCAGGAGAATGGCGTGAACCCGGGAGGCGGAGCTTGCAGTGAGCTGAGATCAGGCCACTGCACTCCAGCCCAGGCAACAGAGCGAGACTCTGTCTCAAAAAAAAAAAAAAAATTGCTACTATGAACAAAAATAAGACAATTGGTGTTTTTAGAAAGCTTACAGAAAGTTCAGAGAGAAAGACAAGTTAACAGCAATACAAGTCAAAATTTTAAAGTGCTTAAACAAGAGAGAGAGGGGTACAAACACCGTGCTGGAAGCACAGAACTAATCATGAAAAAAATATTTATGAAGCAGTTACTGTATCACAAATGTCACACTAAGCACCAAGAATATCGCAACAAACAAGAGAAGGTATCTCTGTCCTACACTGTGCTAAGGCACTGAACAAGTGAAATTAAGTGCAACAAATATTACAGAAAGAGTAACAAAAATAAGAGAAAAGTGCAATGGATTCTGTTCAGAACGATCAAGAAAAACTTAAAGGAGTTGTTGGTATTTGAATTGGGTCTTAAAGACTAAAGTATTTTAACAAGGAAAGGAAAACCAGATAGCTACCAGATCTTATAGAGTAAACAAGAGTTCATATGGCAAATTATTCGATCTGAGTAATCTTGGATGCAGATAAGCAAAATTTTTATACCAAGAAAAAGTTATCTAATCAAGAGACAGAGGTATTCACAAACTGCAAAAACCATCCATTTAAAATTATACAAAAGGAAAAAGTTCACAAAGCTATCCCTGATGTCAGCCTAAAGATTAAGTAATATTCATTGTTGCAAAAGAAAAAATGAATGAATCAGCATTAGCTTTTTAGGCTGGAAATGCATACCATTAAAATGTATCATTAATTTAGAATTTAACCTTGAGACCAAAACAACACAAATGTTCATATCATTCCTGAGAACTTCCAATGAAAAGCCAACACTAGGCCGGGCGTGGTGGCTCAAGCCTGTAATCCCAGCACTTTGGGAGGCCGAGATGGGCGGATCACAAGGTCAGGAGATCGAGACCATCCTGGCTAATACGGGGAAACCCCGTCTCTACTAAAAAATACAAAAAACTAGCCAGGCGAGGTGGCGGGCGCCTATAGTCCCAGCTACTCGGGAGGCTGAGGCAGGAGAATGGCGTGAACCCGGGAGGCGGAGCTTGCAGTGAGCCGAGATCCGGCCACTGCACTCCAGCCTGGGTGACAGAGCGAGACTCCGTCTCAAAAAAAAAAAAGAAAAGCCAACACTACCCAAACCTTTGATCAGTTAAAGAAAAGCACACAGCCTGCCTCAAAGGAGTGACTTAGGATAGCAAGTAGGATAACTCAGAAAAAGTTTCATCATAGGAACATAATACTCTCTGCTCTTAACCCCCCTGTTCACTGGATCTCTCTATTCTGTGGAAGATCAAAACGTGATCTATTATCCCAAAGATCTCTCCAAGCTGTTAAGCAACTTTTGTGAAACCTGACTTTTCTCAATGAGCTGACAAGCAGTGTGGCTATGGTCCAAACATGGACCTATACTCATGAACATATCCGATCCAATTCTCTCCTCAAAATTTCAGTTACCAGTCATGTAAAACTTTGGCTACTGCATTTTAATATTAAAAGCTGTGAACAATGTGAGATCCTTTGACATCTGTGAATTATTTCTTTGGAGTAAAACTAGATATTTTTAAATCGCAGGATGACTTCACTGTGCCACCCATTATGTCTGTAGGCCTTCTCATATAACCACCACTTAGAGTGGATCCGTCAGAATAGAGCCTAGTGTGAACAAGAAGCCTGAGAATGCTCAGCAGCAAATCTCTGTATTCTAACACGGAAATGTATTCATGAGATGTTGTTGAAAGAAAAAAGCAATTATTATTGCTAATAATTACTGAATAAGAATTACTTCATTTGTATTTTTAAAAACTATATATTTGCATATATGTGCGTTTAAAAAATGAGAGAACGCATTTCAAACAGTTAACAGTAGCAAGAGGCCAGGAGCAGCGGCTCATGCCTATAATCACATTTTGAGAGGCTGAGGTGGAAGGATCACTTGAGGCCAGGAGCTGGAGTGGTCTCCAGCTGGATAACATAGCAAGACTCCCATCTCTACAAAACAAAAACAAAAACAACAACAAAAAAACAGTAGCTATCAATGGAAAGATGGATAAAGATTTGAAAAGCATGAGAATGGCAGAAGGAACTTTGTTAAAAACACATGCACACATATCATATATGCTGTGTATAAATTTTGTACCAAAAAATCCACTTCTTTTAAGTCACTAAAACAAATTATTAAGGTCAATATTTTGAAAAAAGTTACCCAATTTCACATATTTTGAGAATTCTCTAAGGCATATCTGACCTCTAATAATAAAAATTGCTACTTCTATTACTCATAAAAGTACTAGTACAACTTTGCTCCTCCTCAGTCACCACTGCTATGTTAAAGACATCTATACTTCTCTAGTTTATACTTGTTCCCTTCCACACTGTACAACAGTAAATGTTAACATTCCCAATCATCACCAATATTTATCAAGCACCCACTATATGTAGAAACACAGTGCAGTAGGATACAAAGAAATTATATCTGCCATCAGACCTTACAAACAAGCTGAAGAGAGAAAATGCTCTTACGTTAATGCACAGATAGCACTACTCTTAAAAAGTGGTTGTCTTCCCCCAGCAACATTGTCATTATTTAATTCTGAAAAGATTATTTTCAAGTGTGAAGTGTCCTCCATGTAGACTGATAGTTTTCCCACTGTTAGAAACTAAGGCCAATATGTAAGCAAATTATAACAGAGTCTATAATAAGAGCTACCTTAAAAAACTGATGATAAAGCCTCTGAATACCAAAATTGTGTACTGAAAATGTCTAAGATTCCACCCACTCATTTTGAAGAAATTTTAGCTCCATTTTAAAATTTGTTCTAGGTCAAAAATTCATGTGTTTTAAAATGGAATATAATTTTCCCCACAAGCTGCATTTGTGTAGTAAAACTGCAATGAAATCTGCAATAAATTACAAAGTATTTATAAAAAATACCCAGTAAGAATAATGCCCAGAAAACAAGTATTAAACATTTTTAAAGACTTACCTCATCACAGTCTCCCTCAACCATGGCATATATAGCTTTCTTAACCAAGTTAGTACCTAGAATATAGATCTGAGTATTAATGAAGGAAAAATGTATTTCTTAAAGATAACCTAAATTATAGTATTCATAAGCACAGAAATGTCAAATGCTAGTTTCTATCTTGAATCCAGATACACAGATTATCTCAAACTAAGTGGGAAAAATTTTAGCTATAAGCTAAGAGAAGCCAATAGAACCTATACATTAACAGTACGTTTCCTCTTGAAAGACCTATCTCCCAACATACTCCTTTTTCTCAGACATAATTATTTGCCGCAAGCAGGAGTTTGTCCTATTGTGTTTGAAAGTAGGAGGAAAGGGAAAGAGAAAAAGACAAGATATGGTATGGCCAGAACAACCCAGGAACTCCCCGTGAGTTGGCCAGAACTTACTGCATAACCCGAGCTGATCTCACCAAAGATCTTCCAAACTCCCCTGGACACAAGGCACATGACAACCTCATCAGAACTGCTGTTACCCACAGTAGGTTCCTATAAACTATAGTGAGCATGATGAAGTCTGGTACTCCCAATGATGTCAGTGGTGTGTCTGTAAATGTCTAGCAAAATGTATCCTAGTTTAGGGTCAATTATAACTGGTATATTAAAAGGGAAAAAATTTGCCAAATCTGATTTTAAGAGAAGACAGACAAATTTTATTTAAAAACTCTTAGGCTGGGCGTGGTGGTACATGCCTATAATCCCAGCACTTTGAGAAGCCAAGGCAGGCAGATCACTTGAGGCCAAGAATTCAAGACCAGCCTGGCCAACATGGTGAAACCCCGTCTCTATCAAAAATATAAAAAACTAGCCAGGCATGGTGGCTCAGGCCTGTAATCCCAGCACTCTGGAGGCTGAGGTCATGGCAAAACCCCGTCTCTATTAAAAATACAAAACACTGGCTGGGTGCGGTGGCTCAGCCTATAATCCCAGCACTTTGAGAAGCCCAGGTGGGCAGATCACCGGAGGTCAGAAGTTCAAGACCAGCCTGGCCAACATGATGAAATCCCGTCTCTACTAAAAAATAAAAAATTAGAAAGGCATGGTGGCGGGTGCCCGTAATTCCAGCTACTCGGGAGGCGGAGGCAGGAAAATCACCTGAATACAGGAGGCAGAGGTTGCAGTGAGCCGAGATAGTGCCACTGCTCTCCAACCTGGGCGACAGAGTGAGACTGTATCTCAAAAAAAACAAAAAAACAAAAAATACAAAAAATTAGCCCGGGTGTGGTGGTGTGTGCCTATAGTTCCAGGGGCTTGGGAGGCTGAGGCACAAGAATTGCTTGAATCTGGGGGGCAGAGGTTGCAGTGAGCCGGGATCACGCCATTGCACTCCAGCCTGGGCGACAGAGCAAGACTCTGTCTCAAAAAATAGTAAAATTGAATTAAAAACTCTTAATTTTCAAAGCATGCATACAAGTATGCGTACATTTTATGGCCCAAACAAAGTATGTCTAAAGGCCAGGATGCAACCCTAAACCCACTGGTTTCTGCCCTTCAAACTAGCCAAACAATTGGCTATAATTTATCATGAGTCCTTATCAGTGTTTTTTAATGCATCAAAGGCTCAAACTTACTCCATAAAACAAGCCCAATTCATTAAAAATCTTAGTGGAAAGCTGTAACACTGTAATAAAGTTGGCTAAACCTAACATATTAAGTAAACCTATTTATAGTTACTTCTCATGATATCTAGGACTATGTGAGACTCTTAGGTTGGACAATAATACTTAATAGTTTTTAAGCCGGGCGCGGTGGCTCAAGCCTGTAATCCCAGCACTTTGGGAGGCCGAGACGGGCGGATCACGAGGTCAGGAGATCGAGACCATCCTGGCTAATACGGTGAAACCCCATCTCTACTAAAAAATACAAAAAACGAGCCGGACGAGGTGGCAGGTGCCTGTAGTCCCAGCTACTCGGGAGGCTGAGGCCGGAGAATGGCGTAAACCCGGGAAGCGGAGCTTGCAGTGAGCTGAGATCCGGCCACTGCACTCCAGCCCGGGCAACAAAGCGAGACTCCGTCTCAAAAAAAAAAAAAATAGTTTTTAAAAAACGTAAGTGACAAAACTGCTAATGATTAAATACTCGTATAGGTATTAAACTTTTTTTATGAATACTCGCTAAAGCACATCACAAAATCTGACATGCTTAGACAAATGCTTGTCTACCCAATCCTCCATTGTGAACACAGAGCTACTAGGTCCTAGAGACTAGAAGAGTGGTTTTTTGAAACAGAATCTTGCTCTGTCACCCAGGCTAGAGTGCAGTGGCACACTCACTGCAACCTCCACCTCCTGGGTTCAAGCAATTCTCCTGCCTCAGCCTCCTGAGTAGCTGGGATTACAGGTGCCCACCACCACGACCGGCTAATTTTTGTATTTTTAGTAGAGACAGGGTTTTGCCATCTTGCCCAGGCTGGTCTTGAACTCCTGACCTAGTGATCCAACTGCCTTGGCCTTCCAAAGTGCTGGGATTACAAGCATCAGCCACCGCACCGGGAAGCCTATTGAGTTTTATGGTGTTATTTAAATGACAAAAGTTATCTAACCCGGCGATAGAAGAGTGGTGCTTAATCAGGCTTACATCACAGTCACCCATGGAAGCTTCAGCCCCACCTCTGACAAGACAAACAAGAGTCTCAGGGTGAGGGGTCTAAATATGTGTTTTTAAACCACCCTACATGATTTTAAGGATCATTATAAATCATGAGTGTAAGATTAACTAAACATGTCAGGAAAAGTACACCCAACAAAAAATTAAGTTTGGGAATTATAAGAAACAATCAATTCTCATCTCCTGATCTTTTCTGAACTGCAATATACGGTTCATGACTAACACCAGTAATGGTAACAATTTTTCCATAATGTTGGCTTGATTGAGGCCCACTTAACCCAAATACAGACAAGTGCTTGAAGGCTAGGATGAAAGACCATCATAACGTAATTATAAATTGCAGTATTTCTTGTGTTACTTAGTATAATGCAAAGCATTTTGAATATGATTAAAAAAAAATCTGGAGGTAAAAACTGATGATCGACTACTTGTTAAAAACTGTCAAAACAATAAAGAAAAAATTCATTTTAAGAACTTTTTAAAAATACCATTTTGAAATTAAAAATTAAAAACCGCCTTAATTTTCTTCCCTCGGTTTTTTCATTTCTACATACTTACATTTAAGTCTTTCATTTCAAAACACAAAAATGAAAATAGCTTATCTTAGGCATTCTATGAAATAATATTTTTCTTACCAATGCCATTTCTCCTGTATTTGGAATCCACGGCTAACATGGCTATATAACCTCTGCGGAACATCTTTTTGTGCATATCCAACTTGCAAACGATGGCACCTACACACTCCTCCCCTACCATGGCCTTAAAAATAAACAAACAGTTATGAAGAACACATTGCCATCAGGTACTGCACAATGATCCAGAGAAAACAACAACCAACCATTGGTAGGCATTTTTGACGGGGGAAGAGATAACGGGAACTCTTACAAGAGAGCAGTCACAGAAGTTTCAGAAATCTAAATCCCCTAACTCCTTTAAATGTTCTAGTGTTAAAATTTCTCAATATTCTTTAGAACATGAATTATTTATGCTTACTATTAAAGCCTAGGGAAAAAAGACCAGATTTCCAAAAGGTAAACATTCAAGTACTTTATAAGATTACGTATGAGGTGCTTATAATCACAATTATTTGCAACAAAGACCTAAGTTTCTGGAAGGGGAAATATGCAAAAACAAATTATTAGGACATAAAATATTGTAAAACTTGCCCATCAGCAGAATATAATTTTAAATAGTTAAATTTAGTAATAATGGCCAGGCGCAGTGGCTCACACCTATAAATCCAGCACTTTGGGAGACCGGGGCAGGCAGATTGCTTGAGCTCAGGGGTTTGAGATCAGCCTGGGCAACATGGCAAAACCCTGTCTCCACTAAAAATACAAAAATTAGCTGGGTGTGGTGGCATGTACCTGTACCTGCTACTTGGAAAGCTGAGACAGAATGGCTTGAGCTGGGGAAGCAGAAGCTACAGTGAGCTGAGATCATGCCAATGTACTCCAGCCTAGGTGACAGAGTGAGACCCCATCTCAATAAAATAAAAAAATAAAAAAATTTAATGAAGTTTTAGTGAAAGCTGCATATAATACATATTTACACCTGAATGGTAGATTGTGATCAGAAAAAAAAACTTTAATTTTCAGAAAAAGCAGTTTATAAGGTATTGATTAGATCATACTTAAGAGGTTTTTGTTAATATATGTAAATATAGCATAGTCTCATTTTTAGGATACTCCTGACAGTGTGGATAACTGTCATAAAGCTCTCAGAATACTTATAGTTCAAAATCAAAGCTTTATGTTAAAAGCTTTAATTTTACAGAAATTTCTATTTTAATAAAAATGTACAGCTTTCCAGAGTATTAAATTCTAATCATCCCCCATTTTCATTAAGATTTCTAGTGTTACCATTAAAAATGTTTTTCAAAAATTCCAGTGCTGATAAAAAGTTCTAGTAACATGGTATTTCTGGTAAATATAAATAGGACAATATCTCCAAGTGTTTAAATAATGTGTCAGTAAGAAGTTTGTTTTCCATAAATTAGTTTTCCAGAAGAAGCTATTTCAACAAAAGCAGAAATGAGTTAAAAAATTAATAAGTCATGTCCAATTTATAATTAATACATATTTTAAATTTGTGACTTTTTTAGTCTGTCATTCTGTAAATTGATTAAAAAGCCTTTTTTTTCTAACTGTGGAGAAATCTTTTAGGCAAGAAAATTCTAATCCATTTCATGCAAACCTAAACTAGGTCAGAAAAATTCTTTTGAAGGAATATGAAATTCAACAACCCACGCTAATTCATTTCTGGTTTATCACACATTCCAAAACTATTTTGGGTCAATAAACCTCTGAAATGATTATTTCTATTTTTTTCCCTCACAATATATCAATCTTTTAAAAACATTTTTTAAACAAAGACCTGAAAGTATGCACAAAAATTGCCTTGAACAACTCTGAAAGCTTTTTCTGATCTGAAAATAACTCACTTCAAATATATGTGTGTATATACAAATACATATAAATACATACACATACATAAAATTATTACAGACCAAATGGTATATTTAAAAGGGCCAGAAAAAATTTTGGCCTGACCTCATAAGTCAGGCTCATGTGAAATGAAAACCTGTATTAGATCGATGATATAAACCTCAGAACAGCTACACCTTATAAACTATCCAAAAATGAGGAAAAATTAAAACAATACAACTGGACAGTACTTTCAATCTGAACAGGAATTTCAAATAAATCTTTGTCCTTTGAGCATGGAATAAGCAAACAAAATATTGTATTAGTTCATTGTTAAGACCTGATTTCCTCCTAATTTAGAATCTGTAGGATCAAAAATCAAGCTGTATATATCATCTAAAAAGCCCAATGTATCATACACCATAGAGATGATATTAGTAGTGAAGAAGACCAATGCTGTATTTTTTTCCTGATAAACCACTCATGAATATATGGTACATTTACAGGAATCATTAAATTGCTTGTCAATTTTTCCAAATAAAAGCTCTGCACATACATTTGGAATTCATGCTATTAAATGTATTTTTTCAGGGATGGGAACTGAAAAATCCCTGGCAAGATTAAGACTTAACACTACAAGGCCAAAGGGTTGTCAGTCTATAAAACTATGAAAAATATGAAGTGAGAGATTCCCAAATTCTAGAACACTACAAATAGAAAACTGGGGGAAGCCAAAAAGTTAAATTTAGAACAAATAAACGGAAGTACTATGTTACATCGCTGAGCATAAGTTTAAGAACTTCAAAAAGGTACCAACAACTGAAAATGTTACTATGAAAAGAGGTAAAGATAAAATGGTTAAGTACAGAGTAACTGAAAGTGTCTCACATTTGTATTGTTTTTTTTGTTTTTTTTTTTTACATCTTTTACAATTAGGAAGAATCATAATAAGCTACCATTTTTGTTACTCAATCAAGTATTGGCAATTTTGTAAGGTTCAACCCCATATATTCCATTGACCCATTACAGGTTATCCACAGAAAAGAGCAACATTTTGGAGGTTTCTAATCTCTTGAGATTGATCTTTGTAAGGGCAACTGTCACTTGGTGGCGATAACTTGCTGACACAATAATCTTCACTGAATGGATCAAGAGTATGTCATTTTTCAGGTTCTTATGTTACCATAATGAGAGGCCAGGAGAACTGGGTTCTAGCTTTACCCTTCTGTCAGTAAATATCTGGAGACTGAAACATTTTGAGTCACTTTGGTTCTTTTTTTCAATCAAAAAACAAAACAGAACAAAACCTAAGTTGGGCTGGATTATCTCTAGGATGCCTTTCAGTTCTAAAATGTTATGATTTAAAATAAACATACACATTTACGTATTTGCATTTTTTTAAAAATAGTTCCCATGGGAAACTTAAATTTAAAAGTATGCCAAGATAAAGGTTTCAGTTCTAAATGGCCTGGTTGTTTTTTAACTACTGTTTTATTATTGTTTAATACCTCCTGATTCATAGTGGCACTAGTAAATCTTATAGGTCAACCACTTGTGCATATCGCAATTTCTAGATATTCAGAATTTAATATTAAACAAACGAGCTACTAAAGGCTAACATACACATTAGCTGGTGAATTGGAAGGGTTCTACATAAAATCAAAACTAAAGTTTACTAATATTGTTGACCAGAGTCTAAAATGGCAGACAAGTTGAGAAAGGCTTAGGTAAACATCAGGACTCAAAAGTTGACTGAATAGCATATACACAACAATTTCCTGGAATTGACAGAAAAACATCTATTTCAATTTGAAATGTGACTCAATCATCTGCTTCTGTGGGTTAACTTACAACTAAATCTACAATTTTTAGCAATTACAGTGGCATTTGATATGACATTTATAATAGTGCTATAAATCATTTTCTCATATTCACTGACATAGACATGTCTTAGAACTATTCTGATACAATGCTTAGAATACTGAAAGAGCATTTTTCAAGAATATAAAATAGTACCCAGTGTTTAAACAAATGTACTTAAGTTTAAGCAAAGTTAAGACAGAAAATAGAACTACCACTATCTACAATACCCAGGTTACATTTTCAAATTACCACCAAGCTAGATAATCAAAAAGACAGGTAAGTATTGTCAAAATATCTTGCAGGGAATTACTAAGTGAAACTAAGCCAATGCTAAAACACTAAGTAATGGTGGCTTTTCCCTTCACATATTATAAAATACTCCTTAAATGGATGTCATCTAGAAACAATATGCTTATGAGCACCTGATACAAAGCATACACCTGCAGTCAACAGTTAAGTTAAAGGGTTCATAGAGACTGAAATGGGCCAATATTATTGTGAAGAAATTACTGGTACTGCCAATACTATGTAAATTTTAAAAAGCTGTCCAAAAGTCTTTCACTTACGTGTAATATTATTGTCAATTATAATTTACACAAGCCAGTGTTACTAGTGTTTGGCCACATCTTCAACCAGTTTCTTAAATTAAAAAAAAATAAAGAAAATCAGATCAGTAACAATTTCACACTTAAGTTTTCTACATTCACAAAAGGGTATTTTGTTCAAGTTTCAGGAGTCTTTCAGCCACCAAAAGTGTTAGTAGCGCTTTCTGCAATGGAGTACCAGAAAGCAGGCTGGCTATAACCGTTAATTGTCCTGTTGAAGTAAAGGGAAACATCTCCATAATTACTGAAAATGCTTGTAAGATTTAATTCTCCAATATGGCCACACCAAGTTTGCTGACATTCATGTTCACCAAAACATGTTTATGCATACACTCTTCCCCGATTATAGTTGTAACTGAGAGACTAAAAGGCCTCTATCCAAATAGAACCATGTTCAAATTAAATTACTGTGAAGTGTTTGAGGATGCGGGGGGGGCAATTAAAGACGGTTAAACACGATTATAATCTAATGTAAACAAGACACAAGACCCCCACCCCAGTGAAACACGCCACCATTTAGGCTTGCTGCAGTTACACTAGCATCACATTAACCCGAATCATGAAGTCTTACCTTTAAAACAGTTTCATTAAATAACTAGGAATGTGTACACGCACTTGACATCATATAACGTACTATGATAAGCAGCAGGAGATATCCACTGCCACACTCTGGGCCCTCGCTCCCTGCCCCGCACAGTCTGGATCACTGCTGGTTCACCCTCTTTTTATTCTATCCACTTACCAAGAAGCACAGCTGTGGCCAGTTGTGGATAAAATATCTATAGGTATAAATGGAGTAGGGTTCGGACAGATCTTTGGTGATCAGTCTCATGATATCGGGCATTTGTAGCTCGGATTCATATCGGACATATCGTATCGTCCGATCCTCTCCAGGCTCAACCTCCCTGCCCGAAGGGCTTCTTAAGCTGCAGTCGGCGGTCAGGGACGAAGACAGCAGCCGCACCTGCTCGTCTTCCTCCTCTTCCTCCTGCTCGGTGCCCTCGGCCAGTCCATTGCGGGCCGCCACGGGATCGCTCGCCGCTGCTGCCTCCGTCGGGCTGGGGACCGCAGTTCTTGCATTATTAGAGAGGGAGTGAGGGGGCCTCTCGCCCGAGTGTACCCCGGCTCCTTTTGTTGCAGTCGCTCTGGGGCCTCCGTCAGGGGTGGCCGTGGTCGCGGCCACCTCGGCTACGCTCAGGACCTTGCTCTTGAGGGAGGCGGCCGCCCGGAGGTGCCGCAGTTCGGGGCTAATCAATCCGTTGAGCTGCTGCTGCTCCTGCGGCGGCTGAGGGCAGCGGAGGCACGGATGCCCCTTGGTCGCCACCGTCGCCGACTCCCCGCCCGCCGGGCTCCTGCCGCCGCCGCCGCCTTCGTGCTCCTCGTCGTCCTCCTCGTCCTCGCTGCAGCAGGCGAGGGCGGCCCCCGCCGGGAAGGGACAGTGGGGCTCGGCCGCCGCCGGGGCCGGAGGTGCTGGTGGTGGGAGGAGGCTGCTAGGCCCAGGCGGTACCTCCGCCATCCTAGAAGCGACACAGACCGAGAGGGGAGGCCATGAAACCTTGCCCAGGAGCGCGGAAAAGAGGGGGCGGAGGGTGGGGGGCGGCCGAGGTGGGGGGAACAAAAGCAGAAACCGTCCCTCACGGAGCTGCCCCCCTAATTCCGCGCCACCCCCCCCCCCCGCCCGCTCTTCAGCACCGCCCAGCTGCTCAACCGGCCACCGTCCCCGCCGCCCGGGCCCACCCGCCAGCCCTGTCACTCGCGGCCCCTCCCCGTCCCCTCCTCGCGGCTCACCCCGCACGGGTCCCCGCCGCCGCTGCCGCCACTCCTCTTCCTCAGCCACTGCGGCCGCCTCCTTCGCAGCCGCGGCCGCCTCCACAGCCGCCAAGGCTCTCACTCAGCCGCCGTCGCCGTAAAGCGCCTCGGCTGTTACCCCGGGTAAAGTTTCCTGGGCCTGGCTTTACGACACTTCCCTGCCTGCCGGCTGCCCCGGCCAAGAGAGAGGGGCGTGGAAGGAGGTGACCTGTGGAGGGGCGGGGACGAAGGTGTCTCCTGCGGGCTGCGGGGAAGGCCGCGTGGTAGTGGGTGGGGCTGTGGGGCCGGGAAGTTGCAGAGGGCTTTGGAGTCACAGGCTCCGAAACCCTTATCCTCGGTTCTGGGGCGCCTTAACCAGCGGTGCTTGCCACACGGGGCCCGGGAGGGATGGACCGGGCAGGCGCTCCCTGCTTCAAGTCTACCGCGCACTCGGAGCTGTAGCGAATCTCGCCAATTCGGGGCCTGTGGAACCAGCCGTTTACAAGTCACCTAAAAATGCCTTTTTAAAGCTGCACGGCGTTTCATGTTTGCCCTGACCAGGGGCAAAGAGGATGGGGGAGGAGCGATTAAAAATGGAGCAAATCAGGGAAGCCGACCGAAAAGGAAAGGAAGCTTTGAGCTGTGAAAATATGGGGATGGCTGTCGAAACGTGGTCGTTTGCAGTGTGAATTAAGTTCAGCTGGCCCTTGCCTGTTAGCGGCAAGGGAGTCAGCCCTCTTCTTCTCCCTCCTTACTCTGCTCCTCGCGCCCAGTAAAATTGGAGGCAAAAGTGACTGACAGGTGTTGGGCAATTGCGAGCACACCTGGGGAAGGGTTAGAGCGAGATGGTGAAAGACTGTGACCAGGGCTAAGAAGCACAGTCCTAAACTTGTGACACAAATAGGTTAGGAAGAACTCACTGGTAAACAGGTGGCCTGATCCTCCCAAGGGATCTGCCTATTGAGTGCAAAGGGGATAGAACTCGAGCTTGTGACTGGGCTCCTTCCTTCTGCTCTAGTCCACAGTTGACTCCCGGCAGGTCTGAACTGAGACAGTGATGTAACCCGCACACTGAACAAATTCTGTTGTGTTAAAAACCTGATTTATAGAGCTGGTTTGGTGTGCCGCAGATGGACGTTTGCAGTATATAATTCTATGACGGAACATGTTTGCAACTTTTTGCAGTAATCTAAACTCTAGTATAAAATAACTTATCATGCTCATAGATTCTGTGGCTCTGAAATCCAGACAGAGCACAGCTGGGATGGCTTTTCTCTACTCCATTATGCGTAGGGCTTCAATTGGAAGACTCCAAGGCTGAGGAGTAGAATTATTTGAAAACTTCACTTTCACAGCTGGTGGTTGATGCAGGCTAAAGGCTGGAGGCCTCAGTTTTAGTCCATGTAGACCTCTCCCGGTGGTCTTTTAGCATTGATTGGTTTGGGCTTTGTCACGTCCTGGTAGCTGGGTTCCAACGGCAAGTATCGTGCAAGAAAGTCAATCAGAAGCATATTGCCCTTTATGACCTAGCCTTAGAAGTCATGTAGTCTCGGCCAGGCGCGGTGGCTCATGCCTGTAATCCCAGCACTTTGGGAGGCCGAGGCGGGCGGATCACAAGGTCAGGAGATCGAGACCATCCTGGCTAACACGGTGAAACCCCGTCTCTACTAAAAATACAAAAAATCAGCCGGGCGAGGTGGCGGGCGCCTGTAGTCCCCGCTACTCAGGAGGCTGAGGCAGGAGAATGGCGTGAACCCGGGAGGCGGAGCTTGCAGTGAGCCGAGATCCCGCCACTGTACTCCAGCCTGGGTGACAGAGCCAGACTCCGTCTCAAAAAAAAAAAAAAAAAAAAGAAGTCATGTAGTCTCTAACCAGGTGCGGTGGCTCACGCCTGTAATCCCAGCATTTTGGGAGGCCGCGCGGCAGGAGGATCTCTTGAGGCCCGGAGAGCGAGACCAGCCTGGCCAACACAGTGAAACGTCATCTCTACCAAAAAATACAAAAATTAGCTGGGCGTGGTAGCGCACACTTGTAGTCCCAGCTACTCAGGAGGCTGAGGAGAATCACTTGAACCCGGGAGGTGGAGGTTGCAGTAAGCCGAGATTGCTCCACTGCACTCCAGCCTGGGCAGCACAGGGAGACTCCCTCTCAAGAAAAAAAAAAAAGTTATGTAGTGTCACTTCTGCTGCATAATATCTAGGCAGACACAAAATTATATCCAGTTTTGAGAGGAGGGGAAATAAACTCTACTCTTGGTGGAGAGAGGCGAGGTTCTCAAAGAGCATGTGGGACCAGAAATATTGCTGTGGCCACTTTCAGAATGTATAACTTGCTACAGATACATTGAAAAACCAAAACACCTTGATGTGTGGGCGATATGAATGAGATGTATAAGTACAGCGTGATCCCATTTCTGTCTTAAGAAGCACAAAACAAAACCATGTTTCCAAATGTGCATACATTGTTTAACGATACATATTTTTTCAAAGTTTCAAAGTGTAACCTGGGTAGTCAGCCAGTGAAACAATGATCTGTTCAAATCATAGTGGAGAAGCTGGCCCAAGAGGCCCCAGATAATTCCATAAGAAATGTTTAAGGGTGAATTTTACTTAGAAAAATACCTCTCAGTCATTCACTTTGAAATGTAAGCCCTTCCTAAAAACCGTGTACCTTCACTGTAGAGAATGAATGGCAGCAGGCCTTCCTGTTCTTTCTGTGTTGTAGCTTGGCATTGAGCTCTGTCAGACTGAGGAGCTGACCAGATGTTGTCTCAAAGTGGTTTTCAGAAAGTTGACAGTTGTAAGGACCTTCTTGAGGTCAGGAAGTAAATGTTATTCACTTTGTATTCACATATCAAACACATAAAAGGGAAATTGTTAAGCTTTTTGACTAAAGTACACCAGTCTCTCTTTCAGTAACCTAGAATGTTTATAATGACAAAGTAAATTCTGACCTTCTCAATACTAGTGGGGTAATTCTAATGTCTCAGCCCCAGTGATTTTTCTTTATATCCCAGTATTAAAACTACAATGTTGGCCTTCTAAATCAGATGACTTCTCTTAAAAAAATTGTCTTTATAACTTATGAAATCTTTTATGTTTGATTCATGTTTATTGATAGGATGATAGCATTATATTAGGCATAGAAATAGGATTAGTTCACTCTAATGCTTTAGACATATTTACTATTATGAGACAAAAAACAACTACCTCCATGAGCAATACTTCGTAGGAAAGAAAGGGCTCAGAGCAAGGTAAGTGTGGCAGTGATACTCTTCTGTGTGGTTAGTTGATATTTTCATTGTTTTGTAATATCCTATGAAGCAAGTATTTTTTTTTTTTTTACTACTGTTCTCTTTTGAGGAAGAAGAGAACATGCCTAATTTTTTAGAAGAAAAAAAGCTTCTCATGAAATCAATTAAAATAACCAACAGCAATTTTAAAACAACGTCCTAAAGCAATATCTTGAAATCAGCTTGGAAGGAGAACAATTTCTTTTTAATTATTTCTAACAGTGAGGCATTTTTCTCTTATTGGCTAGGTTTAGAGAGAAAACCTAGCTGTGTACCTACCTGAAAGGTAACTGTGGGAATGAATAATGGAAAGATGCTTTAAGTTCCCTTGACACAGCAGGATGGCATTGTTATATGCCATAGGCACACATACTAAATAATTTAAATATTTGTGTAGTTTTCTTTTACATATCATGTGGTTCTTAATCCCAGTAATCCTATCTATTATACATAAAGCCCTGAAAATCAATGTCCTTAACTTTGTTTCATCTTGAATGAAAGAAAGAACATACATCAAATTTGAGAGCTGAAGAATTTAACCTAAGGATGAATATTAGTATATTGTTGTACTACCTGTAATCTTAGAACACTCTGAGATGCCCAGATAAAGGGCTAACAGTTTGATTCTTCCCTTTGAATTTGGGGAATGGCAGCCTGTTCTTTAACCTTCTTTCCCCTTGCCAGTAGTGGATGGCAGTCCCAATTGTAGGTAGACATCAATTTTGTGTGTAGCACTGAGGCCTCTGAGGACTATGAAGAACCAGAGACAGTTATGGTCAAATGGTCCCCGTTTCCATTACTTTCAGCCTCACACTAACTCTTCGTAACATGCCTGAAGACATGGTCAGGATGATTCTCACAGATACACCTGGGCTGGTGAGACATGTTGGAGAGAATCATATATTCCTACATATTAGAGCCACTGCAAATTTTTGGTCTCCAATTTAGCTGTGCCTTCAGCTGTGTAGAATTGTTTTAACCTGTCTCCAAGGCCAGCTTCATCCAACAGCAACTATCCTCAACCACTACTTGCTTCACACCCTCAGCACATAACCCTGCCTCCATTTCACTAAAAAAAGTGAACTATTTCATAGGTGCGCCTTCTACTGCCATGCCTATAAGTTCATCTGTATCTGAACTTACCCTTACCTTCTCCCCGCCAGTCTGAAGAGGGTGGAAGATGCGTCAGTTCTTCATGATTAATACCTCCCTCTACCTGTGGGCTTGATGCTGTCTCAGTCTCCTTTGGAACCTGTCCCATCATTGTTTCTCTCTCCTGAATTTTCCATATTACGTTTGCTAGCTACTGCCTCAAAGTTTATAAACATGCCCCTTTTAGAGACTTTTCCCACTACCATCCTTTTCCTGCCCTCTTTTCACCACAAACTCCTAATCTGCAATAGCCATCCACTGTCTCTACTCAGGTGCAATTTCACTCTTCAGTGGTGGGTTGGCTTCAATCTCAGCCCTTCTTCAAACAACACTCTGGCAAAAAAATCACCTTTTTTTTTTTTTTTTTTGAGGCGGAGTCTCGCTCTGTCACCCGGACTGGAGTGCAGTGGCCGGATCTCAGCTCACTGCAAGCTCCGCCTCCCGGGTTTACGCCATTCTCCTGCCTCAGCCTCCCGAGTAGCTGGGACTACAGGCGCCCGCCACCTCGCCCGGCTAGTTTTTGTATTTTTAGTAGAGACGGGGTTTCACCGTGTTAGCCAGGATGGTCTCGATCTCCTGACCTTGTGATCCGCCCGTCTCGGCCTCCCAAAGTGCTGGGATTACAGGCTTGAGCCACCGCGCCCGGCCAAAAATCACCTGTTATGTCCTAAATAGACTCTTCCAGTTCTCACATCACTTTATTCCATCATGGCATTTCATCCTGCCATGCTCTTCCAGAAACTCTTCCCTTGGCTTCTCCACTCTCTCTTGCCCTCCTTTGGACATTCTTTCTCAGTTGTTCTTGATAATAGAAGCTTTTAATAATAACAATAGCTACCGTTTATTGTGGTCTTCCCATATATTAAGCATGTTATAAATAATAGCTCGTTTACTTCTTATGATAACCCTGTGAATTGGTGGTCAGAAGTCAGACCAGAATTGGATCACTGGCCTATTCCTGAGCCAGCCACTGGAAAGGGGCTGGATTTACTCTTCTGTCAATCAGTCCTGTTTGAGGTAGAGTATGAGGTGAGCTTCTCCTGATGTATATGGCTGGGGGATGAAGGAGTATCTAAATAAAATTGGAGTTCAGATCCTGGCTCTGCCAATTACTGACTGTGTGGTGCTGACAACTTAATGTGTCTGGGCTTCAGAGTCCTCATATCGGATATGGATAATATTACATGCCTTGTAGGGTTTTGGAAGGGTAAAATGAATTATTATAGGAAAAGTGTTTAATACAGAGCATATAGGAAGACCCCATAAATGTTAGCTGGTCTCCCATCTCACCCATCCATCCTCAACATTTCTACCACTGCCACCCTTACAAAATACAAATGTATTATGGCACTCCCTGGCTTAAATCTCTTCAGTGACTCCCATAGCCTAATAATCAAATCTAAACTTTGGTTAGGGTGCTTTGGCCACAAGCTCAATCTGGCTTTTAAAAAAATAAGGAAATGTGACAGTCAGAGTCAGAGTGAGGTTCAGGATTAGTTGTTTCAGGATATCATTGTGAACCCAAGTTTCTGTCTCTCTCCTTCCATTCACAGAGTCAGCTCCATCCTAATGCTGATTTCCTTCATTATTATAATATGGCTGCCCAAAGTGTTTGGGACTAAGTGCTTCTTTATTCATGCCCAATGAGAGGAAGGGAGACACTTTCAGTAACCCTCACAGATTTACTTCTCCAGAAATCTCTAGCAAACTTCTCTGGCTATATTCTTGGTTAGAATATATCACACGCTATTTCTGAGTCAATCACTGGAAGGGGACTGAGTGAGGCGAGCTTCCTTGGAGGTGTGTGGGTGTGTGGAAAAGGGATGTATACTAAACAAAATTGGGTTTGTGTTAGGGAGAAGAATGTGGAGTGGATGCTGGTAAGGCAACCACTTACGTTCACTACATAAACAAAGCCCTTTTGGCGATCTTACCTTGAAGCAGCAGTTACTTCTTGCCAGTCACAACTTCAACCCAAAATATTCAATTAATAATTATTGTGTATATAAATGAATGACCCTTGAATCGAGTAACTTGCAGTTGCCAAAAGGTACAAGATGATTTCTGGCCTCTCTGTCTGTACTCATGCTGCACATGAGCACATGATGGTCCCTGGAATCATCACCCCTCGTAATGCACCCCTTTCCCGTCTCTTCTCTCTCTCTGTCTCTCTGAGACACACACACACACACCTCCCCACCTCTTGCAAAACTGGCTTCTCCCTACTCTGTGAGTGCTGCAGACTTCTGTGATCATTGTTTGTCTGTTGCTTCTTCTAGAATGGAAGTCTTTTAAGGGTAGGAATTATGTCTTATTCCTCTTTTTATTGGTATATACATAATACATTATTTTGAATAGAAGAATAAAAGATTGATCTTGTTCTATACCTTTTCAGAAGGTAGATCTCACTCTTGGTGTATATACCTTTAACTAAATTTACTTATATAGAACTTCTCATCACATATATGATATACTTGGGTCTTAAGGTTATTTTACTTAAAATAATCACAGATGCTTATTATTATTATTATTTGAGACAGGGTTTTGCTCTATCAGTTAGGCTGGAGTGCAGTGGCACAATCTCAGATCACTGCAACCTCCACCTCCCAGGCTCAGGTGATTCTCCCACCTCAGCCTCCTCCATAGCTGGGACCACAGGCATGCGACACCACAACTGGCTAAGTTTTTACATTTTTGATAGAGACAAAGTTTCACCATGTTGGCCAGGCTGGTCTTGAACTCCTGAGTTCAAGCAATACACCCTTCTTGGCCTCCCAAAGTGCTGGGATTACAGGCATGAGCCACTGTGCCTGGCCCCAGATGTATTTTTTATTATTAAAATGAACACTTTGAGGCAATGCGTTCAATAACAATACAACAGTCTACATACATGCGGTTGACTGAATTATTTTGGCTTTAGCTCACTACATCCTGCATCACATGTTTTAGTGAAGGGACATTTTCCATCATTGTGGGGACTGACTCTGAAGCCAGTTCAGGAAAGAAAATGATTTTGTAAACTTTGCCTGAATATTGCATTAAAACACAAGTTATGTGAAACAAAATGTTTATTTCATTACTTTGTCTCTGAGTGAGAAAGTGTAGAAACAATAAAGATATTTAAAAACAAGGCTTAGAAAGGACAAAAATGATATGCTAAGAACAGGATAGTGTCACAATGCTTATTGGGGTATGTAGATCTCTATTCCTAATATATTTTGATGCATTCCTCATTTTCATGTGTTTACAAAACTGTCAACCCAAAAATGCAACCATAGTAAGGAAATTGAAAGGATAAAGTAACCAAGATATTTCTCATGTTATATTTATGCACAGTAATGGAAGTTTCTGTGTAATGTACAAACACACAGTTGCTTCTCAGAGTTCCCACAGGAGAAACCTTTGAAGTTCAGGGAGTGGCTAATGGTTCCTTTGATCTTCCTTAGTCTTTTTGCACTTCAGGGAGCTTTGAAGGAGGGCAGTTTTGCTTATCACTGGACCTATTGTTAAGCAAAGAAAAAGCCACTTCCTAGATCTATTGAGATAGGTGGTGCAGGACATTCCCTGACCAGCTGTCTGAACTACTGCTTATGGCCTATTTCAAGAGTTAATTCTATGGTACAGCCCAAGTTAACCTCTCCCCTAATTCACTTCAAGTAACTATGCAATTGGTTAACTGCCTCTAGGCTATTCTTTAGTCTTAAAACATTTTTTGAAACTGCTGCCTACATTTAAAGAAATTCATCTTACTATAAAGATTTTTTTTACATAACTCTTGGTATTTTAACAAAAGTAATGCATGCTCATACAGAGAAAAACTGAAAAGAGTAAAAAAAAGCAAAGTATTTTACACAAGATGACCCTCAGAAATAATTACAATATATACTTCTATGTACTTCCAATCTTTTTATTATGTAAATATATGTACACTTCTTTTTATATAGGAGAGATCAGCTTTTTCTGCACATGAAATTTGTGTACTTTTAAAAACCTTAATATTATGCAAATGTTTTCTGGTGTCTGTAAAGATTTTTTATGAACATTTAATGAATATCCCCTATTGTTAGATGAAGAGGTCTTTAAGGATTAAAAACAATCCCTCAATGTATCAGGATGTTTACTTTTTCCCACAGGGACTTGAAAAACTAATTTTAGAAATCCCTTAAAGTCTATAAACACATAAACAAATCGTAGCCCCCCCTTATCTGCAGGGGTATGTTCCAAAGTCCCCAGGGGATGCCTGAAACCATGGATAGTGCGCTATAGATACTCTTTTCGCAATCTGATAACCTAACTGGCTACTGAGTGACTAACAGACGTGTAGCACAAACAGCATGGATATGCTGGACAAAGGGATGATTCACATCCTGAGTGGGACAGAGTGGGATGGTGTCAGATTTCATCAGGTGACTCAGAACAGTGTGCAACCTAAAACTTATGAACTGCTTATTTCTGGAATTTTGCACTTACTATTTTCACACTGTGGTTGACTGAAACCATGGAAAGTGAAACCGTGGATAGAGGGGGACTGCTATGCACCCATGAACAAGGAACAGAATTTAGGACTTCAGTGCTGAATGAAGACCACTACCATCCCAAAATGGATATCTTCTTTAGTTTGATATGCACTTGCATCAATTAGAGTACCTCTTCAAAGAAAGTTTTTGAGAAATTAAATATGATCAGATTAACTCACTTAATCACCCACTTATTCATACATTCAATGAACAATAGCTGCTCCCCTGCTAGCCATTATAGGTAGCATGAGGAACAGGGCAGACTTGGCACTTGCCATCACAAATCCTAGTCAGGATGAGGAGAAGGACAATTAAACCGGAGATTTAAGTAACATTCAGAAAGGGCTATGATAGAGAAAATAGTGGCTACAATGGATGCACATGGCAAAGGCAACTAAGGTTTCCCAAATGAAGGCAATATTTAACCTGAGGCGTGTAGGGTAAGCAGAAGTTAGCTAGACAAACAAGACAGGGTGGGTCATTCCAAGCTGGAACACCAGAGATGAAGCCTGGGAAGATCAGAATGTGTCTGTAAGATGAGAAAGCTGAAACCAGATCACAAAGGGCCTTGTCAGCCACCCCAAGGGGGTTAAATTTTATCCCAAGGTACCCTTGGAATCTGTTGAAGATTTGCTCTTTGAAAAGATCATTCTTACTGCAGTCTGGAAAAGGGATTGCTATTGGCAGTGGGGATGAGAGATAAGGGAAAGAAGGATTGTTGCAAAATTGCAGGCTGAGGAGGTCCTACCAGATGGCTAAAGTTCTGTAATCATCCTTCTTTTTGTTCAGCCTCTCATCACATTTAGCTTCTGACCCTTTTCAACCAACCTAGCATGCATTAAGTACTTAATAAATGGTTGCTTTGTTTGCTCTTTTACTTGTTTAGTAAGGAATCCATCACCTAACTCTATTTTGCTCTTCCTCCAAATAATAAGGTATTAGGAGGGAAAGTTTCAGGAGGGAAAGGACCTTCCCCACTCTTTTAGTGGGATAGGGGCACCCCACTTATCTACAGCCATTCAATTGGATGCTGTATCTGAGCTAATTGCTGAAGCTTTCCTTCCCTTTCCCTCTTCTTTCCTCCCTCCCTCCCTCCCTCCCTCCCTCCCTCCCTCCCTCCCTCCCTCCCTCCCTTCCTTCCTTCCTTCCTTCCTTCCTTCCTTCCTTCCCTTCCTCCCTCCCTCCCTCCCTCCGTCCCTCCCTCCCTCCCTCCCTCCCTTCCTTCCTTCCTCTCTCTCCTTCCATCCTTCCTTCCTTCCTCTCTCTCCTTCCTTCCTTCCTTCTTTATTTTTTTTGAGATAGTCTCACTGTGTCACCCACATCACACTGACTAGAGTGCAGTGGCACAATCATGGCTCACTGCAGTCTCAATCTCCAAGGCTCAAGTGATCCTTCTACCTCAGCCTTTCAAGTAGCTAGGACCATAGGTGTGCACCACCATGCTGAGCTAATTTTGTAATTCTTTGTAGAAACAGGGTCTCACTATGTTGCCCAGGCTGGTCTTGAACTCCTGATCCTACTGCCTTGGACTCCCAAAGTGCTGGGATTATAGGCATGAGCCCAGGCCAGGCCCAGCCTGAAGCTTTGGTTTTCTTTAGAGAAGTTTTCTGAGCTTGTACAGCCCGCAGAATTCCTGATCTGTATAAACAGGAGCAATGCCTCAATTCTGCCAATATAAGAACATGGGGATTTCATCTATTATAACAGTAATACAAGTTCAACATAAAAACATGGAAAATATAGACAAGTGAAAAATGAAGAAAGACCCAACATAATGCCACAACCAAAGGACAACCACTAGTAATATTTTGAGGCATTACATTTTAGTCTTTGTGTGTAGTTTCAGGAGGATTGCTTTTAGATTACTACAATACACACACATGCATACACATATACATATACATTTATATCCTGATTTTTCTAAACTTAACATCATAGCACTTTAAAAGTTTGTGTTGTTTTGAATATTACCTTAAAATTCTATTCATTGCAAAAGATTTCACTGTATGATTGCATTCCAATCTAATCTAATACAGGACCTTGCCTAGGTTATGGTGGAGGCATTCATCGCCTAACTCTATTTTGTTCTTCCTCCAAATAACAAAGTGTTGGAAGGGAAAGCAGCACTATAATGTTTATTTAATGTTTGCACTATAAATAATGCTATGATGAGCAGTTTGGACATAAAATTGCTTGGATGCTTAGGATTATGCTCTTAAGATAACTCCTAGAAGTGCTGGGTGCGGTGGTTCATGCCTTGTAATCCCAGCACTTTGGGAGGCCGAGGTGGGCGCATCATGAAGTCAAGAGATTGAGACCATCCTGGCCAACATGATGAAACCTCATCTCTACTAAAAATTAAAAAATTAGCTGGGCATGGTGGCACATGCCTGTAGTCCTAGCTGCTTGGGAGGCTGAGGCAGGAGAATTGCTTGAACCCGGGAGGTGGAGGTTGCAATGAGCGGAGATCATGCCACTGCACTCCAGCCTGGGTGACAGAACGAAACTCTGTCTCAAAATAATAATAATAATAATAATAATAATAATAGTTCCTAAAAGCAAACATAATTTTTTTTTTTTGAGACAGAGTCTTGCTGTCTTGCCCAGGCTGAAGTATAGTGGTGTGATCTTGGCTCACTGCAGCCTCTGCCTCCAGGGTTCAAGCAATTCTCCTGGCTCTGCCTCCCGAGTAGCTAGGATTATAGGCGCGTGCTACCACACCTGAATAATTTTTGTATTTTTAGTAGAGACGAGATTTCACCATGTTGGCCAGGCTGGTCTCGAACTCCTGGCCTCAAGTGATCCACCTGCTTCAGCCTCCCAAAGTGTTGGGATTACAGGCATGAGCTACCATGCCCAGCCCCTAATTATTTTTTTAAGGTTCTTAATGTATGCTGCTGATTTAATTTACAAAAAGAGTGTACCAAATTTACATTTCCACTAACAACATATGCGAATACTTGTTTTAGTTAGGCAATATTTAAAAGGAAACTGCTAATTAATACACAAGGAAACAATTTCAAAATAATGAATGTTATAGTGTTTTTATGTACCTATAGTAATTAAATAAGTAAAGGAAGAAATCGACCACAAGGATGTTAAGCTAGACCTATACTAATAGACTAATTGGCTGTATCATTAATGTAGGAAGTTAGTATCAGGGCTTTAGAATTCCTTGGTATTATTCTAATTTTTTCTTTATGTATTTACTTCTGTTTGACTCTGCTTTTTCTTACCCTTAGGCCGTAGTTTATTATAAGCTAGTTCACATATTTAAAAAGGTACACTATGTACCACAAACCATAACACTAACATTAATTTCTCATCTGTGTGGTTTGGAATAAATGGCTTTGAAGTTCATTTAGTAATGAGTTAATTTTAGACAGAAAAGTTAAAAGCTAATATTAAATCAATAAAAAATAATGACTTAACGAGAGAAAACACAAGAGGGCAATCTTGCACAGCAATAAAATATGTTTGCATAAGAAAAAAATTTCAACATTTTTAATCAACTGTGATATTTTCAGTAAAAGAAATGTAAGGTCTTATCAGTATGTATTATCTTTTTATTAATAGTTATATTAATAGTTGCAAGAAAAATTAGTGTCAAGGAAATCTAGTGTCAACATTCACACAATGAATTTTGCATTAGTTGAGTTGTGTGTGTGTGTGGTTTGTTTGTTTTTTAATCCTGGAAAGTGAATCTATTCTCCATTGAGAAATGGCGTCCTGTATATATACAAACACACACACACACACATATATATAAAAATATGTATATCATCTGGTTTTAATTTGTGGAAAAATAAGGAAATAGGCCGGGCGCGGTGGCTCAAGCCTGTAATCCCAGCACTTTGGGAGGCCGAGACGGGCGGATCATGAGGTCAGGAGATCGAGACCATCCTGGCTAACACGGTGAAACCCCGTCTCTACTAAAAAATACAAAAAACTAGCCGGGCGAGGTGGTGGCGCCTGTAGTCCCAGCTACTTGGGAGGCTGAGGCAGGAGAATGGCGGGAACCCGGGAGGCGGAGCTTGCAGTGAGCTGATATCCGGCCACTGCACTCCAGCCTGGGTGACAGAGCAAGACTCCGTCTCAAAAAAAAAAAAAAAAAAAAAAAGAAAAATAAGGAAATAGATGACATCATTTTTTTCTCCAGAATTTACTGTATATATTTTTCAAAATGGAAGTATCTTCATTTTTTTTTCTGATTAGGAATGCATGATCCATTAAATTTCAATGAAAGATAATTTTTTATTTTATTTATTTATTTATTTTTGAGACAGAGTCTTGCTCTGTTGCCCAGGCTGGAGTGCAGTGGCACGGTCTCAGCTCACTGCAACCTCCACTTCCCAGGTTCAAGTGATTCTCCTGTCTCAGCCTTCCAAGTAGCTGGGATTACAAGTGCATGCCACCACACCTGGCTGATCTTTTTATTTTTAGTAGAGACGAGGTTTCACCATGTTAGCCAGGCTGGTCTCGAACTCCTGACCTCTGGTGATCCACCTGCCTTGGCCTCCCAAAATGCTGGGATTATAGGCATGACCCACTGTGCCTGGTTGAGAATTTTCTTTTTTAAAAAAATAAACAGTAACTTGCTAAAGGAAGAGCATGGTGTAATTATTATATATGGGGAATATTTATGATGTTTTACATGCTTTAATTTCCTGACACTTTAATAGAATTGTAATTTCAGTCAGCTCAGGATGTCCTAAAAATTACAGGCATAAAAAATAGTAGGTTTAAGGTAACTGCAAGCATCTTTGTATGTGCAAAATCACATATATCTTGATATAATCCACAAAGCAGTATCAGAGATAGCATCTGTATAGTCTTTCTTACCATCTCTCATTGCTCTCTCCCAACTCAAATGAATTTGGAGTTTCTGTGCCAAACAGCATAGGAAATAAAAAAGGAAGGTAATAGAAATAGACTTTTTCTGAGCATACTGGTGAGAGTGAGCCTTAAGAATTCTGTGATCAAGTACCTGGTACTTAGAAAAGTAATATAGCATAGTAGTTAACTACATGGAGTTTGAATCCCTAATTTCTGCCACATACTAACTATGTGACTTTGGGAAAGTTTCTTAACCTCTCTGTG
This sequence comes from Rhinopithecus roxellana, assembly GCF_007565055.1. Taxonomy (NCBI): domain Eukaryota; kingdom Metazoa; phylum Chordata; class Mammalia; order Primates; family Cercopithecidae; genus Rhinopithecus; species Rhinopithecus roxellana. The sequence goes on along the minus strand of NC_044553.1, from coordinate 13,741,236 downwards.
CCTTATTTTCCTTATCTGTGTAATGCAATTATAATGGTATCTGTCTCATAAGGTTTGTTGTGAGACATATAAATGCTTAGAGCAGCGTCTGGTACAAGGTAAGCTTTTTGTAAATATTTGCTGTTATGCAAGGCAGCCTAAGAAAATCTGTAAAGGAAATAGGAACCCAGATATCAGAATATGAAATACAGGTGTTGGACCATGTGGGACATGCAAAAGAGCATTAGCTAGACCTACAAGAAGAAAAGTTCAGATTATAGCCATCCTTTTTCAAGCTACACTTGGCCAGGGGTTTTCCACAGTCCCTCAAGAAAAGAAATTTAAGATTACCAACAGCAACTTACTGAATGCTGCGAGAATTTTGCTCATGTTAACTATGTAGAAAACCATACCTGCCTCTTCCTCCACTATATATACATATACATATACATATACATATACATATACATATACATATATACATATATATATGTCATTCTAAAGTACTTTTAATTCTCATAAAACTCTTCATTAAAGAGCTCTGAAGGTCCAGTACTGTTATTGACAGCATCTGAACTGATGGTTGTTATTTGAACAGTGGAGTTAGGATATGGGTTTTCTGGGAGGCCAAATGAGAGAAGCAGCACCTTAATACAGAGAGTTGCTTAGTGAAGCTTATTTCTGCTATATGGAATATGGCTGGCTCTGGAAAGTAGCTTAATCAGGTCACTTTCATGTTCACAAAACAGTCTCTCTTTGAGGAAGAAAGAGAGGATTCCAGTCCTGAAACTGGAAATTCAGGACGTATGAGTTCTATTCCTCCAAATGCCATTGCTACTTTCTGAGAATAGGCAAAGGATTCTCTTTGTTCTTTGGGTTCTCTGTTTGTTCTTTGGGTAAAATTCTCACCCCTATTATCATGGTTTCTAAGTTGGTTGAAAAATCTGAGTGAAAAGGTAAATTAGTCATTAAAAAAACTATTAACTATGTTGTACTTTTTTTTTTTTTTTTTTTTTGAGACAGAGTCTCACTCTGTTTCCCAGGCTGAATGCAGTGACGCTATCTTGGCTCACAGCAACCTCTGCCTCCTGGGTTCAAGCATTCTCGTGCCTTAGCCTCCTGAGTAACTGGGATTACAGGTGTGTGCCACCATGCCTGGCTAACTTTTTGTATTTTTAGTAGAGATTGGGTTTCACCATGTTGGCCAGCCTGATGTCGAACTCCTGACCTCAGGTGACTCACCCGCCTCGGCCTCCCAAAATGCTGGGATTATAGGCATGAGCCACTGAGCCCTGCCAACTATGTTGTACTTTTGTTTTGCATGATTCCATCTATATTTTAGTTTCCACTTAAGATAAAATGGTTAAAATCTTGAAATATCTTGCTAGAAGGAATCATTATAGTAAATTAAGTGCTTGTGCACATTTCTACAGAGATCATTTTGGAATATCAATGAAAATTTCTTTCATATCTTTGTATCTTCCTATCTTGAGCAATCCTGAATTCTACTGAAGTTTGAGAGAAGCCCAGTGTGCTGGAAAGTCTTTACAAGGGAAGGCTGCCTGATTGACTTTACTATAACACAATTTTCTTTCGGTGGATTACCTGGAGTCGACAGCTTTAACTTTCCAGGTTCTGGCACATAATTTCGAGGTTGTGATCTGAATGTATTAGAGCAACCAAATTTACAAGAGACTCATGTTTATATGTAGCAGGCACTGTGCAAAAGACAAACATAATCCCTATCCTCATTGAGTTTAAGGGAGAGAAACATTAAACAAATAATTGTACAGCTAATTATTACATTAAACTCTGAACAAAAAAGTTCTGGGTGGGAGATAGAGAGCATGTGATGAGGCATGACAATCAAGCAGATTATTGGGAAAGACTTGTTAAAAAAGTTTATAATTTGGCCTTTTTGTTTATTTAGTTAAATATGCATTTTCATACTGTAATCATTTTCTGTGTCTGTCTCCAAAATGCATGTGTCTGTTCCACTGACTTATAATTTACAGTCTGCGTATCATGGTTCTCTAACTTCAAATTGCATCTTCCACTTCAACTTTTTCTACACTTTTATACAGGCCACTTCCAACTCTCGACACATTCTTTATTTAAATATACTAATAATATATATTAAGTTATATATAAATACAGTGTTCTTTCAGCCTAGGAGAGTTCTGTCTTTCACTAAGCATTAACATCATTAGTCAAAGTCTCTGAATTTGTGGGTTCTTTAGTGCCCTCCTACAAACACTCCTGGCAAAAACAAAATAAACCACTAGGAAGTTAAGGTATGTGATCATCAAAGTCCTGTAACTTGAGAATGAAGTAGCAGGAAACAGCTACCCAGCAGTGTTATAAACATTTATAGGCCATAATCCCAGAGTTTTGGGAGGCCAAGGCAGGAGGATCTCTTGAGCCTTGGAGTTCAAGACACCCTGGGAAACATAGGGGGTCTTTACAAAAAATTTAAAAATTAGCTGGGTGTGATGGTGCACACTTGTGGTCTCAGCTGCATGGGAGGCTGAGGCCAAAGATTGCCCTTGAACCTGGGAGTTCCAGGTTGCAGTAAGCTATGATCCCACCACTGCATTCTAGCCTGGGCGACAGAGTGAGACCCTGTCTCTAAAAATAGATAAATAGACATATAAATAAAAATAAAAATGTATAGCAGCATTAGTTATAATAGCCAAAAGGTAGAAACAGCCCAAATGTCCATCAACAGACAAATGGATAAACAAAATGTGGTATATATGTACAACGGAATATTATTCAGAGTTAAAAGGAATGAAGTTCTTAAAAATGCTACATGAAATGTGGCACATATACACCATGGAATATTATGCAGCCATAAAAAAGGATGAGTTTGCGTCCTTTGTAGGGACATGGATGCAGCTGGAAACCATCATTCTTAGCAAACTAACACAAGAACAGGAAACCAAACACCGCATGTTCTCACTCATAGGTGGGAACTGAACAATGACATCACTTGGACTCGGGAAAGGGAACATCACACATCGGGGCCTATCACGGGGAGGGGGGAGGGGGGAGGGATTGCACTGGGAGTTATACCTGATATAAATGACGAATTGATGGGTGCTGACGAGTTGATAGGTGCAGCACACCAACATGGCACAAGTATACATATGTAACAAACCTGCACGTTATGCACATGTACCCTAGAACTTAAAGTATAAAAAAAAAAAAAAAAGCTACATGAATGACCCTTGCAGACGTCGTGCTAAGTGAAATCAATCAGACACAGGAGGACAAATATCGTATGATTTCACTGACATGAGGTACTTAGAATAATCAAATTCATAGAGACAGAATGTAGAATAGGGGTTCTACCTATTCTACCAGGGGCTGAGCGGAGAAGGGAATGGAAAGTTATTATTTATGGGTATAGCATTTCTCTTTGGAATAATGGAAAAGTTTGGGAAATGAATAATTGTGGTGGTTGCACAACATTGTAAAGGTACTTAATGCCGCTGAATCCTATACTTAAAAATGGTGTAAATGGTACATTTTATGTTATGTGTATCTTATGAAAATAAAAAATACACACACACACAGACTCAGTGAAAAGCTGGGGAAAAATACTGTAAGCTATCTAGATGCCTGATGCCTTGTGGATTATAAATGTGTATCAGTATTGTTTCGGTTACAAAGCTAAAACCTTAAAAAAAATTCCTTTAACTTTTTCTTTCCACACTGAATCTTTTTACCTCTTCCAGCTACCTTATAGTTGTTTTACTGTCATCCACAATATTTTCTGCATGTAAGGAATACAATATTATCATTATTGTCATTGTTATTAATTTTTTTATTGCTGTTGTTGTTCTGGTATCCCATTTATATTGAGGGTTTGAGGTACCCAGTATTAGCCTGTAAAAACATGAATGAAAGGAGAGTATGGTAGGATAGTGCTGCTCATGGTACAATAACTATATGATTCTATTGAGCTTTTGTCCTCAGTGTATCAGGACACTATCAGATGTAACTGCGGCTTTTCATCTAGTTTTGTGCCCCTTAGAGATTACATAGACTCAGATGAAACTCAAGAAGTTGCCTGGAATAGGATGAGCTCCACAAACTAACTGCAGGATTAAAGATGGTCTGTCCAGTACAACAAAACCCTTTTAACAAATTGTTAGAAACATATGTTGAGCCTTTTTTTTTTCTAACACCTACTTGGCATTGTAGAAATAGCTAAATCACCACAAAACATGCTTACTATGCTACATGCTGGGAATGGGGGAGACCTGTTTTGATTTATAAGAAAAAAACCAATTCATGAGTTGCAGCATTAGCCAAATCTCTTAAAGAGTTTGTTTTACGATTTTAAAATATCTTAAGAAAATACTCCACTATTCTTGAAATAATGAAAATTACCTATAATGCTTTTATTATTTAAAACTATATATATATTAAAAAAAAGGGTGGGTGTGGAGCTCACGCCTGTAATCCCAGCACTTTGGGAGGCCAAGGTGGGAGGATCACTTGAGGACAGGAGTTTGAGACCAGCCTGGGCAACATAGTGAGACCTTGTCTTGACAAAAATAAATTTAAAAAATTAGCCAGGCATGGTTGCATGAGTCTTTAATCCCAGCTACTCAGGAGACTGAAGTGGGAGGATCACTTGAGCCTGGAGATCAAGGCTGCAGTGAGCCATGATTGCACCACTGCACTCTGGCCTGGATGAGAGTGGGACCTTGTGCGCCCCCTACAAAAAACCCCAACCTTCCTCCCAACTATAAAATAATATATTTTCATTTAAAAATCAAACAAGAAAAGCAAATAAATATGAAAGTTTTCCATTCTGGCCCATTCTGGACCCATTGCAGACAATACCTTTTCTCTGAAATAACCAGTGTTACCAGGTTCACATTTTATCTAGCTAGATCATATAAATAAAATAAATAATAAGTAAATAACATAACAAATGAATAATACATGTTGTGAGTATAACAAGAACAAAAAAAGTTTTAAAACTTGCTATTTTACTCTAATTTACTTTTGGTTTTTTTTTTTTTTTTTTTTGAGATGGAGCTTTGCTCTGGTTGCCCAGACTGGTGTGCAGTGGTGCGATCTCGGCTCACTGCAACCTCTGCCTCTGGGGTTCAAGTGATTCTCCTGCCTCAGCCTTCTGAGTAGCTGGGATTACAGGCATCCACCACCATGCCAGACTAATTTTTTGTATTTTTAGTAGAGATGGGGTTTCACCACGTTGGCAAGGCTGGTCTCAAACTCCTGACCTCAGGTGATCCACCTGCCTTGGCCTCCCAAAGTGCTAGGATTACAGGCGTGAGCCACCACACCCGACTAATTTGCATGTTAAATTATGAAGGGTAAGTAGATTATTACTTAGATTATCAGATTTGATTTATAAATATTACCTCGTTTCTTTAGCCATGGGATAAGTACGAAACATAGAAAAAGTCCAGAGTAGAAAAAATGATCTCGTTTATGTCTGTCTTCCCCATTTCACAGGCTGGGAACTGTGGCTAATCGCTGTAGCCTCAGAACTTAAAACAGAGGTTGGCACAAAACAAGCTTGGCACAAAATAAGTGCTCAATAAATGTTTGTTATGTATTATTGGCTCTACTGGGCAGTATTTATTATCTTGAATTGGTAGCATTCAGTCCCAAGATGTGCATTCCAGGCTACAATTCATTGCTAGTGCAATAAGTCAAGCTGGATTGTCTAGAAGACACCACTAGATACTGCATGGTGAATGCCACAGGCACCTACCTGCCTTAAGAATCCAGGAATCTGAAGATTTAAATTATGCACAGATAGAGTCCCCAAACCCAGGGGTAGAGGTGGTTCAAAGCACATTTGCAGGGGGCATGAGAACATGCGGTTTTCTGTTCCTGTATTAGTTTGCTGAGAATGATGGTTTCTAGCTTCATCCATGTCCCTGCAAAGGACATGAACACATCTTTTTTATGGCTGCATAGTATTCCACAGTGTATATGTGCCACATTTTCTTTATCCAGTCTATCATTGATAGGCATGTGGTTGGGTTGGTTCCGAGTCTTTGCTATTGTGAATAGTGCTCCAATAAACATATGTGTGCATATGTCTTTATAGTAGAATGATTTATAATTCTTTGGGTACATACCCAGTAATGGGATTGCTGGGTCAAATGCTGTTTCTGGTTCTAGATCTTTGAGGAATTGCCACACTGTCTTCCACAATGGTTGAAGTAATTTACACTCCCACAAACATTGTAAAAGAGTTCCTATTTCTCCACATCCTCGCCAGCATCTGTTGTTTCCTGACTTTTTAATGATCACCATTCTAATTGGCATGAAATGATATCTCATTGTGGTTTTGATTTGCATTTCTCTAATGACCAGAGATGATGAGCTTTTTTTCATATGTTTGTTGGCCACATAAATGTCTTCTTTTGAAAAGTGTCTGTTCATATCCTTTGCTCACTTTTTGATAGGGTTGTTTGTTTCTTCTTATAAATTTGTTTAAATTCTTTGTAGATCCTGGATATTAGCCCTTTGTCAGATGTATAGATTGCAAAAATTTTCTCCCATTCTGTAGGTTGCCTGTTCACTCTGATGATCGTTTCTTTTGCTGTGCAGAAGCTCTTTAGTTGTTTTTTTTTTTTTTTTTTTTTTTTTTTGAGGCGGAGTCTCGCTCTGTCGCCCGGACTGGAGTGCAGTGGCCGGATCTCAGCTCACTGCAAGCTCCGCCTCCCGGGTTTACGCCATTCTCCTGCCTCAGCCTCCCGAGTAGCTGGGACTATAGGTGCCCACCACCTCGCCCGGCTAGTTTTTGTATTTTTAGTAGAGACGGGGTTTCACCGTGTTAGCCAGGATGGTCTCGATCTCCTGACCTCGTGATCCGCCCGTCTTGGCCTCCCAAAGTGCTGGGATTACAGGCTTGAGCCACCGCACCCGGCCAGCTCTTTAGTTTAATTAGATCCCATTTGTCAATTTTGGCTTTTATTGCAATTGCTTTTGGTGTTTTAGTCATGACCTCATTGCCAACGCCTATGTCCTGAATGGTATTGCCTAGATTTTCTTCATGGGTTTTTACGGTTTTGGTCTTATGTATAAATCTTTAATCTATCTTGAGTTAATTTTTGTATAACATGTAAGGAAGAGATCCAATTTCAGTTTTCTGCATATGGCTATTCAGTTTTCTCAACACCATGTATTAAATAGGGAATCCTTTCCCCATTACTTGTTTTTGTCAGGTTTGTCAAAGATCAGATGGCTGTAGATGTGTGGTGTTATTTCTGAGGCCTCTGCTCTGTTCCATTGGTCCATATATTTGTTTTGGTACCAGTATCATGTTTTGGTTACTGCAGCCTTGTAGCATAAAGTCAGGTAGCGTGATACCTCCAGCTTTGTTCTTTTTGCCTAGGATTGTCTTGGCTGTATGGGCTCTTTTAGGTTCCATATGAAATTTGAAGTAGTTTTTTCTAATTCTGTGATGAAAGTCAATGGTAGCTTAATGGGAATAGCATTGAATCTATAAGTTACTTTGGGCCGTATGGCCATTTTCACGATATTGATTCTTCCTATCCATAAGCATGGAATGTTTTTCCATTTGTTTGTATCCTCTCTTATTTCCTACAGCAGTGGTTTGCAGTTCTCCTTGAAGAGGTCCTTCACATCTCTTGTAAGTTGTATTCCTAAGTATTTTATTCTCTTTGTAGCAATTGTGAATGGGAGTTCACTCATGACTTAGCTCTTTGTTTGTCTATTATTAGAGTATAGGAATGCTTGTGGTTTTTGCACATTGATTTTGTATCCTCAGACTTTGCTGAAGTTGCTTATCAGTTTAAGGAATCTTTGGTCTGAGACAGTCATGACAGTCATGTCATCTGCAAACAGAGATAATTTGACTTCCTCTCTTCCTGTTTGAATACTTACTGCTTTCTCTTCCCTGACTGCCCTGGCCAGAACTTCCAATACTATGTTGAATAGGAGTGGTGAGAGAGGGCATCCTTGTCTTGTGCTGCTTTTCAAAGGGAATGCTTCCAGCTTTTGCCTATTCAGTATGATATTGGCTGTGGTTTTGTCATAAATAGCTCTTATAATTTTGAGATGTGTTCCATCAATACCAAGCTTACTGAGTGTTTTTAGCATGAAGGGGTGTTGAATTTTATCAAAAGCCTTTTCTGCATCTATTGAGATAATCATGTGGTTTTTGTTATTGGTTCTGTTTATGTGATGGGTTACATTTATTGATTTGTGTATTTTGAACCAGGCTTGCATCCCAGGGATGAAGCCGACTTGATCATTGTGAATAAGCTTTTTAATGTGCCACTAGGTTTGGTTTGCCAGTATTTTATTGAGGATTTTCGCACTGATGTTCATCAGGGATTTTGACCTGAAATTTTCTTTTTTTGTTGTGTCTCTGCCAGGTTTTGGTATCAGGGTGATGCTTGCCTCATAAAATGAGTTAGGGAGGAATCCCTCTTTTTCTATTGTTTGGAATAGTTTCAGAAGGAATGATACCAGCTCCTCTGCATACTTCTGGTAGAATTTGGCTGTGAATCCATCTGGTCCTGGGCTTTTATTTGGTTGGTAGGCTATAAATTACTGCCGCAATTTCAGAACTTGTTATTGGTCTATTCAGGGATTCGACTTCTTCCTGGTTTAGTCTTGGGAGGGTGTATGTGTCCAGGAAGTCATCCATTTCTTCTAGATTTTCTAGTTTATTTGCGTAGAGGTGTTTGTACTATTCTCTGAGTGTAGTTTGTATTTCGGTGGGATCAGTGGTAATATCCTCTTCATCATTTCTTATTGTGTCTATTTGATTCTACTCTTTTTTCTTCTTTATTAGTCTGGCTAGTGGTCTATTTCATTAATCTTTTCAAAAAACCACCTTCTGGATTCATTAATTTTTTGAAGGGTTTTTTGGTCTCTCTATCTTCTTCAATTCAGTTCTGACCTTAGTTGTTTCTTCTCTTCTGCTACCTTTTGAATTTGTTTTCTCTTGCTTCTCTAATTATTTTATTTGTGATGTTAGGGTGTCAGTTAGAGATCTTTCCTGCTTTCTCCTGTATTTAGTACTATTAATTTTCCTCTAAACACTGCTTTAGCTGTGTCCCAGAGATTCTGGTATGTTGTGTCTTTGTTCTCATTGCTCAAAAAGTTATTTATTTCTGCCTTAATTTCGTTATTTACCCAGGAATCATTCAGTAGTAGATTGCAGTTTCCATGTAGTTGTGTGGTTTTGAGTGAGTTTCTGAATCTTGAGTTCTAATTTGATTGCACTGGGGTCTGAGAGACTGTTAAGATTTCTGTTCTTTTGCATTTGCTGAGGAATGTTTTACTTCCAATTATGTGGTCAATTTTAGAATAAGTGCAACATGGTGCTGAGAAGTATGTATATTCTGCTGATTTGGGGTAGAGAGTTCTGTAGATGTCTGTTAGGTCCACTTGGTCCAGAGCTGAGTTCAAGTCTTAGATAGCCTTGTTAATTTTCTGTCACCTTGATCTGTCTAATATTGACAGTGGGGCGTTAAAGTCTCCCACTATTATTGTTTGGGAGTCTAAGTATCTTTGTAGGTCTCTTAAGAACTTGCTTTATGAATTTGGGTGCTCCTGTATTGGGTGCATATATATTTAGGATAGTTAGCTTCTTGTTGAATGTGATGATTATGTGTCTTGCAGTTGCTCTTCTCGGGGGTATCTTTGTGGTGTTCTCTGTATTTCCTGAATTGGAATGTTGACCTGTCTTGCTAGGTTGGGGAAGTTCTCCTGGATAATATCCTGAACTGTGTTTTCCAACTTGGTTCCATTCTCCCCATCACTTTCATGTACACAAATCAAATGTAAGGTTTGGTCTTTTCACATAGACCCATGTTTCTTGGAGGCTTTGTTCATTCCTTTTCATTCTTTTTTCTCTAATCTTGTATTCTTGCTTTATTTCATTAAGTTGATCTTCAACCTCTGCTATCCTTTTTCTGCTTGATCAATTTGGCTGTTGATACTTGTGTAGGCTTCACGATGTTCTTGTGCTGTGTTTTTCAGCTCCACTGAGTCATTTATGTTCTTCTCTAAACTGATTATTCTAGTTAGCAGTTCCTGTAACCTTTTATCAAGGTTCTTAGCTTCCTTGCACTGGGTTAGAACATGCTCCTTTGGCTCGGGGACTTTGTTATTACCTACCTTCTGAAGCCTACTTCTGTTGATTCATCAAACTCACTCTCCATCCAGTTTTGTTCCCTTGCTGTCAAGGAGTTGTGATCCTTTGGAAGAGAAGAGTCATTCTGGTTTTTGGAATTTTCAGCCTTTTTGCACTGGTTTTTGCCGAGACCAGTTCAGTCAGGGAGACCCTAACCCAGCAGCGCTAGAGGAATTAAAGACACACACAGAAATATAGAGGTGTGGAGTGGGAAATCAGGGGTCGCACAGCTTTCAGAGCTGTGAGCCTCAAACAGAGATTTACCCACGTATTTATTAACAGCAAGCCAGTGATAAGCATTGTTTCTATAGATTATAGATTAACTAAAAGTATTCCTTATGGGAAACAAAGGAATGGGTCGAAATAAAGGGATGTGTTTGGCTAGTTATCTGCAGCAGGAGCATGTCCTTAAGGCACAGATCACTCATGCTATTGTTTGTGATTTAAGAATGCCTTTAAGTGGTTTTCTGCCCTGGGTGGGCCAGGTGTTCCTTGCTCTCATTCTGGTAAACCCACAACCTTCCAGCATGGGCATCATGGCCATCATGAACATGTCACAGTGCTGCAGAGATTTTGTTTATGGCCAGTTTTGGGGCCAGTTTATGGCCAGATTTTGGGGGGCCTGTTCCCAACATGTCCCCCTTCTTTGATTTGTAAAGTGATAAAAGCAAAGGCAGCTTTGTCATGGTGAGCTACTTCTTGCAGGAGTCAGGATCCACATCTGCAGACTATACAAAGACAAACAACACAGATTAAAAGCACAATTGTTATTGAAATCACAGCACTTCCACATGTTTTTGTCCATTTTAATGGATTACTAGCTGCTAATCTGTCTGCAGCTCCTTCAAGCACTACAGTTCCTGGCATTAAGGTCAGGTGTGCCTGGGATGCTTTAAATATTTGTTCTTTTAATTTTGCAATATCTAAAGACAAGTTTGTAGAGTGTCCTTCTAGATGCTTTTTTATTCTTTCCCAAATTTTGATCTTATTAAGAGCTATTAATAGTTTCCACAAATCCTTATGTTGAGCTCCACAAATCCTTATGTTGAACTGTAGGCACCTGTGAGAATCTCCTGATATGTGCGTTGTGAAGACCATGGGAAAAGTGTGGTATCTGGGCCAGATAGCAGTCGTTCCTCACTGCACAGTCCCTCACAGCTTCCCTGGGCTAGAAGAGGGAGTTCCCTGACCCCTTGAGGTTCCTGGGTAAGGTAATGACCCATCCTGCTTCAGCTCACCCTCCGTGGGCTGCACCTGCTGTCTAACCAGTCCCAGTGAGATGAACTGGGTACCTCAGTTGGAAATGCAGAAATCACCCACCTTCTGTGTTAGTCTTGCTGGGAGCTGCAGATGGGAGCTGTTCTTATTCGGCCATCTTGCCCAGGAATCCATATGTACATATGTAATTGTAGCTTTTCTCCAAGAAAAATTTTTATTAACTTTAAAAAAAATTTTTTTATTTAGAGACAGGGTCTCATTCTGTCACCCAGGCTGGAGTACAGTGATGTTATGATAGTTCACTGTAGCCTTGAACTCCTGTGCTCAAGTGATCCTCCCATCTCAGCCTCCTGAGCAGCTAGGACTCCAGGCATGTGTCACCACACCCAGCTAATAAATTTGTATTAACTTTTAAAATTGTAAATAATTATACATGTATCTGATAAAATTTCCAATAGTACCAAAGTGTATAGAATTAAAAGTATCTTCCTTCCAGCCAAAATTATCAATCTTCCTCCCAAGGATAACTACAGTTATTGGTTTCTTACATATCATTTCAAAATAATCGTATTATGTATAAGCATATGTATGGTATATATTATGTTATACATTCTTCACCCCAATAGAAGTATCCTATATATTCCATTGTATTTTTTATTTACCTGCACTTGATAATATATATTGGAGCTCTTTTCCTATGAATCCATGTAGTTTCACTCCATTCTTTCTATTGACTGCGTAATATTCCATTTTATAGATGAACCATAATTCAATTAGTCCCCTGTTCATTGACACACATGTTTTCCAAAATTATTTAGCGATTTTAGGCTGGGTGCAGTGGCTCATGCCTGTAATTTCAGCACTTTGGGAGGCCAAGGTGGGCGGATAACTTGAAGTCAGGAGTTTGATGCCACCCTGGCCACCATGGTGAAACCCCAGGCATGGTGGTGGGCACCTGTCGTCCCAGCTACTCAGGAGGCAGAGACAGGAGAATCACTTGAACCCAGGAGGGGAAGGTTGTAGTGAGCCGAGATTGCGCCACTGCACTACAGCCTGGGAGACAGAGCAAGACTCTGTCTCAAAAAAAAACAAAAACAAAACCAAAAATTATTTAGCTATTTTAAACAGCACAGCCTTTAATAGAGTTGTACATATATCTTTGAACACATGTGAATATTACTATTAGATAAATTCCTAAAAGCATAATTTTTAGGCCAAAGGTATGTGCATTAAAAATTGTGGTAGATGTGTTTCAAATCATGCACCAAAGACATTGTACTAATTTACATCCTCACTGTACTAATGTATGGTAATGCTAGTTTTATTAAATCCATGTCAGTATGGCATATTATCAAACTGGGATTTTTAATTTACCTATAGGTGAAAAATTGTAACTGGAAAACTGGAAATTGGAAACTGACTGTTACCATCCATTCCCATTTTTATGTTGTGTTTTGTCCTAAGCATTCTTCCAGAAATGGTTAATGAGTTAACAGAGGATAACAAGACGTTATCTAAAATTCGTTTCTTATAAGTTATTTGTCATTAGTATCTTTAAAAACACAGATTCCCTTCCCCCTAACTTAATAAGCATTTATGGGAAGCTTTCTAAATGCAGAGCTGTACATTCTGGCTCTGGAGGGACAAAAAGATTAACTGGATAAAGGGTCTATCTGAGAGCTCACAATTTAATGGGAAAAATGTAAACAAAAAGACATGCTCTTAAAATATTCTAAGAGCTGTAGGGGAGCATAAGAGGTGCAAGGGATTACTTTAAACAGATTGAACAGGGAAGGCTTAACAGAGTAGGTGCAATATGTCCTTGAGGGATAGAGTATTAGTTTTCTAGGGCTGTTGTAACAACCTATATACCACAAACTGGGTGACTTAAAATAGCAGAAACTTATTGTTGAGATGGAACAGGGATGCCTCTTAGGGGCCTGCCAGGTACCCCCTTACCAAGCATGGAAATAAAGGAAAATGGTGGGTTCCTTCAAGGCAAATTGCAGGCATCTAGCTAGCCCTGAGAAGTAAATGAACAACTTGATAAGTGAGAAAGTGACAATAGCTTAAAACAATAGCTAAAGAAGTTGTAGTCACGAGATGCTTTGTTCCTTATGGAAACTAAGGATAACATCTTCACATATGTCCCTGAGTTGTTTTTCAGAAACTCAGATCCCCATGAAGTGGATCTGTTGGCCTATAGATCTCACTGAACTCTGACCACTGTTCTTTGTTCTAAATTCCTTCCTGAGGGGCCTGGAGGAAGTCATGCCCACAGACCAGACCTAAACATTCCTTTCTGTTGACCCCAAGTTTTTAGACAAAACTTTGCTTCCATAACCAGTCTTTAAATCCACCTATTAACTGTAAGCACCCCTACTTCAAGATGTCCCACCTTGCTAGGCCAAACCAATGTATAACCTCAATGTGTTGATTTACAAGTTTGCCTGTAACTTCTGCTTTCCTGAAATGTATTCCTGCCTTTAAAAACCCTTGCCTGTAAGCCATTGAGGAGGTCAGGTCATAAGCATGAACTGCCTGATTCTCCTTCTTGGTGCCTTGAATAAATTCCTGTCTTTCTCCCACTACAAAACCTCAGTGTGGATGTTTGGCTTTACTGTGCCAGGAAAGCGGACCCTGTTCAGTTTGGTAACATTGTCTCACAGTTCTGGAGGCTATAAATCTGAAATCAATGTGTTGGCAGGGCCATACTTTCTGAGGCAGAATCCTTCCTTGCCACTCCCTAGCTTCTGGTGATGGCTGTCAATCTTCATTGCTCCTTCGCTTGCTGCTACGTAGGTCCAATGTCAGCTTCCATCATTGATGGCTGGCTTTACATCATCTTCCCTCTGTGAGTGTTGGTGTCTGTGTCCAAATTTCCCCCCTTTTTATCAGAACACCAGTCATACTGAATTATAACCCTCCCTAGTGACCTCATCTTAACTCAAGCATCTGTGAAGACCAGATTTCCGAGTAAGTGCATTCATAGGTACTGGGGGTTAAGACTTCAACAAATCTCTGGGAGAACACAATTCAACCCGTAACAATGGATAGGATTTTTTTGTTTTTTTTTTTTCTTTTTGAGACAGGGTCTTGCTCTGTTGCTCAGGTTGGAGTAAAGTGGCATAATCACAGCTGACTGTAGCCTCAAATTCCTAGGCTCAAGCAATTCTCCCATTTCAGCCTCCCAAAGTGCTGGGACCCACTGTGCCCAGGCAAGATTTCAATAAAAGAGAATGGGAAGCAGTTGGTGGAGCATAGGTATTCTAGGAGAAAAGAATAAGATGAAGACTTATCAAGAAGTACAGGGCATGTCCAGAAAATATCAAGTACTTTGTCTAGTATTGTGAGCAAAAGCATATTGCAAGTGAGGGGGGCTGTGGAAGAGGGCCTTGTGTCCATTTGCTCTCTGGGGAACAGGCAACCACTGAAACGTTCAATCAGGGTGCATAGTTTAATCACTGTGCCTTAAGGATATTACTCTGCGCTGTGTGGATGATGGATTGGATGGGGTAACTAGTGAAGGCAGGAGCACCAGAGAGGAAACTATTGTAGCTGCTTCCAAGAGGTCAGGCAGCAAACCTTGAACTTCTAGTCTGTGGGTTATGACGTGTGCACTCATCTTCATCCTCAGACCCTCTACCACTGGGGTATGAAAGGGCTGCTTGCTTCCGATTTGCAAATTCTCACAATCCAGATGGATCTCTCTTTCCCATCAGAAGAATTGTTTGAAATATACTCCTGTATTTCTTTATCTGACTGGGTTGCTTTATGAGTTGCAGTGTTGCACGTTGCCAAAGGTTATGCACGTTGCTTGCTCTAAAAGAGGCCCGGGGGTTGTTTATGACTCTTTGGAAGGCCTTTCTTTCTGCTTTTTTCCTTAGCATTTTCAGATAGACTCGCCAAAACATCTTGAACCAGAAAACGCAATTTGAAAAGCGTCTTCTCCTTTAAGTTCTTAAGAGCTTTTCTGCACCTTTACTTCAAAAGAGCGTATAAAAGTGGGTTAATGGCCGAATTAAGCAGTGCCGGCCAGGCAGATATTGTCTGCATCTGCGGAGGAAGCGTCCACCTGCTGTTTACCATTGTGCTTGCCTGCGATATGCTTACAATTATGTAGGGGATCCAGCAACAAAAGAAAATAAAAGTCACCAGAAATAGATGAAAGGTACCATTGTATTCAGGAGCGGGGTGGTGCTCATTTCAAAATCTTCTGTTTTCTGCTCTGAGGAGCAGAGGAGCTGGATAGGTGTATAGTATCAGCCATAGTCTAAGACTGAATAAATAGTGTTGCTATCTGGGACTGTTTCTCTTGAGATCCTTGAATACATTTAGAATCTTCTTAGCACTTCTTTGCAGAGAAAGCTATCCTTGTCTTTATCGTTCTCAGCAATTGACTTTCAATATCCTGTAGCCAATTGGCTTGCTCCCTATCTATGTCTGGTGCATAAACCTAACATGATGTACCAACACACAGAGAGGGAATGAGAAGAGCAGGATGCCTTAAGCCTGATGGGTTAGCCTGAATGTCCAGTGTTGCAGGTAGCTGCCTAATATTTAAAAGGCTATCGTGTTACAAGGAGGAAACTTTGACAAGGCAACTTAAATTCAGATCCAAATCCCGGTGCTATAATTGTTTTAAAGGTACCCCATGTGCTGTGTCAAACACCATACATCTACCTATAAACATTGTAGCTGATGCATATGCTCAAGATACACACTAGAGCAAAAAGCTATTGACCAGATAAGCTGAAGCTTTCTACGTTCTAACTGACAAAATAGGATTTCTAATCACAATGTGGTCCTGGTATCAAAGCTGAGTTCAAAACATAAAAACTAAGCTAAAAATGTTTGTATCAAGATTAGGGATGCTAGATTATAATACACTTTTCAAATGCAATGTTATAAATTCTAACCTCGCATGTATTCATTTCCCTCTGGAAGAGTAGATACCAGTTTTTTCAGAGAGTAATTTGACTTTAAGATCAAAATGACTTTTATAGACACCAATTTACAGTTTATTCATTTATTCAACATTTTTAGCACCTTACCTTGGTAGGAGGTAAAGTATCCCATAAGCTATTCAATTATCTTTTAAAATAAACAAATATATGAATGCCTTAACAACAAATATCAGGGTAGAAAAATTTATAGAAGCAATGCTTTTTAAAAAATGTAAATAATAACCATGCTGCATTATCCTTGCATTCAAGAAGGTTAGGAAATATTCCTTTTAAGATCTTCTTTCGGCTGGGCGCGGTGGCTCAAGCCTGTAATCCCAGCACTTTGGGAGGCCGAGACGGGCGGATCATGAGGTCAGGAGATCGAGACCATCCTGGCTAACACGGTGAAACCCCGTCTCTACTAAAAAATACAAAAAAAAACTAGCCGGGCGAGGTGGTGGCGCCTGTAGTCCCAGCTACTCGGGAGGCTGAGGCAGGAGAATGGCGGGAACCCGGGAGGCGGAGCTTGCAGTGAGCTGAGATCCGGCCACTGCACTCCAGCCTGGGTGACAGAGCAAGACTCCGTCTCAAAAACAACAACAACAAAAAAGATCTTCTTTCCTTTAAAATGTAATAATAGGAAAGAAAAGCATTTGGGAATACTTTTTCTTAGTATTATGTGTACTCAGGAAATAAATACATTTATTTAAAGAAGTATATATATTTATGTGTATATATACATTTATACACATAGAAATATATTTTAATAGCAATAACTATAAGGAAATTTGTAGAAAAAAATCACTTTGATTTTCTTGTCTTCCTCCTTTTCTTTGATTTCTTTCTTTTTATTTTCTTTCCTGATTTTAGTTGTTTTCTCTTTTACTTCCATCTTCTCTTGTTAGAGTTTCTTCCTTTTCTCCCTTCCTTGCTTGTTTCTTTTTCACTTTTCCTTTTTTCCTTCCCCATCACATTTTATAAATACCATTTAATATGCAAGATAATTAGTAAATATTTCATTAAATGTTAAACATATATTAGTTATCAAATACTTTTATATAAAACTTCCTAAAAACCTATGCTGTAGCAATGATAGGAATGAAACTCATTAAGAAATTGTTTGTTCTTTTTCTCATTGTGCATAAAGTTTGCAGATAAATGACTCCATCTTTCTTATTCAAATTCCAGAATGTGAACATAAAAGAAAAATACAAAATTACTATATAATCAAAATGAATTTTAATGAGAATTTAGAAGAAAACACACAGCTTCAGTGATATTGTTTGTCTTACTTCCACATTACCAAAGACAACACAACTGGCAAAATATTTGCCCATATATGTCAACCTTGGTTCACAGGAACATGGACATTGCAGAATTTAAATGCTTGGTGACAAGAAATACGACAATCACAAGAAAGGTTTTTTTTAAGGAAAAATGCTACCTGCAGATCAAAGTAAAACATTTGAGATGCTAGCAAAGCATGGTAACTTCAAAGGTTGTTCTCTGAACAGCTGCGAATCTGCTTTAGGTATAAAGCTTGCAAGATCTTGAGCATCCTGAAAACATTCCAGATTAACTTCCCAGTTTGACAGAAAGTTAATTGCTTTCTGGCCCTGAAAGGGATGATAGTGTGAAACCTAAAGTTCAGAAATCAATTTCTAAAATATGTCTTTCCTGGAGAATCTTTTCTTACATAAAAGTATGACTAGATACTGAACACTTTGTTCAGGAATTGAGTTTAATAAACAACCAATATTTAAATAAAGGAAGAATGGCAGGCAGAGATGAGATTCTCATTTGTAAATTCATTAAATACCAAAGGTTACACCAGTAAAAACTAATGCTCTTTCCTTAAGTGTTTGCTGCTCAGAACACTCGCCTACTCTCCATCTCTTTCATTTACTTTTGATCAAATTGCATCAAGTCTGATTGATTATCATCTTCCCTCTAACTGCTAGCTTTCTGAGACTCCTTCATTATGCTCCAAGGAGGACATATTTATTACAAATAGACTGGAGTGCAGATGAAGTATTGTTCAAAATTGATATTTCAATACAAGCACAATATGCTTTTGTATTGAAGCGGAATGAAATGTTAATCCCTCTTTGTGCGTTCACATCATTTTCTCTCTTCTTTTCCTTTATCTTAGTGATACCATTTTTTCCTTCTACAGACCTCAAAAGTTATTGCCCATGCTGTGACCAGCATGTACCTACTAAGATTTGCAGGCTTCTTTTCCTACGTGGATCCCTTTCTGCCAAATGTAATTCTGTGTTTACTGTACATTGAGGCTTTCTTCTCCCTCACTTTCACATTATGGTACAACTCATAAATTTCCCAACAGTAATTCATTAATGAGGTAAATTGTTCTCATGATGGTTTATCGATGAGCATCAAAGATCTATCCTATTGCTTGTTTGGGGCTGGCTTGAGACCTCTCCTGTGTTAAGAAAACTTTTGAAGAGTAGAGTCATGTTGTGCCTACCTGGGCATTAGCAAGGAAGTGAAACAGGGCCACCCTATGGGCAGGATTCCAGCTTCTGAGGCTGGGTCAGAGCCCTGCTCAATTCCAGCTGAGAGGATCCATCCTTCTCCCCTTCATTGTCAAGTAAATCCAGAACGAATTGCATGTCTTATTTTTGTGTGATGTTTAGTCCTCACAATACCCAAGGTAGGAAAAGTAAAGATGTAATCAATCAGCATCACCTTCCAAGGGAAAAATGATTTATAAGAGGAAGATGGGCTTTAAGGCACTTTCCAGCATTATGAATCACTGTCTTAAGCGTCTGTATTTGTAACTGTGCTTAAAATGTTTATCAGGAAAAAACTGTATGCTGTATCTGTAAATGGGATAATAATAGTTCTTATGTCATATGGTTATAATGAAGATTAAATGAGATAATTCTTGTAAAACACTTAACATAGTGCCTGTGTTAGTACTCAAAAATAGTACTAGTTATTAGTATTAGCTATTAGTTAGTATATTGTCCACTAGACCACACTTGCTCACTATTTTATACAAAAGTCACAGAAAGCTAGGCAGTGTTGTAAGTATTTAAACTAAACAATAAGTAATTTTTAAAGAGGCATGTGTTTTTCTACCCAAATTTGTTATTTAGTTGTTTTTCTTAAACACTGATATTTGGTGAAGAAAATAGGTTGTCACTTTTAGGTACCCAATTTTTTATATTACATTATTACCAACAATGTGCTGTCCTGATCTTGAGATTGAGCGTTAGAACTGAAGATGAAGCAAGGTATAAAAATTGTAACATAAATAATTTTTGCTTTCCTCCTTTTATCTCACTTTTTAATGTAAAACCATATAAATACAATCCTATTCTTCCATTCCAATAATGGTGAGGAATCTCAGAAATCAATGAAATGTACAAGAAGGTACATTGTGACATGTATTTCTGGTTGTAATGTCCTGACAACTCACGGCTGTGATATTACTCCCCTTGGACACATGATTATTTTTTGCCTACTAAGTACTGTGGCCTAAGAATATACAAACCTAATCTTTAAACACTTTCACTGTTTTTATGTTCCTTAAAAAACAAACCAGAAATATGCAGTTTAATATACTGCTGTTGAGAGTCTACCTTGATACGACGTATTTGGAGATCTATTAAAACTTTAAGGCTGGGCGCTGTGGCTGACGTCTGTAATCCCCGCACTTTGGGAGGCCAAGGTGGGTGGATCACTTGAGGTCAGGAGTTCGAGACCAGCCTGGCCAACATCGTGAAACCCCATCTCTACTAAAAATACAAAAATTAGCTGGGCGTGGTGGCGGTACCTGTAATTCCAGCTACTCGGAGGCAGAGACAGGAGAACTGCTTGAACCCAGGAAGCAAAGGTTGCAGTGAGCTGAGATTACACCACTGCAATCCAGCCTGGGCAAAAGAGGGAGACCCTGTCTCAAAAATAATAATAATAATAAAATTTAAAAAATAAAACTTTAAGTGTGCATACTCTCCAATCCTGCAATTTCACTTATAGAAATTTTCTCTGCAGAAATACTTGTACAAATGCACAAAAACATATGTATTAGGATGTTTACTAAAGCACGATTTATAAGACAATACTGTCCCCAACTCAAAAAGTCCATCAGTAGTGGTTAAATAAAATACGATGCATTCTGATAGTAGAATACTATGCAGTTGTTAAAAAGACTAAACTAAACGTTAATAGAAAAAAAAAATGGGGCCGGGCGCGGTGGCTCAAGCCTGTAATCCCAGCACTTTGGGAGGCCGAGACGGGCGGATCACGAGGTCAGGAGATCGAGACCATCCTGGCTAACACGGTGAAACCCCGTCTCTACTAAAAAATACAAAAAACTAGCCGGGCGAGGTGGCGGGCGCCTGTAGTCCCAGCTACTCGGGAGGCTGAGGCAGGAGAATGGCGTGAACCCGGGAGGCGGAGTTTGCAGTGAGCTGAGATCCGGCCACTGCACTCCAGCCTGGGCAACAGAGCAAGACTCCGCCTCAAAAAAAAAAAAAAAAGAAAAGAAAAGAAAAAAAAATGAAGGAATGGACACCAAATCACTGAGTGGTTTTTCTCTAGGAGAGATATTGTGGGGGATTTTTACTTATGTTTTCCGTTATATGTCTTACTAATAGTTGAAATTTCAAAATAAGAATAAATTGCTTTTGTTAGCAGGAACAGATACACGCACACATACGCACATGTGTATATTTAAATATACAGTAAAACAAATACATAAAATAAAACCTCAAAGGAAAGTACCGGGTCAACCAGAGTGGTTAGTTGAAGTAAAACAGGAATAACATTCGACATCCAGACTTCAAATCTATTGTGTTCTTTTCTTATAAGAACACATATTCTTAAGTATGCCACATATAGTATTGGTATATTTATGAAAAGAAAAAGACCATCAGATTTGGTAAACTCTTTTCTTTTCTTTCTTATGGTGTCGAAAACTCTTTGCTGTTTTCAAATTTAGCATTCTTTATGCCTGTAGGACTCCCTCCTCCTCTGTGCCTGCCTGGTCCCCTCTTGTTAATGAGTCCCTTCCCTTACCCCTGCCTCCTCCCAGCCTCCTAGCCCCCTCCCTCATTTGAACAAACCATGCTGAATGGGCATCTCTTGTAGCAAATCCAACTGAAAATTAGTGGCTGCACATAGCATGATGAAACAGATTCTAAGGACAAATCTGGGACATAGTGTCATGATCAATTAGAGTATGAGTATCATGAAGATGATCATCCGCAGAGGTAGCAATAGTTTCCTAGCTTTTCTTAGGGTTAAGGTCTCAGAGCATTAAGAAGCTTTTGAGACCTGCCAAAACAAAAAGCAAAGTCCCAACACCTTAAGCCATTGTGTTCTGAGGAATAGTAATCTGCATCATGACTCTGTTTAGTGTCTAGGAGGGAAGGGACCTGGGGTTATACTGCTAACCACTGAGTCTGGATTCTTTCTGTATTTAGTTAGTTTGTTTGTTTTTGTACATAGCCTTTGAGCTTCAAAGAGGACCATGGCTTACACCGAAGAGAATACAATTCAATAATTCAAGCATTGGGTTCAGAAAGAACTACACTTGACTTCAAATTTCTAAGTCGTAGGACAATTATAGGTTGAACTGGCTCAATAAAAGATAGGGATTGCCCATAAGATTTCTGAACTTTCACTTGAACTTGTCCAAATCAGAAGCAGAAAGCTGGAATTGATTCAGAGAATTCTAGGGCACAGAGGCAAGGACATTTGTGGGTAGTACAAGGTGGTAAAACACTTTCATCACCCCAAAAACAAACCCCAAGCCATTAGCAGTCATTCTCCTCCTTCCCCCAGCCCCTTACAACCACTAATCTTTCTGTCTCTATAGATTTGCCTTTTCTGAACACTTCGTATAAATAGAATCATACAATATGTGGCCTTTGGTGGCTGGCTTCCTTCAGTAAACGTTTTCAAGATTCATCCATGTTGTAGTAGGTATCAGCACTTCATTCCTTTTTATGGCTAAATGATATTTCACTGGGCCAGGCGCAGTGACTCACACCTGTAATACCAGCACTTTGGGAGGCCAAGGCAGGTGGATCACATGAAGTCAGGAGTTTAAGACCAGTCTGGCCGACATGGCGAAATCCCATCTCCACTAAGAATACAAAAATTAACCGGGCATGGTGGTGTACGTCTGTAATCCCAGCTCCTTGGGAGGCTCAGGCAGGAGAACCGCTTGAACCTGGGAGGTGGAGGTTGAAGTGAAATGAGACTGCGACACTGCACTCCAGGTTTGTGACAGAGCAAAACTCTGTCTCAAGAAAAATAAAATAATATGGACACTCAGTTTGCTTCCACCTCTTGGCTATTGTGAATAGTTCTGCTACGAATATTCATGTATAAGTATTTACTTGAGTACCTGTTTTCAACTATTTTGCATGTACGCCTACAAATAGAATTTCTGGGTTATATGGTAATTCTATGTTTACCTTTTTTTTTTTTTTCATGGAGACAAGGTCTCACTCTGTTGCCCAGGCTGGAGTGCAGTGGTGAGATCACGGCTTACTGCAGCCTCGACCTCCCGGGCTCAAGCAATCCTCGGTCTCAACCTCCCAAGTAGTAGCTGGGACTACAGGCATGTACCACCACTCCCTGCTAATTTTTTTTTTTTTTTGAGACAGAGTCCCACTCTGTCATACAAGTTGGAGTGCAGTGGTGCAACCTCGGATCACTGCAACCTCCACCTCCTGGGTTCAAGCAATTCTCATGCCTCGGACACCCAAGTAGCTGGAATTACAGGCACGCACCACCATGCCTGGCTAATTTTTGTGTTTTCAGTAGAGATGGGGTTTCGCCATGTTGGCCTGGCTGGTCTCCAACTCCTGGGCTCAAGTGATCTGCCTGCCTAGGCTTCCCAAAGTGCTGGGGTTAGGGTGTAAGCCACCGTGTCTGGTTCATATAAGTATTTTTATCCTCCAAAAATATTAGCACAATGTTGCATAAATCAGAAAAATTCATTGCTCACCCTTTAGTGTTATTTATGTCAAGGAACAATCCAACAGGACTAAAAAAGTCCTGCTTATGCAAATTTATAAACAGTATTTGACTCTGGACCTGAGAAAAGAAGCTATTTATTGCAATTTGGAAATTACATTTTCTGTGATATAAAATTATTTATTAGGAGCATGACAACTTCTAATACCTGAAAAGTAGAAATAACTTTTTAATACAGTTAAAATTAATGCAACAGGAGTAGCTGAAGGCACAAATTAAAAGTCATTCGCTTTTTTATACTTAAAATATAGAAAAAGAAGAAATGCTTTAATTTTTAAAAAGTGCTCTGATAATCCACAGACTTCATGTTGTACTTTTTAAAAGTAAATCTGATTTTTTTTTTTTTTAAAAAAACAACAAACGTATTTAGCTTTGTTGAACACCCACAATAGTGTTTGAAAAAAACTTACTTCTTAAAGCTATTAGACACAGGGAAAGCATTGTGAATATACAAATCTCTTTTAGTTCTAAAACTAAACTCGCTTTCATTTTTTTTTCTTAGGGATACATCAGGCAGAATGAAGCAACTGAGATATCCTGCAAATTTGATGCGATCCCCAAGGTCTCTGATTTGGAATATGTCCTCTAGCAATGACCTGAGGCTTAAAATCTGCTAATTATGTGCTACTGTAAGATAGTTCTTAGTTTACTGGGTCTGAAAAGCAGGTTTTTCTTTTAACCTCTGGTATTT
Organism: Rhinopithecus roxellana; assembly: GCF_007565055.1. Lineage (NCBI taxonomy): Eukaryota > Metazoa > Chordata > Mammalia > Primates > Cercopithecidae > Rhinopithecus > Rhinopithecus roxellana. Next base: position 13,717,217 of record NC_044553.1, on the reverse strand, counting down.
CTTAACAGTTGCTACCTGTGGTATGATCACCTGATGAAGTACTTTTAGCCAACTGTGTGTCATCATAGGGATTTGTCTGTCTTAAAGAACATTCAAAGAAAAGGAATGGCTAGTCATATATAGGAGATCTTGTTAGCTGAGATTTAAGAGAGACTTAGAGAAAAGCTAATGGGAAAAGGATGTGCCTTGTGGAGGGAGAGGTGGCGGCTCTAACAATACAAAAAACCATTATAAATAATAAAACTGAAAAAAAGATTTATGAAAACAGGTAAATGGCTGTTTTAGCTAGTGGTCAAATCCTTGGGAATCGGAGCTACAAAAGATAATTATGTGGATCTGCAAGCACTCTTAGAAACAGCAAAGGGTGTTTGTCTAACAGGCTGCAGGGGCAGAGAAGTGGTAGTGATAGCCATGGAAACACCATCACTGGGACAACTGGGTGCTACGAGGAGCAGCTGGATGGCCCGTGCATGCAGTGGAGGTGGGCTGCAGTTTTAACATAGCCAGTCACGTCCATGGCTCTCTGCAGCTAGTTCTAAATTGAATTTTGTTTCTTTGGTATGTTTTTCACTTGGGAAATTCAAAAAAAGATTAACAAAGAACCCACAGCATTGGCATGTTTGGATGCTATGTAGAATGGACAAGAGTCCTCAGGATTTAGGCATTTAAACCAATTCACCTGCTTTACTCTTCAGGATCCTTACTAATTTTTAAAGCCTGTTCTGGATTTTATTTCAGGAAATACTGTGTTACTTTGAGTTGTATGTGAACACACATACCACACACATGGAGATGAATAAGGACATGATTTCAAATATATGTGATAAAAAACTTACCCCTTAACAGATAATACTTTCGTAATAGTATCTTTCCTCTCTTATATTAGATATCTAAGAATCTTGAAAGTTTTTCCAAGAACATGTGTTTCAAAATAATAGTATCCAACAAGGATGATTATGCTTATTATACTTACAAGAGGCAGAAATGGAAATTGTTGGAACAATTTGTCCAAATGATCTAACAAATTCATGATTGAGCTGTAATTTAACCTGAATTGCTAGAGTCCCATCTTAATGAATTTTGCTGCTGCTTGTTCAGATAAAGGAATATTGATTTTAAGGTAATTACAACTGAGATGTAGTTCGTATTTCTAATAATTTTCTCAGCAATACTGTTTTATTTCTCACCTGGAAGTAAAAGCAAGTGTAAATGTGTTAAGATGATATATTTTGGTGGTACAGTTTCTCTATTTTCATAAATTAAAAAAATTATAAGATGGAGCTTAGAATGGAGTCATACTAATGAGAAATTTAAGGTATATTAATATACAAGATACTTCTTATACTTTGATTTATTGGAGAAATAATAAGGTGAAGAAATCATAGAGTCTCAGAGAGGTAAAACATGCAATGATATTAAGACCAACCTCAAAAGTAAAAAAAAAATACCTGTGTCTCTATCAAGTAAACTAAAGCAATGAGGTTTATCTAATTTGTTAGTTGAATTTTTTATTTATTTTTTTTATTTTTAGACAGTGTCTCTCTGTCACCCAGGCTGGAGTGCAGTGGCACAATCTTGGCTCACTGCAACCTCCATCTCCCAGGTTCAAGAGATTCTCCTGCCTCAGACTCCCAAGTAGCTGGAATTACAGGCGCCTGGCACCATGTCAGGCTAATTTTTGTATTTTTAGTAGAGACAGGGTTTTGCCGTGTTGACGAGGCTGGTTTTGAACTCCTGACCTCAAGTGATCCACCTGCCTCGGCCTCCCAAAGTGCCGGGATTACAGACGTGAGCCACCACACCCAGATGGTTAGTTGCATTTATAAATATTGAATTTTCAAATGACCATCTAGATCAACTAGTTCCTTTGCTCCAGCCAGAGGTACTGTTCATAGACATAGATTACTTATACTAATTATCCTTTATTCATTTTCCTAAGGTAAAAAGAGGATATAAGAAATTATGCTAGATAACCTCCCTGGAAGTATGTGAAAATTAATGAGATTATTATGGTTGTAGAGTTTCATTGTTGTGGGGTGGCCAAAAACAGTTGTTTTTTTCTTTTTTTTGGAGATAGGGTCTCGCTCTGTCACCCAGGCTGGGGTACAGTGGCATGATCATGGCTCATTGCAGCCTTGACTTCCCAGGCTCAAGTGATCTTCCTGCCTCAGCCTCCCAAGCATCTGGGACTATAGGTGCGTGCCACCATGTCCAACTTACTTTTTCATGTTTTGTAGATATGGGATCTTGCCATATTGCCTAGGCTGTTCTCAACATCCTGGACTCAAGCTACCCTCTCACTTCTGCCTCCCAAACTGGCATTACAAGCATGAGCCACTACACCCAGCCCAAAAATAGTTTTTAAAAATGACTAATTGAAATTAATGTACTTTTTTGAGAAAAAAAACTTTAAATAAGTGCATAACTAAACATACACAAAGAAAGAATATATTATTCAATAATTAAAATAGAACAATTAAGTTTTTATTGACTTTGACATCAATGGCAAATATATTTAAATATGCATACCTCATTATTGTCAATAAACTACATCATCACATTATTATTGACAAAAGCAACAGCAAGACAAGCATCTTAACGAATGCAAAATATAATATACTTACAGTTGAATATTTTTATCAGAGTGTTCTCACATTTATTATATTACTTTATTCTCACTTTAAATTAATGAACTCTTTTATGCCTTACATATATTCAGGTAACTAAAACTTTCTTTCAAATGTCAAAAAAAAAGAAAAAGAAAAAACCCAACTGAATGTTATCTACAGATGTCTTTTACCAATTTTTTTTAACCTAAGTTAATTTTCAAATGTTGCTTGTTAAACCATCTTCTGTTTCACTGTCTCTATTTTTATGTTTTATTCTTTGAAATACTTCTGCTACCTTGGGGAAATCTTTATCCTTACCATCAGGATTCTTTTGCTTTTTCTTCTCCCATTGAACAGACCACTTAAGGCCTTCCTCAGTAACTACTGCATATCCTTCCTTGGGGGACAAATTCCTACTCTCTTTAAAAGTTTGTAGATACCAGCATTTTTGTTTTGTCTCAATTTTTCTTAAACTTGTAAGGATCTTTTAAATTGCTCTTTGAAATCCTTCAAATTCGATTTTACAAAATCAAACTTCCTCTGAAAATTTCTTTAGGAGATTTTGTTACTATTTTTGTTAAGCTTTATTTTCTATTCTCGCATCTCCTTCACAACATCCCCCTTCACAGATTCCCCCTCATTGAAATATGTCTTCTTTTTAATTTCCACCTTTTAAAAGGTGAGATATGAAGTATGTCTCTCACATATTCTGGATTCTAACTACTAATTATTAAAACACAACCACATTAAAATGCAAAATAATTGCTGATTATTTAAGCCTGCACTTCCTTCTTTCAGAAGTGGACATGGGGACCATCTTTTAAAGTTTACGTTTGTTCCAGAGGGTGGTAGAGAAATCACCGTCTAGTGTTAATGCACCCTGCAGAAAGGAAGCACTAATGATAAATGCTAGGGACTATGGCAGATACACCCTCCAGTGATTCCCAATGAGTCACACCCTTGTATAATCTTCTCCTCTTGTGTGCAGAAATAGGTGACTTGCTTTTAACCAAAAGAATGCAAGTATAACTCCTTTGAGTAGGTTATACTATTAATACATGGAAGAGGTGATGAGATGCCACTGCTCCAATTATGTTTATTATATAAGACAATGTCTAACAGGCTGGTGGGAGAGATTCTCCCACTGACCTTGAAAAAGTAAGCTGCCTTATATTGTGATAGGTTCATGACAAGGACGTGTGGGTGATCTTCAAAGACCTCAGGGTGGCCTCTAGCTGACAGACAGTAAGAATATGGGGCCTTCATGGATGAGATGGGCTCATGCATGTAATCCCAGCACTTTGAGAGGCCAAGGCGGGCAGATCACTTGAGGTCAGGAGTTTGAGACCAGCCTGGCCAACATGGCGAAACTCTGTCTTTACCAAAAATACAAAAATTATATTTTTGTATAATTTTGGGTGTGGTGGTGGGCACCTGTAATTCCAGCTACTTGGGAGGCTGAGGCAGAAGAATCATTTGAACCTGGGAGGTAAAGGTTGTAGTGAACCAAGATTGCACCACTGCACTCCAGCCTGGGCGACAGAGCTAGACTCTGTCTCAAAAAAGAATAAGGGACCTTCAGTCATAAAGCTGAAAGAAATGAATTCTGCCTACAACCTGAATAAGCTTGCAAGTGGATTCTTCCCCAATTAACTCTCCAGATGAGAATGCAGCCCAGGTGACATTTTAACTGCTGCTGTGCAAAACCCTGATCTGAGGACACAGAAATGCTTTTCCCAGGCTCCTGACCTATAGACACTGTGAGGTAATAAATGCATTTTGTTTTAAGCCTTTAAGTTTATGGTAGTTTCTTACAGAAATAGAACACTAATACAAGGATTGTCACTCTTTTCCCTAATGACAATTTCCAAAATATTCAGACTTTCTTTCCTGTTCTTTTCAATATTTTAATTTATTTTTATGAGTTTTTAAATATATGTTAATTTGTTCTGTCTCTCATCAATATTAACTTCTTTATTTGGAACACATTCAAGTAATGGAATTTGCTTAAATAATATATATATTTTTTAAGTATAGTACCTCTTGAATTTTGTAATGGGGCCAGATTTTGTTACTGATTTTTTTGCCAAGTGCATAGACTATTAATATGCTTTTATATTTTCAAAGAAGTATAAGTTGCTTCATTGTATTTTTAAAACTAGAATCATAAACTTGAATTAATGGCTTTAGTTCTGCACATGTGTTATAACAATGATCATAATGTTTTGAGGCAAGACATATTATACTACTCAGGATATTTTCCATATTTCCCCAGTGTCTACTTTTCATTCACAATACAACATAGAACAAAGATAATAAAGATTTAATAAGGAAATAAGTTTAAAATAAATGTGTCTCTTAGGTAATAAAGGCTATATCTATTCATTCTAATTTATTTTAGGATACCAGAAATACTATATTCCATATTTTTATGTTTCACCACAACTGCTTCTTGAGTGAAACAGGTATAAAAATGTAACAATATGGACTTATTAATAATTGTTTGTTGCTAACATAGAAATATCCTGAAGATACTATTTTCTGAATTGTCATTAAAATGAGTGTCAGCAGTGGACATGAAACCAGAGGCTTCCCAAGATGATAGCATGTCTTATTTTTGTGCTTCTTTGTTTAGCTTTTTCCTTTGCCCCTCTGCCAAAGCTAAAGTCTTGCTTAATTTTGTGACGTTTCTACTGAACAGTGGTTATCAGTTACTTCTTCAAAATTATTGATTTTATAAAATCTTAGAACATCAGTGTTGAATCTATTGGCCTGTCTATACAGGTTATAAGAATATATAATCTCATCAGTACTATGACTCCTGTTGTTCAAGATTTGTGCATTTTCTGTTTATATGTTCAATAGTGTAGTCAGACTCAGAAATCAGATTACTACTTCATTTTTGAAGTCATCTTGTATGGGAATTACCCAGTTATGAATTTCCAAGGAAATTATTTGTGGCAAATGATTGACTTGTATCTTCCAGAGACTTTGCTTCCACCATAGATATTGGTGCCCCTTGCATGTCTCATGATGCTTGTCATGGTCCATACTGGGGTATTCTGTGACTGACCATGAATGAAATAATCAGTGTCATTTTTACCTGCTTTTTTTTTTTAAATTAGACTCTGAATGAATTACTAAACACATATGAATTAGTAGATCTACTGTGAAATAGCTATGTTGCTCACTCTTTCACATTACATTTTCTTACCAAGTTTTGGAAATAGGCTATAGAGATGGATCTTAAGAGAAAGTAATGGTAAAACTGGTTAAGAAAAAGTAATGGTAGTCATCACAGTGTTATAAACTTCATGTGCTACAGTCACAAATGATATTTGAACTTAATCCAGCACAATTTCCATCTTGTTCAACTGAGAAAATGGCTCTCGTGGGAATTCTTTTGACTGATTCCACCTGCCACAGGGTATTAGCAGATTAGAGCAAACATTGGGAGGTGCCCTGTGTCATCTAAGTGAACAATGGCACATTTGTTTGCTTTCCTACCATCAAGGATATTTGAAGGTCAACTTTTGAACAGAGTGTTTTGTGTGAACATAACAATAGCCACATACTTGTGTGGAAGTAAACAGATACTTGACCAAAAGAAGGATCTTTCAACCACATAACTACAAATAGGAAAGAAAGCCTAACATGAGAGATCTGCTTTTTCAGTGTGCCCACTGCTTCACCCACCCCCAGACATCTCCTGCTCAGAGAGGCTCTGTCTCAGAAATACCCAGGAGCCCACTGGAGTTATGAACACTGGTCAGCAATCCTATCCTATATCTGATACAGGAGAAAATCCAAAAAAGGAAGTGCTGAGAGAAGTGTTTTTTCTTTCCTCAACTTTACATTCTATAAAGGATTGAAATGTGCAGATTTCTTGATACTGTTCCTACACTGATAAATGACAACACAATAGTGCTTCAATCATTATTCCTGAAATTTCTCATCATAAACTTTTCCCTCCACTGCAAGGTAGGGCTCTGCAGAAATCATACAACTGAGGATTGCTTGAACCCAGGAGTTCAAGGCTGCAGTGAGCTGTGATTGCGCCACTGTACCCCAGCCTGGGTGACAGAGTGAGACGCTGTCCGAAAAAAATCATGTAATTGCCCTTAATTTTCTTTTCTACAAAATGAAAAGAGTAATAAGAGGCTCTTGCTCATGTAATAGGATATTTTATACATATTTAAGAAATAGTCATTTAAGAAATGAACCCTATGGGCAGACAGTTCTTAAGATCCATAAATATCACATTATTCTTGATATCCATACTATTAAATGAAAGAAAATGATTTTTCTTTTCACTTCTTGAAGAACAAAGTAATTTAAAAAAAAAGTTGATATGCCCTGACAATGGTGAGAAGGCGCTCAAAAAATTGGTCTGTGAGAATTGGTATTAGGGCAAAAATAAAACAGATGATTAAAATGAGTGGGTAGTTTGAGTTGTCAGAGGGTTGGGTGGGCAATATAAGTGGTAATATTAGAGGGATGTGGCGAATTCCATGTGCCTCCAGAAAAAGGAAACTGCACTGGGGTTTGGTCACTGAAGAAGAAACTGTTTTTAACAGTTGTGTCATACCTCATTTTATAGTTCATTAAAAAAAAAAAAAAAAAGCTCAAAGACCAGCCTGGCCAGCATGGTGAAACCCTGTCTCTACTAAAAGTACAAAAACTAGCCAGCCATGGTGGCAGGTGCCTGTAATCCCAGCTACTCGGAAAGCTGAGGCAGGAGAATCACTTGAACCTGGGAGGTAGAGGTTGCAGTGAGCCAAGATGGCGCCACTCCACTCCAGCAAAATAATAATAATAATAAATTAATGGATTAATTAAATAAACCCTCAAGCTTAACATAAGTGAAGACTGGGGAATAAAAATCTCCATATGAATAAGCATTCAACCCTGTACAGAAACAAAAACCTTCAGTGACCTGAGTCCTGTCTTCTCGCTAAAGGAGAGTTTTCCAGAGGTCCGGCAGAGGAGATGTGGCCAAGCTCCATCTGGGCACAGGTGCAGCCGCGCTTCCACAGGGAAAGAACAATGTCTAGAGTGGGCCAGCACTGGTTTGGCGAACCCCATGATGACTGCCAGTCGTTTGCAGGCTTTCGTCTATTCTTTGTGTACTGTTTGACTCAGCTTGAGCCAAAAGAACCAGCAGCTAAAGCTAGAGCCTACCTTTTTGCAGAGAGCACAGTGTTTGATGTTTCTGGACATTTTTGCAACGTGTAACCCCTACCCTGAGCTCCTGCTGCCTTACTAGCACTTCTACCTGAAAGTACAAAACTCTAGAACGGTACCTTCTACACACTGTATTCCCATTTATGAGGCAAGCAGACAATGCTTTCTGACAGCTGGCTGTCCAGCTGGTGTTTGATGTGTGGCAGAAAAGCACCGTGGGGTAATAAGGGAGATGGATGTTTCTCTGAGGTGACAACTCAGTGTTCCTGAGTGCAGACTCCCTTGGGCTTCCTGCCCTTCTGCCCTGCATGCTGCCTCTTTGCACAGGATGGTAAGTTTCCTCTTCTTATTGTAGTACAGATAAACTATTTCTATTCACCTGTCTGGCTTTTCATTTATTTGCAATTTCTTGATCACAACAAACATTTCAACTACTTTGTTATGGTGGTGTCAGCATGAATGCATGGGAACTGGTAGAAGTTTTTTGTTTTATTTTGTTTTGTTTTTTGTTTTTTGAGATGGAGTCTTGCTCTGTCACCCAGGCTGGAGTTCTGTGGCACCATCTCAGCTCACTGCAACCTCCACCTCCCAGATTCAAGTGATTCTCCTGCCTTAGCCTCCCAAGTAGCTGGGACTACAGGCGTGTGCCACCACCCCTGGCTAATTTTTGTGTTTTTAGTACAGATGGAGTTTCACCATGTTGGCCAGGCTGGTCTCGAACTCCTGACTTCAAGTGATCCACCTGTCTCGGCCTCCCAAAGTGCTGGGATTACAGGCATGAACCACACTGCGCCCAGCCTGGTAAAGGTTTTTTAAACAGCATTCTTTCTTTCTTAACTTTTATTCTTGCCTGAAATTCTTTATTTTTATTTGTTTGTGAATGTTTTCTAGCCTACCTGTTCCAGAAAACTAGGAGAAACATTTGTGCTAGGCATAAAGCTATAATCTTGCAAACAGGCTGAAAATAACTTTTTTAACTTTTTTAAACTTAGATAATCTTCAGTTTGCTATGACTGAAGTTTTAAAATAGTTTTATATATGTGTATGTATTTCTATATTGTGGATATTCAGTTTAAGAATTGTGTGCACAGATGTGTTTTGAGACAACTACATTTACGAAGATTGTACTTGGTGTCTACGAAAAAGGATTTGCACTTTTAACAGAAAAAAAATGCTTTACACCTAACAGAACGCAAAGAACCATGAATTATTTAAATATCAGAATTTTCTGAATTGCCTTATGATAAAGTGATTATTTTTAAATCAGCATATTTTAATGCTGATTATTTTATTAAAAATCATATTTTAATAATGATTATTTTAAATCAGCAAACATACAAAAACCAATAATGTATACACCTTAAGGCAGAAAGTATTTTCAATTTTATTTTCAGTGCTACTGTGGAATCTTAAAGTAAGCATCACGTAGGATTGATTATAGACAAGCACCCCAATGCTGTCACTTTAAAGGAAAAACTTTTCTGAGCCGCGATTATCAGGAGATCCACTAGGAAAAAGATAAGCATCCCACAGAGTAGCCTGGGCTTCCTGCTTGCTTAGGCCACCTCTCTGAGATCAATGAGCATTTAGCTACAAAGATGACCCTGGCCTTCTTCCTCCATACCCATTGTCGTTTTCTTTGTTATTATTTCTCTTTACATTCTCTGCTCATTTGCACAAGGGTGAGGCCATCATGGTTAGCTTCAGTCAGGAATCCTTAGGTTTACAGAAGAGAGAAAGTAACCCAGGGATGGCCAAGCTCAGCCAGGTTCACCTCTTACATTGAACAACCAGTGTTTCCGTGCTATCCTGAAAAACAATGGATCTGATTTTTTTGCTGGTTGTGAGACCAAATTGGCTGAATGTAGGTATAACTAAAGTGGAAACCCTTGCTGTGGATGCTATCAATATAGAAAAATGACTGATAATGTTAATGATTTCAAATAAATTAATTGAAGAGTACTTCTTGGGTACTACGGACCTTGCCACTTGTTTAAAACGAAGAAGAAAATGTCTTGTCTTAAAAGATACAATTTTGACCAGGCCGGGTGGCTCACATCTGTAATCCCTGCATTTTGGGAGGCCAAAGTAGGTGGATCACAAGATCAGGAGATTGAGATCATCCTGGCCACATGGTGAAACCTCATCTCTACTAAAATACAAAAAACTTAGCCGGGCTTGGGGGTGCGCACCTGTAGTCCCAGCTACTCAGGAGGCTGAGGCAGGGGAATTGCTTGAACCCAGGAGATGGAGGTTGCAGTGAGCCAAGATTGCACCACTGCACACCAGCCTGGCGACAGAGCAAGACTCTGTCTCAAAAAAAAAAAAAGATATAATCTTAACAAAATTTTTTCCTTCCTTCCATTCTATTCCTAAATTTAAAAGATACAATTTTTAGAGGCCTAAGTGAGACAGAAAAGGCCTATTTTGCCTTTTGTAGATTAAAAGGCAAAACAAGGAAGGGTGAACAACAAAAACATGTCAAAATAACATTTGTTCAATAAGAAACATTATAATTAGGGATTCCAATGTATACTACATAACTGCACTATGTAAGCATGTTTTTTTTTTTTTTTAAACAAAAAGAAACAAAAGAAAGAAAAGACAAAGAAACGAATAAAGAGAAAAACTTTAGTGAAAGGAACATTTCAAAGAAAGCCTAAGCTTGGTTTTAGATGGTTTTTGATCTAAAGCGTAATGTTTTAATATGGATTTTTATTTTTATTTTTTTTGAAATAGCCATCCTACAGGAAGTTTTGCTCACTCCTGTGCTAGAGAAATGTCAGAAAGAGAATGAACAGCAGCAGCAGCAGAGTCAAGAGAAGGAAGACATGGCCAGAAGTCACAGGACATAAGGACAGCCTCTGTTTCACCCTCCCAAGGCTGAAGTAGGTCTCCATTTTGCCCTATTTTCTAGAAGTAGACACATGCTACAAAGGATTAATGAGCTTTACAGTTTGCACTGAATTTTATACCCTATGGAGAATGGGAGTTACATAGCACAGATCACAGATTTTCTTCAAAATCTGCCAGTGAGGGCCGGGTGTGGTGTCTCATACCTGTAATCCCAGTACTTTGGGAGGCCAAGGAGGGCGGATCACCTGAGGTTCTGAGTTCGAGACCAGCCTAGCCAACGTGGTGAAACCCCATCTCTACTAAAAATACAAAAATGAGCCGGGCATGGTGGCGCATGTCTGTATTCCCAGCTACTCTGGAGGCTGAGGCACGATAATCACTTGAACCCAGGAGGTAGAGGTTGTAGTGAGCCGATATTGCGCCACTGCACTCCAGCCTGGGAGACAGAGCAAGATTCCATCTTGGGGAAAAAAAACCCAAAAAAACAAAAAACACTTTAATCTGTTTTGTTTTTTCCCTTTCTTCTGATTGGATAATTTATACTAGTCTATCTTCAAGTTAATTGGCCCTTTTCTCTGTCATCGCCATTCTGCTACTGAGCTCATCTGGTGAATTTTTTATTTCAGTTCCTAAATTTTCAGTTCTAAAATTTCCATTTGGTTCTTTTTTTATGCTTTCTACTTCTTTGCTAAGATCATCTATCGCTCCGTTCATTTCAAGAGCCTTTACCTTTATCTCATAGAGACCAGTTATAAAAGCTGCTTTAAAATCTTTGTATTATAATTCCAACATCTACATAATCTTGGATGTGATGGTTAATAGTGAGTGTCAACTTGATTAGATTGAAGGACACAAAGTATTGATCTTGGGTGTGTCTGTGAGGGTGTTGTCAAAGGAGATTAACATTTGAGTCAGTGGGCTGGGAAAGGCAGGCCCACCCTTAATGTGGGTGGGCACAATCTTCTCAGCTGCCAGCATGGCTAGAATATAAGCAGGCAGAAAAGTAACCTCCCAGCCTACATCTTTCTCCCGTGCTGGATGCTTCCTGCCCTCAAACATCAAACTCCAAGTTCCTCAGTTTTGGAACTCGGACTGGCTCTCCTTACTCCTCAGCTGGCAGGTGGCCTATTTTGGGACCTGTGATCATGTGAGTTAGTACTTAATAAATTCCTCTTTATGAATATATATCTATTCCATTAGTTCTGTCCCTCTAGAGAACCCTAATACAGATTTTGGTACCAGGAGTGGTTCCAGAGGAACAGAATATTAAGGATGGAGTTCTTTCATTGGTTTTGGGGTTTCTGGAGTTGGCTGCTTAATATAATTAGACCCAAAAATGTGAAGGACTCTACTTCTAATAGTATGGAGAACACTAGTAGTCCATGGCATGGACTGTTTAGAGAGTTATGCAAAATAAATGCATTTGACACTCCTGATTCACCACTCATGAGAGGCAAGGAGTTTAGTGACTCTATACATAATACCTTTGACCCTATGTGGAGAACCAAGAAACATGATGAAGCTGGTTGGTTGCTCCTAAGTTCAGTGGACAAAATGATGGAAGAAAATGATGAACTCAGGGATTTTAACTCCCAGCTTCAGAAGCAGATACTGAGCCTCAAATCTGCTAAGATTGCCCTGAGTAAGAGTCTTATCTCCTATAGAGAAAGAGCTGAAATTGTGGAAAAATAGATACAAGCTGTTATCATGCAAGTGGCTGAGCTGCCATGAAAGGTGCATGCACAGCCTTGCCAGGTCTCTACTGTTAAAGTGAGGGCTTGATTGGAAAAGAATGGGACCCTGCAGCTTGGAATGGGGATGTGTGGGAGGACCCTGATGAAACTGGGGACACTGAGTTTGTAAACTGTGATGAAACCTTTTTTGCCAGAATAAACAGCTTCCCCATCCCCAGTAGTGGCAACGTCCCCTCCCCAACCCATGCTGCCATCAGCCTTTCCACCTTTGTCTGAGGAGATAAACCTTGCATTGCCTGAGGCAACAGACAAGATATTATTGATTCTCCTCAGGAGCCACCCCTAACACCCCTGTTTGCTTCTAGATCTACAACTAGACTAAAGTCCTGGCAGGCCCCTAGAAGTAACGTTGAGAATATGACCTATGAGGAGGTGCACTACACTTGAAAAGAACTGCTTGAGTTCTCTGATTTATATAAGCAGAAATCTGAAGAACAGGCATGAGAATGGATATTAAGGGTGTGGGATAATGGTGGAAGAAACATAGAGTTGGATCAGGCTGAATTTATTGATTTGGGCCCACTAAGTAGGGACTCTGCATTTAATGTTGCAGCTCAGGGAGTTCAAAAAAGTTCTAATAGTTTATTTGCTTGGTTAGCTGAAATATGGATTACAAGATGGCCCACTGTGAATGAGCTGGAAATGCCTGATCTCCCTTGGTTTAATGTAGACGAAGGGATCCAAAGGCTTAGGGAGATTGGGATGGCGGAGTGGATTAGCCACTTTAGACCTACCCCTCCCAGCTGGGAGGGCCCAGAAGACATACCCTTGACCAATGCCTTGCCAAACAGATTTGTGAGGGCAGCACCTGCATCTTTGAAGATCCCTGTAATTGCTCTTCTCTGTATGTCAGATCTAACAGTGGGAACCACAGTCACTCAACTACAAAATTTAAATTCAGTGGGAATAATTGGATCCCGAGGTGGGAGAGGCCAAGTGGTGGCACTCAACTGTCAAAGGCAAGGTGGATGTAGCTAATACCATAATGAACAGCAGAGGCAAAGTGGCAATCAGAATAGTCTGACTTCTGTAGAGCTCTGGCATTGGCTAATTCATCACGGTGTTCCTAGAAGTGAAATTCATAGGAAACCTACTGCATTCCTACTTAATTTATACAAGCAGAAGACTTCTAACTCAAATGGACAAAAGACTAATTTGAATTATAAAAGCAGAATCATGGCCCCTCAATCAATTTCCAGACTTGAGTGAGTTTATAAACCCAAAGCCCCTTGAATGAAGGGGAGGCCAGGTCCCCTTGAGGAAGGACCCCACTACATTACTGACAATTTGTGCAGTAAATCTTTCTCCCATCCTTCCCCAAGGAGACCTCTGGCCTTTCACCAGGGTAACTGCGCACTAGGGAAAGGGAAATGATCAAACATTTCAGGGACTACTGGACACTGGCTCTGAGCTGACATTGATTCCAGGGGACCCCAAACGTCATTGTGGTCCTCTAGTTAAAGTAGAGGCTTATGGAATTCAGGTAATTAATGGAGTTTTAGCTCAGGTTTGACTTACAGTGGGTCCAGTGGGTCCTGGGACTCATCCTATGGTCATTTCTCCAGTGCCGGAATGCATAATTGGCATAGACATTCTTAGTAGCTGTCAGAACCCCCACATTGGCTCCCTGACTGATAGGCTGATGGCTATTTTGGTGGGAAAGACCAAATGAAAGCCATTAGAGCTGCCTCTGCCTAGAAAAATAATAAATCAAAAACAATATCGCATCTCTGGAGGAATTGCGGAGACTGGTGCCACCATCAAGGACTTGAAAGATGCAGATGTGGTGATTTTTCACCATATCCCTGTTCAACTCTCCCATTTGACCTGTACAGAAGACAGATGGATCTTGGAGAATAACAGTGAGTTTTCTTAGGCTTAACCAAGTGGTGACTCTAATTGCAGCTGCTGTACCAGATGTGGTTTCATACCTTGAGCAAATTAACACATCTCCTGGTATCTGGTATGCAGCCATTGACTTGGCAAGTACCTTTTTCTCCATTCCTGGCCATAAGGCCCACCAGAAGCAATTTGCCTTCAGCTGGGAAGACCAACAATATACCTTTACTGTACTACCTCAGGAGTATATCAACTCTCTGGCTTTGTGTCATAATCTTATTTGGAGAGACCTTGATCTCTTTTCACTTTCATGAGATATCAAACAGGTCCATTACATCGATGACATTATGCTGAGTGGTTCTAGTAAGCAAGAAGTAGCAAACACACTGAACTTATTGGTGAGACATTTGCATGCCAGAGGGTGTGAAATAAATCCAACTAAAATTCAGGTACTTTCTACCTCAGTAAAATTTCTAGGGGTCCAGTGGTGTGAGGCCTGTTGAGATATTCCTTCTAAGGTGAAGGATAAGTTGTTGCATTTTGTCCCTCCTACAACCAAGAAAGAGGCACAACACCTAGTGAGTCTATTTGGATTTTGGAGGCAACACATTCCTCGTTTGGGTGTGTTACTCTGGCCCATTTATTGAGTGACCTGAAAGGCTGCCAGTTTGAGTGGGGTCCAGAACAGGAGAAGGCTCTGCAACAGGTCCAGGCTGCTGTGCAAGCTGCTCTGCCACTTGAGCTATATGACTCAGCAAGTCCACTGGTGCTTGAGCTGTCAGTGGCAGATAGGGATGCTATTTCGAGCCTTTGGCAGGCCCCCATGAGTAAATCACAGTGGAAACCTCTAGGATTTTGGAGCAAAGTTGTGCCATCTTCTGCAGATAACTACTCTCCTTTTGAGGACAGTTCTTGGCCTGTTAATGAGCTTTGGTGGAAACTGAACATTTGACTATGAGTCATCGAGTCACCATGTGACCTGAACTGCCTATCGTGAATTGGGTGCTTTCTGACCCATCTAGCCAGAAAATGGTTCATGCACAGCCGCATTCCATCATCAAATGAAAGTGGTATATATGTGATTGGGCTCGAGCAGGTCCTGAAGGCACAAGTAAGTTACATGAGGAAGTGGCTCAAATCCCCATGGTCTCCACTCCTGCCACCCTGCCTTCTCTTCCCCAGCCTGCATCAATGGCCTCATGGGGAGTTCCCCATGATCAGTTGACAGAGGAAGAGAAGACTAGGGCCTGATTCACAGATGGTTCTGCACGATATGCAAGCACCACCCAAAAGTGGACAACTGCTGCACTAAAGTCCCTTTCTAGGACATCACTGAAGGACAGCAGTGAAGGGAAATCTTCCCAGTGGGCAGAAATTCGAGCAGTGCACCTGGTTGTGCAGTTTTCATGGAAAGAGAAATGGCCAGATGTGCGATTATGTACTGATTCATGGGCTGTAGCCAAAGATTTGGCTGGATGGTCAAGGACTTGGAAGAAGCATGATTGGAAAATTGGTGACAAAGAAATTTGGGGAAGAGGTATGTGGATGGACTGAGTGGTCAAAACTGTGAAGACATTTGTATCCCATGTAAGTGCTCACCAGTGGGTGACCTCAGCAGAGGAGGATTTTAATAATCAAGTGGATAGGGTGACCTGTTCTGTGGACACCTCTCAGCCTCTTTCCCTCACTACCCCTGTCATCACCTAATGTGCCCATGAACAAAGTGACCATGGTGGTGGGGACAGAGGTTACACATGGGCTCAGCAACATGGACTTCCATTCACCAAGGCTGACATGGCTATGGCCACTGCTGAGTGCCCAATTTGCCAGCAGCAGAGACTAACACTGAGCCCTCGATATGGCACCATTCCTCGGGGTGATCAGCCAGCTACCTGGTGGCAGGTTGATTATATTGGACCTCTTCCATCATGGAAAGGGCATAGGTTTGTCCTTACTGGAATAGATGCTTACTGCTGATATGGGTTTGCCTATCCTGCACGCAATACTTCTGCCAAGACTACCATCTGTGGACACACGGAATGCCTTATCCACCATCATGGTATCCAAATAGCATTGCCTCTGACCAAGGCACGCACTTTACAGCTAAAGAAATGCAGCAGTGGGTTCATGCTTATGGAATTCACTGGTCTTACCCTGTTCCCTGTCATCCTGAAGCAGCTGGATTGATAGAACAGTGGAATGGCCTTTTAAAGTCACAATTACAATGCCTACTAGGTGACAATACTTTGCAGGGTTGGGGCAAAGTTCTCCAGAAGGCCCCGTATGCTCTGATTCAGTATCCAACATATGGTACTGTTTTTCCCACAGCCAGGATTCACAGGTCCAGGAATCAAGGGGGTGGAAGTGGAAGTAGCATCACTCACCATCACCCCCTAGTGATCTACTAGCAAAATTTTTGCTTCCTTTTCCTGCAACATTACATTCTGTGGCCTAGAGGTCTTACTTTCAGAGGGAGAAATGGTGCCACCAGGAGACACAACAATGATTCTATTAAACTGGAAGTTAAGATTGCCACCTGGACACTTTGGGCTTCTCCTATCTTTAAGTCAACAGGCTAAGAAGGGAGCTACAGTGTTGGCTGGGGTGATTGACCTGGACTATCAATTGAAATCAGTCTACTACCTCACAATGGAGGTAAGGAAAAGTGTGTATGGAATACAGGAGATCCATTAGGGTATCTCTTAGTATTACCATGCCCTATGATTAAGGTCAATGGGAAACTACAGCAGCCCAATCCAGGCAGGACTACAAATGAGCCAGACCCTTCAGGAATGAAGGTTTGGGTCGCTCCACCAGGAAAAAACCACGACCTGCTGAGGTGCTTGCTGAATGCTGAGGGAATACAGAATGGGTAGTAGAAGAAGGTAGTCATCAATACCAGCTATGACCATGTGACCAGCTGCAGAAACGAGGACTATGATTGTCATGAATATTTCCTCCTTCTTTTGTTAAAATCATGTTTGTGCCTGTATACACTTGTACTAAGAAAATATCTTCACTTTATTTCCTTTCTCCTTTATCATGTGGCATAAGATTCATTGACTTCACATCAGCATTTAAGTATTGTTAACTTTATGTAACAGTATTTGGATTGGGGATGGGTGCATTTCTGGTTGTATGAAGGATAGTTGTATTATCAGGCATAATTATGACCTTATTGTCTTTATTCAAAGATTATATATGATCTCAGGAGATGTGTATGGGTTCAAGTTAACAAGGGGTGGACTTGTGATGGTTAATAAATGAGTGTCAACTTGATTGGATTGAAGGATACAAAGTATTGATCCTGGGTGTGTCTATGAGGGTGTTGCCAAAGGAGATTAATATCTGAGTCAGTGGGCTGGGAAAGGCAGACCCACCCTTAATCTTCATGGGCAGAATCTAATCAGCTGCCAGCGAGGCTACACTATAAGCAGGCAGAAAAGACTTGCCTAGCCTCCCAGCCTACATCTTCTCCTGTGCTGAATGCTTCCTGCTCTCGAACATCGAACTCCAAGTTCTTCAGTTTGGGAACTCGGACTGGCTCTCCTTGCTCCTCAGCCTGCAGATGGCCTATTGTGGGACCTTGTGACGGTGTGAGTTAATACTTAATAAACTCCCCTTTATGTATAAATCTATTCCATTAGTTCTGTCCCTCTAGAGAATCCTGACTAATACATTGGGTTTGGCATTAGTCGATTGTTTATTCTCTTGAGAATTGATCCCATTTTCAAGGTTATTTATATATCAAGTAATTTTAGATTGTATCCTGAACATTTTAAATATTATGTTGTGAGTCTCTGAGTCTGTTAAAATTCTCTGGAGAATATCCATTTTGTTTGTTTCAGCAGGCAAAAACCCACATAGGTTTAGATTATAAATTCTCTCTTTGAGCAGTAGTTCCAATACTAGTTCAGTTCTCAAAGCCTTTGCCATGCTTGTGTGTGTGTGTGTGTGTGTGTGTGTGTGTGTGTGTGTGTGTATTCCTCCATGTACAGCTTGGAGGTGAGCCTGGGACTTGTGTCAGTTCATTCACAGAATTAGGTTCATTCTCAAAATCTCTCCTCTCTGAGATTTCCTCCACACTAACTTCCAGTGATCTCTTTTCCTGGTTCTTCTGGCTGGAGAGATGGGGTTTGTTAAGAGATTTAAACTCAAGCAGCTAGTGGCATCGGCAGGTTCCAGGTGATTCGAGCTCCAGCTAGGATGATCGAGGTTGTTTGCAACGACCGTCTGGGGAAGAAGGTCCGCGTTAAATGCAACACGGATGATACCATCGGGGACCTTAAGAAGCTGATTGCAGCCCAAACTGGCACCCGTTGGAACAAGATTGTCCTGAAGAAGTGGTACACGATTTTTAAGGACCACGTGTCTCTGGGGGACTATGAAATCCATGATGGGATGAACCTGGAGCTTTATTACCAATAGATGAGAATCCTCATCTTCCTGCTGCCCCGCTCTCCTCTCCCATCCTCATCCCCCACACTGGGATAGATGCTTGTTTGTAAAAACTCACCTTAATAAAGACTTAGATGTTTAAAAAAAAAAAAAAAAGAGTTTTAAACTCTGTGCTAATGAAACTCCCACTTCCATACAACTGGGCCCACTCTCAGTGCAGGAGTGAGAGAAAAGTGGAGGGAAAAATAATGGGAGACCCGTCTACACCCTTCACCACATGCATGCCATGACACAGAGATGCATAACTGGCCTCAGGACAGGTCAGGGAGAGGGAAAAGGGGAAGGTGAAAAACAGGGACGTCCCCTGCACTCTTCAGTTTTCAGTGGTTTTTCTTTCCAGTCTTCTGGCCAGAAAGTTTTTGTTGTCTGCATCTGCTGAGCAGTTTTCTGATGTGACCCACCCTCCAGTAAAAGCAAAAAAAAAAAAAAAAAGCCCCAAATCAAAAATTGCCCACCCCCAAAGAAAGAAAGATCACCATTGCTAACACCATTGAAGTTTTTCTTCTAGTGTTTATTTTATTTTATTTATTTATTTATTTTTGAGATGGGGGACCCCCTTTGTCACCCAGGCTGGAATGCCATGGTGCTGTCATGGCTCACTGCAGTCTTGACCTCCTGGGCTCAAGCAATTCTCCTGTCTTACCATCCCAACTAGCTGGGACCATAAGCATGTGCTACCAGGCCCAGTGAATTAAAAAAAAAAAATTTTTTTTTTTTTTTTTGGGGTAGAGACAAGGTCTCTCTATGCTGCCCAGGCTGGTCTCAAACTCCTGGGCTCAAGCAGTCCTCCCACCTCAGCCTCCCAAAGTGTTTGCCTTATAGGTGTGCGCCACCTCGCGCAGCCGTTCTTTGAGTTTTGAATTTCTTCCTCAAACTGCTTTGTTATACTTCTCAGCGTTCCCAGGCAGTTGCTTCTTGAATTCTGTAGTCTTTATCTATATTCAGTGGGACAGATGAAGATAAACATGTAGTGTGATTACTTACATTTAAAAATATGCGTAGTTATATGTAATACTTTTTTTAAAGACTCGAAATTCAAAATTATCATCATGATTATTTTGCACTGATGTCATTTTTCCCCCCATTTTCTATTTTCTAAACATTTTATAACACACCTTCCTCAGACTTTCCTGTTTAATCCTGCTTCTTTCAAATCTTTGGTTAGCTGAGTCTTCTCTGAAGGAGCTTATGGTTTATAATCATTAGAAACTATTAATATCTGTAGCCAGGCACAGTGGCTCATGCCTGTAATCCCAGCACTTTGGGAGACCAAGACAGGCAGGTCACCTGAGATCAGGAGTTCAAGACCAGCCTGGCCAACATGGCAAAAACCCATCTCTACTAAAAATACAGAAAAAAAAAAAAAAACAAAACTGGGCATGGTGGCATGTATACACCCGTAGTCTCAGCTACTTGGGAGGCTGAGGCAGGAGAATTACTTGAACTGGAGAGGTGGAGGTTGCAGGGAGCAGAGATTGCACCATTGCACTCCAGCCTGGGTGACAGAGCGAGACTCAGCCTGAAAAAGAAAAAAAAAAAAAAAAAAAGGCTGGGCGCAGTGGCTCACACCTGTAATCCCAGCCCCTTGGGAGGTGGGCGGATCAGCTGAGGTTGGGAGTTTGAGACCAGCCTGACCAACATGGAGAAACCCAGTCTCTACTAAAAATATAAAATTAGCTGTGCATGGTGGTGCATGCCTGTAATCCCAGGTACTCAGGAGGCTGAGGCAGGAGAATCACTTGAACCCAGGAGGCAGAGTTTGCAGTGAGCCGAGATTGCGCCATTGCACTCCAGCCTGGGTAACAAGAGCGAAATTCCATCTTAAAAAAAAAAAAAGATAAGAAACTATTAATATCTGTAACAACTAGAGTGCTTTCAACTGCAAGAAACAGAAATCATCAGTTCAATGGCTTTAACAATATTGAAGTTTATTTTCTCGCATAATGAAAGATCCTCTGGAAGGTGGTTGCAGGGCTGTTTGATGCCAGCTGTATGTCATCCCTTGCCATCTTTACTTTTGATGTTGGTCTTGAGCTGGTTCTCCTCATGCTTACAAAATGGATGCAGCATTCCAGACATAACTTCTAGATACAACAACATTTAGAAACTGAAAATGGGCCATCTCCTTCTTTGTATTAGTTAGTATAAGATTTGACTGTAAATGACAGGAAACCTAAAATAACAGCCACTTAAGTGTGGCTTTTTTTTTTTTTTTTTTTTTGGTTCTGCCATACATAGTCTCCATTCTTAAGGTCATCCAGGATCCAAGGTGGTTGTTCTACCTCCAACTACCACATCTACATAGCAGAATAAAAGAAAAAAAAAAAAAGTCCAGGAGTGGTGGTTCACACCTGTAATGCCAGTGCTTTGGGAGACCAAAGCAGGAGGATCAGTTGAGGACAGGAATTCAAAACCAGTTTGGGAAACAGCAAGACCCTATCTCTATAAGAAATACAACAAAAATTAGCCAGGTACATGCCTGCAGTCCCAGCTACACAGGAGGCTGAGGAGGAGGATTGCTTGAGCCCAGGACTTCGAGGCTGCAGTGAGCTTTGATCATGCCACTGCACTCCAGCCTGGACAACAGCATAAGACCCTGTCAGAAAAAAAAAAAAAAAAAAAGTAGGTAAAAAGCACCTGTCAGCTGTCCAATAGGGAAGATTCTCAGGAGCTGCTACACTACAATTCTGCTTTTATCTCATTAGCCAGAACTTATCAGGCCACCTGGGCAACAGAAGAGGCTGAGAAATGCATTCTTTATTCTGGATGTCCATGTACTCAGCTAAACTTTCTGCTACTGTGGAATAGGTGGAACATGTATAGTGGGAACCACAAGCTGTCACTGCCACATTCTTGAACCTCTCAAGAAGCCACCGGCAGACTTCCCCTTTATGCCCTATTGGCCAGCAAAGTATTGCATGCCCATGCCTAAGCCAACCTTGACAAGGGACTGGTAGGTGCCATCATGATTAGCTTACATCAATCAAGACTCCCAGTCTAAGCTTGGAATTGGGACTAGCCTCTCCAGAAGGATATGACTTCCAGCAAAAGAGCAGATACCTGGGTGAAGTCAGAATTCTTAGGAAGAAGTAAAGGACATAGAAAAAACAGGAAAGAAGGAGGGGTGTAGAGTGGATTTGGTAGGCATGGTCACTGCATACCCTCTGTATGGAGTGCAACAGTGTCCGGGTCCCTGATTCCATGAAGTGCAATTGAAGTGTTTACCTGTGATGCTCCTGTTACCGTCCCATCTCTCCACACTCAAACAGAATCAATAGTGGATTTATTGTGTTTTTGTGTGTGAAGACGAGAAAAGGGAAGTGGAAGAAGCCCAATAAAATGCAGTTACGGCTAGTGGCTCCCCCAGTATGCACTCTTTCCTCCCACCTAAAAGCTCCTTTGAATTAAGTTCTGAGTATTGAAATTATTTGTATTCAAAAGTATTTGATTAGAGAAGTGTCCCAGGAAAAATATAACTGTTCCTTACCTATGGTTGACTAGCAAGAGTCTTGAAGAGTGCAAACAGAAAAAACAAACTGACATTTTGAATTGAGGGTGTTAGGATTAGTAACATATACTTTTTTTTTTTTTTTTTTTTTTTTTTTTTTTTTTTTTTTGCCACACATAAACTTTTTTGGGAAGAAGGAAGCCAGCATAGGAAAAAGGATTAAAAAAATAGATGGAGGAAAATGGCGATGAACAAAAATAGGTGAAAGAGAAACAGTAACAGGGCATATGTGTGAGAGGGAGGGAAGGAGCTGTGTGCTTTTGTCATTATTATGTTGCTATGGTAATGAAGCAAAACTGGACTGATACTGCTCTATGGGTTTGCTTTGAATGAGAGGCCAAATATGTGCAAGCATAATGGCAGATTAACTCTTTAGTAAACCAAAGGAACAATTTAATTGTACTTCATCTAAAAATTCAATGTAATTTTTTAAGAACTCCCACATTCTGTTGAAATAATAAGACCCAAAGAAGACTCCAAAGACATATAATAATTTTGAAGTTTCTTTTTGTGAATTAGCAGTGAATGAAAACTTCTCAATTATAAAGTACACATTCAGTGCAGAAAAAAATGTGAATATATAAAAGAACAAAGCCGATGATGAAAAAGACAGCTGATCCTGTCTGTTAACTTTTTGATGTGTAGCTCTTTAGTCTTTTCATGTATGTGTTTTCACCAGCTGAGATCCCTCTTTATTATTGAATGTTGTATGTTTAGGCTGATTCCAGTTTTTCACTGCTATGAATAATACTTTTTTTTCAAGAGAGCATCAATTGCTCAACATAGATTAAAAGGAAAAAATTTTAAATAATTTTGATTGGACCTAGAGCTATTCTTGATACATTGTAGCCATTTGACAAATAAGAATTATTATAATTACTGACAACCACACATATGTGCAGCAAAGTCAATAAGTGTTTGTTGACTATCCACTGGGGTTGTCATTCAAATATTACAGAAGTTGCCCTGTAGGTGTCACATTCAGGTATATGGCCGGAGGGGTTAGCAAGCCTTGTCCCTGAGGGTTTCACAAGGTAGAATTTACTTTCCTATGGCTTTCAAACCTTAGAGTTTGCAGAACATGTATCCACCTACATAGGATTTGGAGATGGCAACTCACATAACTAAACCCAGCAGAGATGGCTGAATTAAGACAAATTTATTAATTGGCAATATGATATATAACTGCCAGGAAGATGGTACATTTCCATGTGTACAACCAGTATTTCCCCTTCTGTAGTCAAAAGCTAGCAAAAAGAAAAACAGAAGTTTACAAACAGACAGCATCAGAGATGATTTAAATGTGCATGCAGCCTTGTCATTCAGATAGGTTACTCTCTTTCCAGGACAGTTCATATAGTCGATCTCCAGTCTTGGTACCATATAATTAGCCACGTAAGATTTTCCTTTCTAAACACCCTTTCCAGGTCATCTTGATTGGAATTGTGTGGGTTCCAGTTGTAAGGGTTTATGTCACATATTTATAATTGAAGTCTTGGTTTACTTCCTCAGATGGCTGTTCGTGTTCATTATATGTGGATATCGATAGTTTCTCCAGGGGTAACTGGGTACATTTATTTCTCTTTATCATCATATTTATCAATGGTCCCTGTTGGGTTGGCATTTTGACAGACAGCTAAAAGGTTTTAGTATTTTATTATTAAAATATTTATAGAATAATACAAAAAATAGAGACAGGGTCTCACCATCTTGCCCAGGTTGGTCTTGAACTCCTGAGTTCAAGCGATCCTCCTGCCTCAGCTTCCCAAAGTGCTGGGATTACAGGCATTAGCCACCATCACCAGTCTAGAATCAAATTTTAAAGGCTACAGACATATTTTGAAAATATCATTTGCTTAACAAATATTCACTGAGTACTTACTGAAAAAATAAACAGAGTAACTCATCAAGTCTAGCAACTGTGAGATTTGTCTAATGGCTCAGAGAAGCTGCCATTTTAAAATTGTGGTGATCTTCCCTGGCAGCTTCTGAATTTTCTAAAGGGAGAGGATTTGGCCCAGGAATTCAATCTCAGGCCACTTTAAAACATGCTTGGCAGTGGCTCACGCCTGTAATCCCAGTACTTCGGGAGGCCGAGGCGAGTGGATCACCTGAGGTCAGGAGTGTGAGACCAGCCTGGTGAAACCTCATCTCTAAAAAATTAGCTGGGTGTGGTGGCACATGCCTGTCATCCCAGCTACTCAGGAGGCTGAGGCAGTAGAATCGCTTGAATCCAGGAGGTGGAGGTTTCAGTGAGCCGAGATCACGCCACTGCACTCCAGCCTGGACAACAAGGTCGAAACTCCATCTCAAAAAAACAAAAAACAAAAACCATACCTAGTTTGGGACAATGCAGAGGTAGTTGTGTGGAAGTGAGTGGAGCATCATCTAAACTCTGGTTTTTTGGGGGAGGATGTGTTAGGGACTGTGTGAATATTGAGGTCTGAGTCTACGAGATCATTCAGTATGGTCATGGTGTCTCCTAAGAGTTTCTTGTGATCCTAGATGGTATCACAATAAGACCAAATATGATTCCCTTCTCCAGATGGGGAAGAAAGTACAGCTGGAAGGAGCCTGGTGGGTTGAGAAAATGTGCAGCAACCTGCAAACTGGAGTCTGGATGAAGTTGAAGATTAGGTAAAGTGCAAGTATGAGATTGGGAGTTTTGGAGACAGGTGCAGGATGACAGAAGGCTGTGTATAGATCTGCAAGAACAGTGGAGGAGTTCCAGAATGATACATTTTCATGATGTGGTCATGAGAATGAGTTCTTATTCAGAAGCTGATGGATGGTATGTAGAAAGGTGTTGGGAATATTTGTTGCTTTGCTCTAAACTCTTTTATCCTCCAGAGCCCTAAAGACACCTTCATCTGAATGTCTCATTAATCCCTGGCCCAGGCAGAATTCTGCATCTTTCCCCAGCCAATGCGATCTCCATCCTGCATTGCTGGTCCCAGTACCAGCCATCCAAGCCAGAAATCTGAAAGTAAGTCATCCTCAACATCTCCGTCTCCCTCACTCAAACACAATCAATCACTGAACCATGTTAATTCTATTTTAAAAATATTTTGCAATTTCTTTTCCAACTCTCTATTTCCACTGCTGTGACCTTGGTACAGATCATTATCACAAGCTCTACCACTGTGCCCTTCTTGCCACCAGTCTTCAAAACCTCCAGTCTATTCTATCCTGTCCCCACCCCCATGCTGGGTAGAATGAGCTTTTTCCTTCAGCACTTCAGCCTGCACTTCCACTCCATCTGAAGCAGCTTCTTGGGACACACCCTGCTGTCAAGCCACACTGAACTACTTGAAGTTGCAAGAATCTTCTACATTTTCTCCTTGGTTCAGTCTTTAGTTCAAAGACTACTCCCTTTGCCTAAAATGCCCCTCCTTTCTTTTTTCTTCCTAACTCCTGTTCATGCTTTAAGGTCAGGCTTGTGGTTGCCTCCTCCAAGCATTCCTTGGTGACAGCTTTCACCCTTTCCTTCCTGCTTGAGGTCCTCCAGACATGCTCCCCAGCACTCCAGCATATGCTAGTAGAGAACTCCCTGCCCTGTATTGTGAATACAGATTGATTTGTCTTTCTTCCCCATTAAGTTGTGAGTTCTTTGAGAGAAGAGATGTAAGTCTTATTCAAATTTGTATTCTATTGCCTGGTTTGAAGTCTGACACATAATAGACCCTTAATAAACACCCACAGAAGGATAAATGAATGAGTGAATCCAGGGAAGATCCATCATAACTATAGTTCTTTGATCCTGTGACGCCTCTCCCTTTTTACACCATGATCATTTTATGAAGCACTGTTAGATCATGTCTTGTCTGAACACTAAATCCTCATTAAAACTTCTTTGTCATCAAAGGCTGAGATGGAAATGTAGTCAAGTGTCTTCATCTTTACAGATGAAGAAACTAAGGCACACAGCAGTGGAATGACATGCAGGGGCACAGTGGGGCCAAAGTGGGACAGGATCCTGGGCTCCTGGGTCCTGACTCCATGCTTTTTCCAACTATTACATGGCTGCCCCTCAAATACCTGTAACTACAAATACTTTTGATTGTATTTCTTTGAGAAATGCATAAAATGCTTCTTCTTCTTCTTCTTTCTTTTTTTTTTCTTTTTGTAATGGGGTCTTACTCTGTCACCCAGGCTAGAGTACAGTGGCTTGATCTCAGCTCACTGTAACCTCTGCCTCCTGGGTTCAAGCGGTCTTCCCACCTCAGCTTCCCAAGTAGCTGGGACCACAGGTGCATGCCACCATTCCTGGCTAATTTTTTGTATTTTTACTGGAGATCGGGTTTTGCCATGTTGCCCAGGCTGGTCTTGAACTCTGAGCTCAAGTGATCCACTTGCCTCACCCTCCCAAAGTGTTGGGATTACAGGCATGGACCACCGCGCCTGGCCCATGATGTGCTTCTAACCTCAGGAAACAAACACTCCCACCTGTAGACAACTTTGAATAGATGTTTAACCTTTCTCTGAAATGATTTTACTCTGTATTTCAAGCAGGAGGGTTAAACAGAGTGCCTTCCAACTTGGCTGCCCCGGCCTCCTCTGTGCACTCCAAAACTTTTGAGGAAGGAAAAGAACGTCAGCTTCCCCTCTCACTTGGCTAGGAGAATGAACATGGTCTGAGATCAGATTGCCTTCGTTAGGTACTGGGTCTCCTTGGTGTGTTTTTATAAAAGTCATTCACATGAAAGTCACGAAACTAAAGCAGGTGGTGCTGGAGGTGGTGGGGTGGGTGTTCATAAAGTAAAATACAAAGCTCAGAGCTGTTCCCATCTTTTTTCATAGTCATATGGACTGCTCTTCAAGCCCAACTTGGTTTTAAGTCTTGCTTCTGTTTTCCTGTTTCTTCCATTCTCTCTATGGATCTGCAACATCTGTAAAAAAATGATCCCTCCTGATTTTTTCCCTCAGTTTATTTCTCTGATCACTGTGCTTACTGCTTGTGGCAGGTACATGTTTAGCAAGTCAGCGTGACTGAGGTTTCCTTCAGTTATAGGACATAACCCAGTTTAGATATTTGATTTATTTAATTGCTGCATTCAAAACACTGTTGAGCATTTCATGTTAGTATTTTTTTCAGTCTAAAGATCACCTATGCTTATATTAATATTTTAAAGATGGTATTTTTGTAGATATGGCTAGTCTGTCAAATTACTGCCTTTTATCATCTCTCAGAAGTATTCATATTTCTTCTTGTAAGTGATTGTTAAGGATGTGTATTCAGTCAAACAATATCATAGAAAAAAGCCATAAACCTGAACACTGGAGGGTAAACTGATGGCAAAGACTTTCCATTTTACTGAGGCTTCTAGGCTGCTATGTTCCACTTTGAACCATAGTGGCACCTTGTGTGTATATGGTGTGTGTGTGTATGTGTGTATTTGCATGTACTAATATTTGTATATAAATGTGTAAGTATGGCCACCATGCATGCTTGTGGGGTATCAGAACAAAGCACCCTCAGAAATATATTATCTACTGAGAAAAGAAACAATTTTGAGCACTGTGGGGAAATTCCAAGGAAGTCTAATCAAGATCACTGCATGACCAGATATCTTTTTTTTAATGTCAGGTATTTATCACAGAATTTTAGCCTTCTTAAATAAAAAGACATACCAAATATTTACTAATAAAACATTCTGAATCAATTTCTCGCCCACTTACAGTTGAGGGAATCATTAAAGTTCTAGGTGATGAACCTGAAGTTTGTGGTTATACAATAGAAAAGAAATGATTCTAGGACTGATGATGCACTTGAATTCCACGGTGGCTCCACCTGCCAGCCTCACAGATTCCCTTCCCCTGGCCCATCAGGCCCTGCAGACTCAAGCTTCCGGTAGGGGGTGCTGTTGTCTAATATAAGGCCTATACTTTGCAAGAGAATTTGGTTATTACTTCAGATCATTTCTAATCTTTCCCGTTTCCCAAGATTTAATGTGTTTACATTGATATTGGCTATTTGCTGTTAAGTTTACTGTGAATTTAATCTTATGCTACTGTTTAATACATTGAAGTGCCATTTTGGTTGCGGCCACTGCACTGATTAGCGTTAAATTTTCCCAGAATGTGTGTGTTCTGAATATCAGTGACCTTGTTCAGGAAAATGAATAATAATTTTATTGTTTTTAAAACAATGAATAATAATTTTATTGTTTTTAAAACAATGAATAATAATTTTATTGTTTTTAAAACAATGAATAATAATTTTATTGTTTTTAAAACAATGAAATATTTGATTACTTTGTAAAAATGCATACAGTGAACTTTGATGAGAAAGGCTTGGGAATCAAACTAAGACTTTTAGAGGAACTGAACGTACAAGTTTTGCCTTTAAAATTTTATTTTTCTGCTGGTGGAGATGTGTTATATTTGCATTTTTGAGCCTGAATAATTTTAATTCCATTTTTATTGTACAAACCCAAGAGGAACGTTTGCTTTGTTTTCACTGATTAGTTATACAATTATTCTCTTCAGATATTACATGAACCATGAACCATAATATTATATTTCTTGTTAATACATTTTGGCAAAAGTATTTACATGACAACACACTACATAAATGTAATGACTTTCTCAAATGAGTACATTGTTGCCATGAAGCAATCATCTTTATTTTAATACAAGTAAAGTTCATTAAAATTTTTCTCAATTAGCAAAGCGACTTTTCCAAATGAACTAGTGAAGGAAAAACATTTCCTGTTTTATCCTAGCCCAGCTGATTTGCTTTTTATTGCCAGATATCTATTTGCGAAGGAGAGGAAAAAAGAGGAATGTTTAATTTTAATAAACTCGATGCAATGCTGACTCCTAGGGGATTAGGTATGGTTCTGATACACTTAGTTCCTTTGCCATTCGTTTCAAAGTAAAAGTTAAATTTGAAAGCAAATTGAAGCAAAGATACTACTTTCAAGACTCTCTCATGTTGAAAGGTAAAACTTGGAGAACCAAATGAACAAATCCTTTGAATTGCAAACTTAATTTAAACAAAAGAATATTTTATTTTTCTCCTCTCACTAAAATGTTTAAATCCCATCATAAATCTAATAACCAGATTATGTCATTTGACACAGACAGTTGAGTTGAGCCCTGTATCTGTAATTGCAAATGTAGCTTTTTGGGAAAAAATACAATTAACTTTGAATTTGCATTTACATAGCATAGATTTCAGATTAATTTAACTTAACTGCTCCTTTACGAAGTAATTGTTTAGGCCTAGTATTGGTCATGCATTTTATGTGTAGAATGAAGATATCTTTTTTTCCGTAAGATAAGTTAAAAAATAAATGACAATACCTGTGTACAGATGGAATGACTCAGAGTATTGAATTTGTAAAGTATGTTAGATTTTTTTTTTTTTTTTTTTTGAGACAAGGTCTTGCTTTGTCACCCAGGTTGGAGTGCAGTGGTGTGATCTCAGCCGGCTGCAACCTCTGCCTCCTGGGTTCAAGCGACTCCCCTGCCTCTTCCCAAGTAGCTGGGACTAAAAGGCACCTGCCACCATGCCTGGCAAAATTTTCTATTTTTAGTAGAGGGTTTTACCATGTTGGCCAGGCTGGTCTGCTGGATATTCTTAATAAAAATGTGAAGACTAAGAATATTAATTATCATATATGTTTATGTGGCCTTTGCTTTTAAGATACTTAGTAACACAGAATCTAATTCTTCGAATACCTGATTAGCATTCTTCGGATGGATTGTAAATTGCTAGTTAAATAATATTTCCAAAGGAATAAGGTTAATAATGAAAATTTCAACTTCTAGTAATGTTTACCTAGGATAAGTGACAATTAATATTGTCTCTGTCTTGTAGGAAGCTAGATTAAGATGTTAAAATAAATTATACATTAATCATGAGGAAAGAAATCAATGTATTTCTCCTTCCCTGATCATCCAAATAGCTCTTAACTTTACAGAAGGAGTCAAGCCTTAAAAAAATAACAGCAATAAAGAAGAGGCACATGATAGACTCTAGTTAAAGGAGCCAGGCTCCTTAGAAAAATGACTGATTAGAGAGCTGATGCAGAGAAGATACAAGATGAACCTAGAGCATCTTGTAAAACTAGAGGGCCGGGCGCGGTGGCTCAAGCCTGTAATCCCAGCACTTTGGGAGGCCGAGACGGGCGGATCACGAGGTCAGGAGATCGAGTCCATCCTGGCTAACACGGTGAAACCCCGTCTCTACTAAAAAAAAATACAAAAAACTAGCCGGGCGATATGGCGGGCGCCTGTAGTCCCAGCTACGTGGGAGGCTGAGCCAGGAGAATGGCGTGAACCCAGGAGGCGGAGCTTGCAGTGAGCTGAGATCCAGCCACTGCACTCCAGCCTGGGCGACAGAGCGAGACTCCGTCTCAAAAAAAAAAAAAAAAAAAAAACTAGAGGGTAAGATAGTGCTCAAACACAAAAACAGACAAAAAATATAAATCAGGCATGTCAGAGGAACATAGGAGTTAAACTAAAGCTGCCAGTGGACAAACCTGGAATAAATAAATAAGGTAGTATTAAATTACAACCCAAAGTATAAAATAAATATTCATGAGTCAAAGCTTGAATAAACAAACAAATAGGAGCAGCTCAACACCACCCCTCAAGTAGGTAGTTTAACTCTCCACCCCTTGATTTTGAGCTGTGCTTAGTGACTTTCTTATGAGAAGTAGAATGTGGAAAGAGGAAATAAGTAACTATAGCAGGGACATGTATCATCTGGCTCCAACATATCATCAGTGAAAAGTCATGTTGATAGCATGTTTTCTTGATATGATGAGAATGGCACTTTACCTTCATTGTCTTCCTCCCAAATACTCATAACCCCAGTGTAACTGATAGAGTTTGGCTCTATGTCCCCACCCAAATCTCATGTTGAATTATAATCCCCAGTGTTGGAGGTAGGGCCTGGTGGGAGGTGATTGGATCATTAGGGTGATTTCTAATGGTTTAGCACCATCCCCCTCATGCTGTTTCATGATAGAGTTCTCACAAGATCTGGTTGTTCAAAAGTGTGTGGCACCTCCCTGCTTCTCTTTTCCTCCTGCTCTGGCCACGTAAGACGTGCCTGCTTCCCCTTTGCCTTCCGCCATGATCATTAAGTTTCCTGTGGCCTCCCCAGCCACACTTCCTGTACAGCCTGTGGAACTGTGAGCCAATTAAACCTCTTTTCGTATAAATTATCCAGTCTTGGGTATTTCATTATAGCAGTGTGAGAATGGACTAATACACTAAACATGATTAAAAAAAAAAAAGTCAGACAAACCCAAATTGAAAGACATTCTACAAAACACATGATGACTATATATAATGCAATGTCCTGGAAATATGATCCTGGAATAGAAAACAAAAATTAGTGAAAGTGAACAAACTGTGGAATTTCATTAATAGTAATGTACTGGTGTTGGCTCCCTAGTTGTGACAAATGAGCCAGGAGAAACTGGGTGAAGGGTATAATAAGGGAACTCTGTACTATTATTGCAACTTTTCTGTGAGTCAAAAACTATTCTAAAATTTAAAAATTTGTTTAAAAAAGAAAAGGTATTTAATACTTCATTTCTGTTACATAGATCTTGATAGGTTTGGGAGGAAATTGGAGATGGAGGATAGGAAATTGTGACACAAGAACTAATTCTCTCTCCAAAAAGCATACATGATTTGTGAAAAATACCTCCCCGCCACACCCACTCCCAAAGCTTTCTACCCTTCCGGATATTAGTGATCATTTTGTAAACTGGGTTTGAAGAAGTCCATGTTTTGTGTTAAGCTAATGGTTAATGTGATGGATTTGCCTCATCTGGCATAGGCTAGAACTGTGATTCTGATATAACCTGGACTGGCACCTGTAATTACTGTTGTGCTGGGGATTACCTTTGTCTCTCAAATGTGTAGGATCCATCCCCAGTCTATTGGTCTATTGAATTCTAAGTTTTTTTTTTAAACTGGCTCTCTCTCTCTCTCTCTTTAATGGAGGACTTCTTTAGTAGTTTCATTGAAAAGAATACATAAGGAAGCACATTTTGGAGAACTTGAATCTCTAAATGTCTCATTCAAGTGATATTTTGATTGGGCCTAGAATTCTAGAATGTAAATTATTTTCCCTCAGAATTTTGTAGCATTATTCAACTTTCTTCTAGTTTTCTGTGCTCTCTTAAGAAGTCTGATCCAATACTGAATCTTGATTGTTTATGTCTAATGTTTTCTCCCTTTAGAAGCTTTGTGGATCTTCTCATTGTTCTCTGAGTTCTGAAATTCAAAATTATGAGCCATGTATAAATGTATTTTTATTTATTGGACTGGACATATACCAGGCTCTTTGAATGCAGAAAGTCATGTTCTTAATTCAACTTTGGAAAATTCTCATGACTGTTTTTTGTTGGTGATTTCTACCTTTCCCCTTTCCATTTTCCCTGTTATCTGATTATCTCCTTTGAATCTCCTGTATTTCTCCTCTAATTTTTGAATAAATGCTCTTATGTTTTCTATTTGTCCTGACCTGAGGGTCTCCTGACCTCTGGTGATCTGCCTACCTCAGCCTCCCAAAGTGCTGGGATTACTGGCATGAGCCACTGCGTGAGGGTGCCTCTTGTTTTTTTTAAAGAAAAAAAACCTTTCCTGTTATTTTTGTGTGTTTTGTTAAGGCTGACAGAAGACATGCATATGTTCAACCTGTCATCTTTAGATGGAAATCCAATATGTCTTTATAGAGGGCCTACCATGGACTGGACTGTGCCAGGAACAATGGGGAATATAAATATGTTCCCTCGAGTCATGAAATTGAATCACTGTCAGGACTCAGTTTTAACCTGAAATTTAGAATTGGCCTTAGGAAAGACTGAGTAATTCAAGATGCTACTTTTCCATGATTGAGGTCAAATCAAAGATGGAAAAAACATGGTGTAGTAACTGTTAGAATGAGTACGAAAATCTTCCTTAGGTACTTTATGTATTGAGATGTCTATATTTTGTGATACTTTTTTTCTTCTTTTCTTTCACTATTCAACCCAAAAAACTAATGAAGATGAAAAAGAGAAAAACTTTTTTTCCCCCCGAGCATTTCCAAGATAGTCTTGTGAAAATAACTCTTCTTTGAAGGGGTGTTACAGCCCCCCAGGTTCAAACATAATAAACTTAAGGTCACACAGTCAAATGTCCATAGAAGCTACCTGGGTGTAAATAAAGAGAAGCAATAGAGCAAGAGATATACTTTATGGCAGAAGACCCTTGACTTTACAGTTGGGGGACCACAAAAAGCAGTAGGAACTGTGGAGAACTGAAAAGGGAATGCCCTATTTAAAGAGGGTCCTCACTATTGAACTTCAACCTGTTGCTGCCTTGTGGAAATGAACTATCCAAGTTGTCAAGGGAAACCAGAAATCTGTGTTTTTAATATGAAATTTTAAAAAAGATATTAAAACAAAATATTGAAATGTTAATATGAAATAGCCCAATTAAAACATTTTAAACATCAAAAAGTAGCTAAATTTTTTTTTAAAAAAATAGTGTGCACAGCAAAGAAAATGTGTTTGTGAAGCAGGCTGAGTTGTAGGTCTCCAGTTTGCAACCTGTGCCATAGTCTTCTATTTGCCCTGGATTCATTTTTCAAGATTATATAGGGTCATTCATAATTGTCATGGCAAAAGTAGCCCCAAAGATTCATGTTCATCTCTGGGAAATATTAGGCTTAGTAGGATGCAAAAATGGGAGATTCTGACTTATTAAAAATGTGGGCCAAAAATCCTATATACTCTTTGCCATAAGAGTTATACTATTTTTTCACATAGAGTTGACTCAGTTTCTCAAAACCAACCTGCTTTTCCACAGTCCTTCTAATCAGAATTGATTTTGGGGGGGGGCGGGGAGGGGGACGGAGTTTCATTCTCTCGCCCAGCCTGGAGTGCAGTGGTGCAATCTCAGCTCACTGCAAGCTCTGCTTCCCAGGTTCATGCCATTCTCCTGCCCCAGCCTCCCAAGTTGCTGGGACTACAGGCACCCACCACCACACCAAGCTACTTTTTTGGTATTTTTAGTAGAGACGGGGTTTCACCATGTTAGCCAGGATGGTCTCGATCTCCTGACTTCGTGATCCGTCCGCCTCGGACTCCCAAAGTGCTGGGATTACAGGTGTGAGCCACTGCACCCGGCCTCTGATCAGAATTGATCTTGCAATGCTGTATAGCTGTATACAGGAGTGAAGAAGCTCTCTATCCATTGATAGGAAAGGACTGCCAATATATTCTTAGGTGAAAAAAATCAAGGTGAAGACAAATGTCTAGTGTGCTTGTATATGCATTAAGAAAATCTAACAGGTTACATTTTAAAACTTAGGAACAACCTGTGGGGTACTGGGCAGATGGGTGGGCGCGGTGGCTCATGCCTGTAATCCCAGAACTTTGGGAGGCTGAGGCAGGCAGAACACGAGGTCAGGAGACTGAGACTATCCTGGCCAACACGGTGAAACCCTGTCTCTACTGAAAATACAAAAAAAATTAGCTGGGCGTGGTAGTGGGGCCTGTAGTCCCAGCAACTTGGGAAGCTGAGGAAGGAGAAGGGCTTGAAACCAGGAAGCGGAGTTTGCAGTGAGCGGAGATTGTGCCACTGCACTCCAGCCTGGGGGACAGAGAGAGACTCCGTCTCAAAAAAAAAAAAAAAAAAAAAAGAAAGAAAGCGGGCAGATGGGAGCAAACTGGAGAGAAGGCGTTTATTATATACCTTTTCCTTGAGTTATGATATCATCTTTTTGAAAAGTTAAATTAAAAATTATTCTATTTTTAGCCAGGTGCAGTGGCTCATGCCTATAATCCCAGCACTTTGGGAGGCCGAGGCGGGAGGATCCCTTGAGGTCAGGAGTTCGAGACAGGCCTGGCCAACATGGTGAAACCCCATCTCTATTAAAAACACAAAAAATTAGCCAGTCATGGTGATGCATGCTTGTAATCCCAGCTACTCAGGAGGCTGAGGCAGGAGAATGTCTTGAACCAGGAGGCAGAGGTTGCAATGAGCTGAGATCACATCATTGTACTCCAGCCTGGGCGACAAGAGTGAAACTCTGTCTCAAATAAAACAAAAAACAAAACCTATTCTATTTTAATCACAAATCCATATCAAATATAACTTAAGTTTAAAAAGGGTGGTGTATTGCCCTATGTACTTGAAGAGTCCAGGAGCAGGACTAGCTGCATAAGGCATGGCTGGATAAATTAGGACTTTTTTGCTTTTGTTTTCTTTCCTCCCTAACTCTCAACTCTCAGTTTGAGGGTGTTGGCTGCATTCTCTTACAGCAGATGGCTGCCCCCTAAGGTTCTGGAAAAATGGTTGCAAGATGCATGAGTCACATGCCTACAGTGGCTACAATCTATTATTATAGATTGCCAAGGAGGAAGAAAAAATATCTTTCTTCTTTGGTAATAAAGTTCAAAAAAGAACTCCGGATCATCTTAGGCTACATACCCATCCCTGATTCCTGAACCAATCATTATGATCAGAAGGTAGAGCACTTTGATTGGCTAGGCTTAGGTCACATGGGGATATTTAACTTGTCCTCATCTGTACCACATAGAAAGGGCAGGGATATTCCCCCAAGCTAGGGGTCATGGGCCATGAACACATATCTATTATAGAACCAAATGGGCTCAAAGTTAAAGCAACCCTCCTAAATCCTGGTGGCTCAGATCTTTATTAAAGACCTGCTGCAGAACTCAGTGAACTGCAAGATGCCAGGTACATGGAAAATGACCATTAATCATCCAAAAATACACTCTCGATTTACATAGGCTGCAAAGTTGAGACTAGAATATGACATCTTTTCCTAGGCTCCTACCTGATTAAAGTTGCCATTTTGCATACCAGGAAACACAGTAAGCCCCTTTTCCTCACAGACTGTTTATTTCACTCAGGTATACATGGTTTGAGAGCCCAAACTAAAATGGTGAGAGAATAGAAGCAGCAATATAGCAAGCTCTGATTTCAGAAATGCTGAATTAATCTTCACCAACTTAACAGATTTTTCAAAAATAAAAACTCAGCTATGTTCATTAAAAAGTCATCTAGTCTGATGACTGAAGACAAAAGAATGAATGTTCTGTCAGTGAGTTTGCTAGTTTATGCATCCTGCAGCTTTTTCAGTACCTGGGGAAAACTTACCTGCTTCAAGAACTGATTGCTCTCACAATGCATAAGGTGTGGCTATTTTTGAGTGTACCTAAATTCTCTCTTGAAGGCTGAATCAAGCCACCTGAATCCCTTGAAATATCAATTTCTCTGTCTTTAAAATTGAGATGATAGTTTTGTTTTGTAAAATTGTTGGGAGCTGCATTAGTGTCTGCTGTAGACTGAATGTTTATCTCTCTCCACAAAGTTCGTACGTTGAAATCCTAACCTCCAGTGTGATGGTGTTGGGAGCTGGGACCTTTGCATGAGTGGAATTAGTGCCCTTATAAAGGGGACTCCCAGAGAGCTCCTGTTCCCTTCTGCCACATGAAAAGATGTCTGCCTATGGACCAGGAAGCCAGCCCTCACCAGATGCCAAATCTGCTGGCACCTTGATCTTGGACTTCCCAGCCTCCAGAACTGTGAGAAATAAATTTGTGTTGTTTGTAAGCCACTCAGTCTGCAGTAGTTTGTTACAGCCACCCAAGTGGATTAAGACAGTATCCTACTTAGTCAATTGGGTTGCCATGTTTGTGGCCAATAGCTTGTGACCATTACTACTGCATAGCAATACAAATTACCACAAATGTAGCTTAAAACAACACACAATTATTATCCACAGTTCTGGAGGTCAGATGCCCAAAATGGGTTGGCAGAGCTGGATTATTTCTGGTGGTTCTAGAGGCAGAAGCCATTTCCTTGCCCTTTCCAGTTGCTAGAGGCTGCCTACATTCCTTGGCTCATGGTCATATCACTGACTTCTCTCATGGTTATATCTTCTTTTCTGACTCTGACCCTTGTGCCTCCCTTTTATAAGGACCCTTGTGATTACACTGGCCCACCCAGGTAATCGAGGATAATCTTTCTTATCAAATCCTTAATAATACCTGCCACGTAAGGTAACATACTGACAGTTTTTGGTGACTAGGATATGAACATCTTTGGGGGACCATTATTCTACCTACCACCAGAGTAGAAAATGAATTAATATCTGTGAATTTTCTTAGCACTGTGCTTGCCACATAATAGATACTTGATTAATGCTGATTTTAAGTTTCTAAGTTTTATCAATTCAGATGTTTGACCATGCATCCTGTCTAGCATTCCATATTTGGATGTTTCATATCCTGGTAGAGCAGAATATGTAATATTATATTCTCATGAATACCAACCTAATTTTTTATACTTATGAGCTCTTTGTACTTATCTTGAAAGAGATTGTCTATCCAAAAATAAAGGGCCGTCCTTGGATGGAACTATTTTAAGCAGCAAAATTGCCAACATGCACATTCTTTTCAGCTACTCTGTAACGAAGACCAAATGTAACACATGGATTGTGGAGAATTTTCAGAGAATACTCAATGTCCTAAAGAATGTTCCACCTTATACATGGCAATGAAAGGGTTAATTCATCAAGGTACACTGCAGGTCAAGATTTGGCAGTAAGGGTGTTTGTACCTTAGCACATCTCCCCATTTGTCTTTAGGTTAACAGGTTCCAAGGGCATCCCAGTGTCCTTCTTTTGGGGAGGGTCCTCCTGGCCCAAAATTATACTCAGCATGGCCCAGTGGCTCTGATTCAGGGGTTGAATGCTGAATTTTGATGTTTTTCTCCTTGCCTATTATACTCCAAGGACTTTGATGACCAAACAGAACACGCTACCATATTGAAGAATGTGCAGTGGACTTTGAGAGCCTCCCAAAATGATTCATGAAGCCTAGTCATATATCTAAAGAAAGGTCAAGATTAAGCCTTTATGAATTCTAGCAGAAGAAATGAATGCCCATGATTCCCAGAGAGGTCAATGTTTGCAGTAATGAAGTTTATATTTGGGATGATGGGCCATCCCTCATGTGTGTTCTTTTGGTTAATAATAGTCTTTGTTTAGTAGTCACTCTCCTAGGAGGGAATGCTAATGTAATACTGATTTCTGCTGCTGGCTGGGAATTATCAATAGGTCATAAATAAACTACCCTCACACAGAAAAGACAGTAAGATTATATATACTCCTACTACCTCCAATTACTGTAAGAGTAACAATTATAAGGTTGTACTCCTACAGGCACCCTAGGGAGAAAATGAGAGGAAAATGTTCCATTAGCTTAATGAAGAGAGCACGGCAGAGCCACAAATTTCCTCACTATTAGCACCTATGGTGTGCCCCAGCACAGGAGGGAAGCTCAAGTTGCAGGGTAACAATTAAACTTTCTGACAATTAGCCCCTGCCAGGTATGGTCTCTGAACCTGAAGGAAACGTTTCAAGGAATCCCATTTATGTTTTTCTCACCTCTTGCCTCTGAAATTTGAGTGAGTCATTTGCTTGTGGAAATGGAGGGATCAGGGCGAAAGTTTCTTTTACAGATGATTACAAAGCATCATTGGCAGGCTTGCCAGAGAGCACCCATCAACTGAATGCCCCCATTAGTAAAACGGAGGGTTAAGAAAGCTGAAAGATCTGCAGAGAAATGCTCATACCAACCTAATTAGGGAAAAGATGAACTGGATCAATGTCAGTACTTTAGCTTTCGTGTTATTTGCGCTAGAAAGAAGACGACTGAAGAATAAAAATAGATGTAAGTCTTGGCATTGCAGCTGTCAAAGAGTCAGATTTGCTCCTGACAGGACTTGTATTAGAGGGAGAAGAAATCAAGCTCCCCAGAGAGGCTGTCCTGTATTCACATTTTGGCTCTACCGCTTACGCTCCTCAAGTCCCTATTTCTCTCCTCTGCAAAATGGAGGTACCAATAGAACAAACGTCCACGGGTTTGGGGAGGATTAAAAGAGAAAATCCATAGAGATTAATCAATAGTAAGTGCTTGACAAATGTTAGGTATTATTATCTAGGTTCACAATTAGCCTACAACACCATGCATTTGTATAGCATAAGTAAATATGTGTGATAATGAATACTCTCAACATATCCTTTGCCAAAATTTCCATGTTCAAACTTTACGTGTGTGTAATTAAATAGTTTACTTAAGATCCTCTCGGGCCGGGCGCGGTGGCTCAAGCCTGTAATCTCAGCACTTTGGGAGGCCGAGGCGGACGGATCACGAGGTCAGGAGATCGAGACCATCCTGACTAACACGGTGAAACCCCGTCTCTACTAAAAATACAAAAAACTAGCCGGGCGAGGTGGCGGGCGCCTGTAGTCTCGGCTACTCGGGAGGCTGAGGCAGAAGAATGGCGTTAACCCGGGAGGTGGAGCTTGCAGTGAGCTGAGATCCGGCCACTGCACCCCAGCCTGGGCGAAAAAAAAAAAAAAGATCCTCTCAATTTAAGAATTAGTACAGAATATTTATACAATTTGGAGATGAAATATGTCTGAACTGTTCTACAAATTGCTCATAAATATATGGATAAATATGGGCAAATAATGGACTTTTCCCTCCATTATCCAAAACACAAGGGGTTTTTGTTTGGTCCAACTTCTCTAGTCAATTGCATGGAATACTGATGTTGAGCACACCAGTCCACTACTGCTCTTGCTACTTATTGCAGCCCAGAGCCTGTTGAAAAGTGGGTGGTCTACTGCCTACCTCTCTGGGCAAGACAAAGCAGTTCTTAGACAAAGCCCAACTTCTCTTCCTTGGAGCTGACTTTGACCACGGTGCAGCTCTAACGTATGCCTCTTTCTCTTTTATACCCCACATCGTCCAGGGTAGCAGTTGGCCTCAGCAACTCTAGATCAGTCACCTCATGAATGCAGTTCCCTCTCCCCACAATTTTGTCAAGGTACTCGCAATGGATTTCCTGAATTGAAAATTTCCAACCTCTGACTTCCAATTATAGTTACTAATAGAAAGCTTAAAAAGTCAAATAGCAGACTATCTTATTGAGAAGCAGTCTTGCTTAGGATACAATATTTCAAGCATTATCTTTCATACCTGTGGATTTTATGCTGATGTTTCAGAAGGTAGTTGGCAATTGCAATTAGGCTTTAGGTGTTTTGTGAAACTACAACAGCTTTTTTTTTTAAAAGATCTTTTAAAATAGCAAGATACTGAGTTTGAGAAATAGAAGTACTTCTCAATGATACCTTTACTTGTCCTGTGACGCCTAGATGTCCTTGTGATGATTAAGCTTGGGTCACTTCTTTTTCCTGGTGTGTGGATTTTGCCTTTCACAGCATGTGCTTCTCTTTTCCCAATCATTAGAGGGTTCACTTTTGCCCCCTGCTACCTGGCTCTCCCCCATTTTGTGACCATTATACATTACATTTTAAAAATGGTACCCCACTTCCATTCCTAGGACTCTTTGTCCTGATTACCCCTCCCCTCTTTCTTTTTAACTCTAAAGAATTTATCACCACCTGATATACTATGTATTTTACTTATTTACATCTTTATTTTCTACCTTCTCTTACTGTAGTTAAACTCCTTGAGATCAGGGGATTTTGTTTCATTCATGCTGATCCCCAGAGACTAGAATAATGCCTGGTACATAGTAGACGTTCAACAAATAGTTATCTATAGGTAAAATGTATGAATTTTTAAAATTGTGACCTAACCTCCAAAATTATAGGTGAAGATTTTTATAACTCAACTTCCTTAATTAACTCTGAGCCCTATCATCATTGTCACCATTACTTTTTTCTTATTGTCTTCTCTCTCAAAATTACATGGCTACTAACAATAAAATTTGATACCTACACTAATTTAAAAAGAGACCCAATTTAAAAAACAGAGATTGACTTTTTAAAAGATTTAAAAAGAGATGGGTAAAAAACAGATCATCTAATCATCTTGCCCTGTTTCCACATTTTTCAGATTTAGAAACTGAAAATAGATATAATTGTGATTGCACAGCTACTTGCACTGTGTGGATCTTGGGGAGTGGGGGAGTGTTGTTTTAGTTTTAAGATAGAAAAGCCCTGTGACTTTATAAAAAGATTTGATAACCTGTGCTCATGAGGATAGATGCTCCCATAAGCTCATGAACCCTAATTCCCTGTTTGCAGTCACGAGTAATAATTTTGGCTGTCCCTTTATCAAGGTGGATGGACCACATGAGTAGGATGAATAAGGAGCTGCTGATGTAGCATAGTTTGAAAGGTATCTAACAGTATGGAGGCCCTATAGCCCAAAATACAGAACACTTCCAATGTCAGAAATTGCCTTTTTTGCTCAGCTTTATTCACTTTGCAACATTCTATCTGAAAGGCAAATACTCTAATATTAGAGCACGTGAAATCCATAATATTTTAGTGGGGACACAGAGACTTGGAAGTGATTCCCAAAATCTAGGCACACAGAAGTACTGAGATTTTAGGTATGGAGAAGGGGCAAAGTGGATACTAGTAATGTACTCAAAGAGAAAGCAAAAATGCTGAGGGTCAACTGCCCACCTAAGGCCAGCTATGAATGTCCTCCCCAGGAAAATGGGCCAAACAAGCCTGCATAGTGTTAATGGTGGACTATGATGCAGAACTAATCATGTTGTATAAAGGCCCTGGGAAGCATGTGGTTGACACACAATTATTTGAGAATTGTTAATTTACTAATAGATAGCATCCTTGGATCTCCTTCTCACTAAGTGAATATTGATGAACATACAACGTTCAAGGTTGGTGTAGCACATCTTTGAAGGTTTTCTGCATCTGGATGCCCCTGGCACAAAACAAAGCACGTTTTTGTCGAGAGAGATGAAATGAGGGTATGCAGTAATGTGTCGCGGGCAGGGTAGTCCCCTCCTGATGCAGGCAAAAGGGGATGCAATGTCTGTAGAGAAGTACATAATAATACAACTGACCAAAAGTTTGTCTGCTTTTCATTATCACTATGTGCCACCAATTCTAAACTATGCAAATAATAAAATAATCCTCCTGTAAACTACCTTGTGTTAAATTCTAAACAATTGCTCCAGGTTGTGGTTGAGTTGAAATAAAACATATGAAAGTTTCAAATAACCATATCTTGATAACTTATCCTTTAATAAACATTGTATCCTACGTGTAAATTAATTTGGAGAATTTCCAATTATACAGTTAATCCCCCACAAAAGGGCTCTCCTATACCCATTCTTTTTGAGAGTAACAATTGAGAAGTGCTGAAATTCGCTTTGAAGGCAACTTCTATATTTAAGCAGTATAATTGAAATGAACAATTTAGCGCTGTGATTTTAAGATGAAGAACCTGAGTTACTTCAATTAGGTCATTCTGTGTAGTTTTTATTACAATAGTGAAGCAGCATGCCAAGTCTGAGGTGTAATGTTTTTGACAAGTGCAAATTTTATTTCAAGCATCGTCTTTTACTAAATTTGAATACTACTACTTTATTATTATTATTTTTTTAATTTTGAGACAGAGTCTTGCTCCGTTGCTCAGGCTGGAGTGCGGTGGCACAATCACAGTTCACTGCAGTTTCCACTTCCCAGGCTCAGGCAATCCTCCTGCCTCAGTCTCCCAAGTAGCTGGAACCACAGGCTCACACCACCATGCCCAGCTAATTTTTAAAAATTATTTGTAGAGACAATAATACATACCCAACATACAGGGTCTCCCTATATGTTGCCCAGGCTGGTCTCGAACTCCTGGTCTCAAGATATCCTCCCACCTCAGCCTCCCAAAGTGCTAGCATTACAGGTGTGAGTCATCGTGTCTGGTCTAACCATTTTTTTTCAACTAAAGAATAACTCAAGAAAACAGAATGTTACATCAGTGGTGTAATCTAGTTGTCTAAATTGTACCTTTTGCAGATGTTTTGGTTTTACTAAAATTCAGTTATCAATTACTGTAATGTTAGTATGTATTACTGAGACAGACTAAC
The DNA here is from genome assembly GCF_007565055.1 of Rhinopithecus roxellana. Classification (NCBI taxonomy): domain Eukaryota; kingdom Metazoa; phylum Chordata; class Mammalia; order Primates; family Cercopithecidae; genus Rhinopithecus; species Rhinopithecus roxellana. The sequence continues at coordinate 13,674,096 of NC_044553.1, read as the reverse complement.
ATGTAGGTATAAAGTCTCCCCTCTTTTTGAGATATATAATGTAATTTAAAAATAATGATATTTTTTATTTTGTAATATTTCCTTTTTAAATTTTTGTACTGGCATAATTATTATGCGCGAGCGCGCACGCGCGCGCGCACACACACACATTTTCAATAAAAGACCATTTTCAGTATCTGCACTCCTTTTTCAGCCATCATTCTCGTTCCTTTCATGATTATTACTGAAAACAATTTTGTCCTGTGAAGGTGGGTATTAAAAAAAATCCACTTTAGGTGTCAAATACTCTAGATATGACACTAATACCTACAACACTGGTACTACAATGAGATCTTCTGCTCGGATCTCTTAATTAGCTGCAGCTTTGCAAATACACTTTGTACCTTCACTGGCTGATATTTTTAGTGATTGCTAAAGCAATGAGCTACTTAAGACCAATGTGAGCTCCATTTAATTCAGTTAAAAGATAAGAGTTCTTATTATTGCAGTTATTTTGTCTTGATTGGTTAAATTAACATTCAGTTATTGGGGTTGCTGTGCAATATACGATATCATTCTACCTACTGTGTGTTCAGAATAGTCTTGTCATAGTAACAGCATGCTAGCATAGGAAGCATTATAACAAATAGGTAAATACATGTCTTTTGTGAATTAAAGGAGGTAATTATGTCAGCCTTACTGCAATTGTGGGTGAATAGCTAAAAATAATTAAAGTAAAAAAATGCCAGAAAATATTTAACATTAAATAAAAATAATCACAAGATTGTCATAAGAATGAGAATGAGCTGTAAAACATAATTTTTAGTTTCTCTTGATAGAGTATTTCAAATCAGAATATGAAAACACATACACAAATACTCTATTTTCCCTTCATTCAAAGCAGTCCCAGTCCTAGACTATACACTACAAGTACGATTGCTGTAATTTTCCTGCCAAAATAGATATTTGCTATAAAAGACTTCTAAATATTTTTGTTTTTATAATTTATCTTTATGCTTTGTACAAACAGAACCCAAATAAATCTTGATATTTAAAATATTTTGGCTTCCTAGAAACATGTAGGATTATGCTGTATGGGGTGTCCTATTGAGATTCATTTAAAAACAAACGTACCAGAACTTGCAACTGAGCCTCAAAGTAGCTTTTGGTTAACTACACTTATTCCAGTAACTCTGCCATTGTGCCAAATCTTTCTGGGAATTTCTTTTTCCTTGTGAATGGCCTTTAAACCATGTGGCATATTCTTCCAAACATTTGATGTATTGAGCCTCATGAATATAAGGTGGTTAATTATTAGATAAAATGGTTATTATTTAAACAGAAGAGGGAATTATGAGGTTCATTTTTCTTTTGTAGCTTCTAAATTAGCTATGAAGGCTTTTGTAAGAGAGGCACCCTGAATACTTTTCTAGCTATGATACACTGGAATCATATTCAGAGGAGGCTAATTTGAAAGACATGTATTTGAACTGGTAAAGTTGTTAATGATGTGAGTCCTCCTTTTTCTTTTAATAGTCAAATAGATTTTAATGGCTATTGATGTGAAGCAACAATCAGTGGCATAACACAGCTGTGTGTGGGCAAGAATGAAATGCTTAAATTTAGAAGCCACCAGGGAATTATCTGACATCCGTTTCAGGATCACACTACATTTTCCCCAATCTTTTTTTCTAAATTTGGCCTAGAACATCACTCAGCAGTGGGTTGACATTATTTTGTATATATAATTATCCTCAGCCTTATTCCAAAAATGATTTGCGAAAACTATAAAGGATATAGTAGTACATCATTAATAAAGATCAGTACAATATGATAGGGTAGTACAATAGGATGCAACATAAAAAAATAGATTAAGGGTGGGAGAGGTGACTCACGCCTGTAATCACTTTGGGAGGCCGAAGTGGAAGGATTGCTAGAGCCCAGGAAATTGAGGCCAGTCTGGGCAACACAGCGAGACCCCATCTCTACAAAAAAATGTTTTAAAGATTAGCTGGGCATAGCAGTAGGCACCTGTAGTCCCAGATACTTGGGAGGCTGAGGCGGGAGAAATGCTGAGCCTGGAAGATTGAGACTGCAGGGAGCTGTGATCACACCACTGCACTCCAGCCTAGGTAAAAGAGCAAGACCCTAGCTAAAAAAAAAAAAAAAAAAAAAAAAAAAAAAAAAAAAAAAAAAAAAAAATGAGGCAAAGGGAAAATCAGGAAAGAATAGAAAAATGAAGACAATACAAAGCTATTAACAAAGCATGTACATGAAAAGGGTCTGCACACCTCTAATAAAGATCCGCATTTCAGCTCTCAGTTTCCTAGTTATCAAACCAGAGAGGAAAACAATCTGTTACAAAACATATATACACTAATATGTGTGTGTGTGTGTGTGTGTGTGTGTGTGTGTGTAGGGGAAGTGGCACTGGTTAGCTTAACTAGATGAAAATCTAAACCTGACTCTGCCATTGACATAAACTTTTGATTTCTATGTGCTGCAGTAAACATGAGGATTTAACACTTGGCTTTTCCCTATTTTACTAGAATACATTACAAACAATAATTGGATGTAAATAATTATGACCTATTTTCAGTTCATAAGTCATGAATAGAAACAGCTGACATTGATATTCGAGGGGAATCAGAGGCAATGAAAAGGTATCAGCTATTTTGCATTCATTTTGTATGTGCTACATCTTTAATTCATACACCAATCTGAAGAGGTAAGGTTCCTATTTTATAAATGAGGTCCCTGGGCCCCAGGAGACCTCCTTAAACAGAGATGGCATTTGAACTGTAGCCTGCCTAATGCTACAGCCAGAATACATACTCCACTGACTACACTGCTTACTAAACCCACCAAAGGCTTTATTGAGAAACTATCAATAGGTAGCATAATAAAACGTTATCTTTCTTTTGGATTCCCTAAGCATCAATCTTTGGTTTTCACAAAGGCCCAAGATTATTGTGCACTCATTTGAGTTTTAACCTTTATGTTAGCTATACTCTACCCAAACGATTTACTAATTTTCTTTTTATGAATTCATTTTAAATTTATTTCAAGAAAACTTTAAATCACTATTAAAAATGTAAAACCAATGTGTTTGCCAGCAATAGAAGACACAGAGAAGTAACTATTAAAAGACGGGAACACATGTAGTTCCTACGAAGCTCTCCAGCACTACCAACTGTGCCTCCCTGGAGGGCAGGGGCCCTCTTATGCAGGACTGGAAAGTCAGGAAGCTCCTTGAGTGTAGGGGAGTGGTCTCCGGGAGTTTCTGAGGGTCAAATCTAGGCTTCGATGTCATTTACTTTTCTCCTTTCAAACATGAGAGAAACTTGGCATTGTGGCAGAGATGCAACCCTAGGGAAGATTAAGGAATATACCCACTGCCATCAGAAATATGTAGCTGCAGCCTAGGATACCTTATTCAATGGAGCAAATTTGGAGAAAATGCTGGTAGAACAAAACAAAATGTGTCTCTTCTGTGAGATGAAAACAAATTACCACTCCCTTTAGCATTACTGAGATTTAAGTGCCCTTGTTCAGAAACTTCAGATTTTCAGGAAGCAAAATTTGATAACTCAAATGTTTCACCACATGAATAAATCAAGCAATCTGATATTAAAAATTTTTATATTGCCAATATTTTTCTATTTTTTTTGTGAAAAAAAAGTCAAGAAACCCCAAGAGATAATAGCTGGTACTCAAGCATTTCTACATCTTTTAGATTGTAAATTTTAGGAAAGCAGGTACTTATTCTAATTTTACATTCCTGCCACCCCCGCAAACCCAACCAGGCCCTAGTACAGTATATTACGTAATGTGTGTTAGAATATTCTGAACATATTCATCTCTTTACCAGACATCCAACTCAGGTATGATCATGGTTCATCTTAAAAAGAAATGACTTCCACAAATAGCAATTTGTTATGAATGGTACGGACCATATGTTGGACAATATAAAAGACCTCCAGAAGTTAATTGAGCTCTATTAATAGTTTGTGCATTATTACCACATTTGTCCAATGTTCCTGTGGATGAGTTTTATTTTCACTCAGTCCCACATTGGGTAGAATATAACTGTTTTCTTATAATTCGTGAATTTTGAGTAAATGTCTTTCCATGAATAATGATGAATTGTTAAACTTTAGCAAACTTTAGCAAACACTTACGCCCACTCAATTCTACAGCCATTTTATTAACTCCAAGACCCATTCAAGCAACTGAGTAGGCATTCTGCAATACAGAGTTGAACATTCAAAACCAAGGGCACATGGACAATTCATCTAATTTTGATAATCTGAAGGCACAATCACATAATTATAGGTAGAGACAGTTCCATGAAAAGGCCATTATGAATCTTTAATACAGAAGGGAATGAACACTGATTGAATACCTATGCACTTATAACTTAGTATCATTCAAGGCTCACAATAACC